>NC_054467.1:223809398-224116240 GCF_017639515.1 Carcharodon carcharias | reverse complement strand
TCACTCGTTGAGAGGTAGTTTACAATTTTTGAGAGGAGGCGTGGGAAAAACAGAGTCTCCAGCCCTTCAAAGAAGAAGAGGCAGTATCGCAGCAGGGAGCCAGTCATGGACACAGATGTTAGTCAGAATACAAGGTTCAGGGATCACCTCATTAATTGGCACACAATGGCAATTGCATTATTAGTACTCTCAGAATTCAATTTGAGTGTGTTGGGGCAGCTGGCGGGGTTGGGAGGGTGGTGGTTAGTGAGAATGGAGGGGTCAGGGGACATTTCAGGCGATACAGGAGGCCATGATAGTCCAGAGGAGGAAGGCAAGACATTCCTGCAAATGGAGATTAGCCACCCTAAATTAGAGACAAGCAGTGACAAATGTAGACCCCTGGCCACAAGGGACACAGAGGTGAAGAATGAGGAGGTTGGGAGACAATGAAGGCAATACTGTCACAGCATAATATACTATGAAGAATAAGTTTACAATAAGTGTCAGAGCATCAGTGCCAAAGGAGGCTGTGCCTATCCAGACAATTGGTCTCAGACCCATGTGCCTTTAGTGAGGATCACCTCAGGCCTAGTAGATCTTGTGGGCATGCCCTGCCAGTAGCCATAAAAGTCACTGTGATTCTGAACTTCTTCACATTTGGGTCATTCCAGGGATCGGTTGCTGACCTCGGTAGCATTTCTCAAGCAGCTTCCCATCATTGCATAAGGCAGTTCACAAATGCTCTGTTCAAGAAGGCTGCATCTTCCATTGAGCCCAACACTATAGAGGGAAGTGGGATTTGCTCCCATCACTGGATTCCCTCAGGTACAGGGGGTCATTGATTGCACCTATAAGGCCATCATGGCATTGACTGAGCAATAAGGAAGCTTCCTCAATAGGAAGGGATTTCATTCCATAAATGTCCAACTGATCTGTGACCACAAGAAGTGTTTCATGCAGGTGTGTCATAGTATACAGGTATCTGCCATTGATTTCCTCACTCTCAGGCAATTCAGGAGCTGCAACTCTTCTTGACACCCAAAAGACAGTGTAGATGGCTGTTTGAGAAAAACAGATACCCTCTGAAGAGATAACTACTGACGCTGCAGTGGATGCACCAAAATGCTATAACCACTGCCATTTCATCACCAGCACTACCATCGAGCTGGTCATTGGACTTCTGAGATGTGGTTCCAGTGTCTTGAGTGGTCAGGAGGCAACCTGCACTCCCAGTACTTGCCCTCAAGGGTCTCTCACATTGTGGTTGTCCGTTCTACTCTCCATAATATGGTTCTTTGAACAGGTGTGAATCTTGAAGAGTGAGAAATGGTGAAGCAACACATATCCTTGGAGGGGGCATTGGAGGATGGTGTCCCTACTTTGCCAGGCCTTCCACAGGATCAGAGGTCAAGGCATTGAGCAGGCTGACAGAGAAACTTGGGGAGCTCTAATCCAGGAGTGTTTCTCCTGAAGGCACCTCATCCTGAAAACACGTGGGTCTGATACTCACCTTCATCTAAATAAGGTAGCGCACCCATTATGCGTATACCACAAAAGTCTTCCTTTGCCATCAACAATGAATGATGCACAAGTCATCACTAGCCATACATTTACCTCAAGTACAAACCTTAACATTGCTCCACCATGTCTTCTTTCTGTTACCTTGATTTCATCAAAGACTGGAAGCAGATAGGTCTCGGTTCAAACGACACCATGTCCATTGTACTGAGTTCTCATAATTTTACTCAAACACAAAGCATGTTACCCAAGTGAGCCTCAACATGAAATTACCAAAGTGATGCATTCACTCACGACCACTCCTACGAGGTGCTCCTATGAGGGTGGGGGTGAGGTGGAGGCAGCTTGCTCACCTGTGTCTCCTTGCAACTGAGATTCCAGTGGCAGATGTCCTTGTGTTGCGGTGCCAATAGGTGCATCTCCACAGGCTGCTCCAGTGGCAAAGATGCAGAGGCAACCTTTGTCATGGGGCCTTGCTGTGGAGATGGTTCCATAGGGGGGGCCAAGGTGACGTCGGTATTAGGACCATTGCTCTTTTTATTCTATATTAATGACCTGGATATGGTTTCGTAGGGCATATTTCAAAGTGTGCAGATGAAACAAAATTCAGAAATGCAGTAAATAATGAAATAGGATACTAACAGACTTCAGGAGGATATAGACAGACTGGTAAAATGACATGTAATACATGAAAATTTAACACTGAAGTATAAAGTGACACATTTGGGTGGAACTATGAATTAAATAGTACCATTTTAAAGTGAGAACAGGAAAATAGTATCTACATAAATCTTTGAAGGTGGCAGGACAAATTGAGAAGGCTGTTACAAAAACATATTTAATCCTTAGCTTCATTAATAAAGGAATAAAATATAAAAGCAGTGAATTGTTAAATCTTTATAAAACACAGGCCCTCAGCTGAAATGTTGTGTTCAATTCAAGGCACCAGGCTTTAGGAAGGATGTCCAGGTCTTGGAGAGGCTACAGAAGAGATTCCCTGGAATAATACAGAGATGAGGGACTAAAGTTATACAGAGAGATTAGAGAAGCTAGGATTATTCTCCTTGGGGCAAAGAAAGTTAAGGAGAGATTTATTAAAGGTCTTCCAAATCTTGAATGGTTTAGATAGAGTGAATAAAGAAAAATTGTTTCTAGTGGCAGAACGTTTGATAACCAGAGGGCACAGATTTCAGGTGACTGGCAAAAGCATCAGAGGCAACATGAGGAAATATCATTTCTGTCGAAGGGTCATGAGGACTCGAAACGTCAAATCTTTTCTTCTCCGCCGATGCTGCCAGACCTGCTGAGTTTTTCCAGGTAATTCTGTTTTTGATGAGGAAATATTTTTTACACAGCCAGTTGTGATGTGGAATGCACTGTTTTGGCAAGTGGAAGTAGACCCAAGAGAAATACTCAAAAGGAAATTGGATAAATCCTTGAAGGGAAAAAATACAGGGCTATGGGGAAAGAGCAGGAGAGTGGGATTATTGAATAGCACCATCAAAGAACCAACACAGACATGATGAGATGAATGGCTTCCTCCTGTTCTGTTTTATTCTATGATTCTTTTATAATTCTGCTTCCAGCCCTTCTTGAAAACACTCTACTAAGGATATCCACTGTATGCAACATAAGGAAAGCAAAATTTAGCTTGCATCGCAGAAAATACATTTCCACAATACAGAACATTGTAAAAGACATCTCCCAAGCACGTATGGAATGAAACATAACTCAGTCTTAAGAATAACATAGCTACCAATATGAATTTTGGTGCAGATCATCCCACTTACATTGCACATGGTTTGGCTGGACAGTCGAGTAAACTTGACAGGATTAACTACACAAATGAAATACAGCAACATATTTTTGTCCAATATGTGCATGTCTAATGGCTTTTGACAAACTGTCAGAGCAGCAATTTGTAAGGACATCAGGTCGGAAATGCATGTAGAGAAATACCAGGAAGAAAATATTCAAGAAGGGAGATTCTAAAAGAAACATCAAAGAGGCAGCAATGAGCCACAACAGGCAACTCCACAGAAGTTTTTTCAACTCATGGAATAACTCCTTGGAAAGTTCACTCAACTTCTGCAGTTGCAAATGATGTCATGTAAATTGTCTGGTCAGGATCAGTCTACTATAACTATATTAAGCCGAGTTAATTAAATACAGTATCTTTTTCTGCTCTGTTTTAATTGTAATTTTTTTCAGTAAGATACCTGCTTTTAAGATCACTCCCTCTACTTTGGTCGTGTCCATTTAAAGTAGCATTTTCCCTGATCTCTACCATTTCTGCATTGAAACCAATGCAGTTTAGTAGCAAAGCCACCCCACTCTGTGCTTGGTGGTAAGCAAGAGTGGCATGAATTACTCTTACTCTGAACTTTCCTCTCTTCCTTTGAGAAATATTTGTCCTCCATTTGGCACCTTTATATTGCAGCACATCAGAGGATGGGAGTTTGCTAATTGATGGTCCAAAGGCATGAAAAGATATTATGATATTTGCATTGCAGTATAATAGTGATTGCTTGGCTCACTTGTAGTATCTCACATGAGCCAGAAGGTTATAAAATGATGTTACACTTCAGAGATCAATTTTTCTTTTATTCCTTTATGGGAATAAAGCATTTATTACCCATCCCTAATTGCCCTCGAGAAGGTGGTGCTGAGCTGCCTTTTTGAATCATTGCAGTCCCTGTGGTGTAGGTACACAAACCTTAGGGAGGGAGTTCCAGGATTTTGACCCAACGACAGTGAAGGTACGGCAATATCTGTCATCTAGAATAACATTTTACTGCAATAATGAATAATTGCTACATTTTCTTTCAGATGCAAAGTTAAACCATATCCCCTGTTTGCAATCTTAGGTGTGGAAAATATTCCCTGGCATTATTCAATGAAGAGCAGGGATGGTCTTCCAAAGCTTTGGCTTACCTCCAGCAACCCCCCAAAAGCAGGTTACAGGCTCACTAATGTTTTCGGACCTTGCTGTGCATAATTGCCTACCATAATTACCTACATAACAACACTACCTATACTTCAGAAATAATTGTCTGTTAAGTGCTTTGAGATGTCCTGTGAAAGGCACTATATAAATTCAAGTTCTTTCTTTCAAAATGCTGTTTTGTTATTTGGAGAATGATTTTAAAATATTACAGGTAAGGACAAAGGCAAGTTATTAGTGAGGCCTTTCAAAACTCCCACTCCAATATATCAAACTCTCCTGTCATATAGCATTTTCTTTCATCATTCACTATGATGCACATTTTAATTTGAAGTGATTGTAAATATATGCATTGTTGTATTTCTTAAATTTTATAATTCCTTGTGGAATTCTACTTTCAACATATATTTGGAAGACAGTAGATTATCAATTGAAAAATTAATTTAAGTACGGCATCAAAAATTAAGCATAAAATGTGGAGTTGCCAGAAATGCATGTCCCAAATCTACCACCTAAGTACAGATTACTATATATGCCAATTAACCTGGTGTTGAGATATTCTGTCACTTTACTCTGCAGTGTTACCATAATAGTAATGTTGCATTTAAATATATGATACTAAACTAAGCATGAATTTAAATTAAAATTCACTTTTAATTGCATGCTAAGGAAAGATTGAGGGGCATAAGAGAGACAAGTTAAACATAAATCTTCCTCCAATATTTGGAATATGGAGTTAACATTTAGAAGTCTTCAGTACTGCAAGGTCAACATCAATAGTTAAGGAGGACTGAGAGTAAGACAAACTGAGAACCAAACGTCACAATAACTTGAATAGATCTGCAGGACCACAAATGGATGGTGATACAATTAGAACACCTGTCTCTCTTCTTTTTATTCATTCAAGGGATGTGGATGTCACTGGCAAGGCCAGCATTTAGGCTACATTTTCTGCCAATGCCATGCATGTGCTGTTGTACTGTTGTAGTCTAAAACGTCATTGTAAGTGATAGAATCGGCAGCGGTCAGGAGCAGAGATGCCTATCAAACAGCTATTAAAGACAATGATAAAAAAGCCTCCTGCAGTTTCTGAATCTCCCACTCCAGGGCCTCTTCCCTTTAGCCCGGGCCTGTCATGGGGAAGAAGCCCCGGAGCTCCAAAGGTGGGATATGGAGATTGTAATCCACAATTGCGGCCATTACCAGGTGAATCAGAAGCCTCCCCTCCTCCCCATCCCGATCCCCAGAAACAGCAGGGAGTGTGTGCCCAGACTGTCCACCTGCCCAGAAAGTGGCTGAACAGCTTCAGGAGCCGAATAAGATCCAACACCAGTGTCTACTGCAAAAGACATAATTGGTTTTCTGCGCATGTGCGGACAAGTACACATGCACAGTTGGATATTGGCAGCCATCTTGCACAGCCATATTGTGTTAGCAGGAGAGAATGCAGCATTTATTGCTGTCCCTAGCTGCCTTTGAGAAGGTAATGTTGAGCTGTTTTCTTGACAACTATGTGGAATGCTAGGCCATTTCAGGAGGCAGTTAAGAATCAAACCATATTGCTGAGGGCCTTGAGTCACACGCAGGTCGGATGAGAAAAAGACGGCGGATTTCCTTCCTTAAAAGATATTAGTAAACCAAATGGGTTTTTATAATAAACCAGTCGTTTTATAGTCACCATTACTGATACAAGTTTTTTTAATTCTAGGTTTATTTAAACAACTGAATTTAAATTCCTCAGCTGTCATGGTGAGATTTCAACTTCTATCTCATACAAACATACAAATTAGCAGGAGTAGGCCACTTGGCCGCTCAAGCCTACTCCACCATTCAACAAGACCATGGCTGATCTGATTTCTCCACAGTCCTGCCTATCCTCAACAACCCATCACCCCACTACTTATCAAGAACTTATCTACCTCTGCCTTAAAAACATTCAAAGGCTCTGCCATCACAACCTTTTCAGGAAGAGAGTTCCAAAGACCCACAAAAAAATTTCTCCTTATTTGTCTCAAATGAACAACCTCTTATTTTTAAACAATGACCCCAGTTCTAGATTTTCCCACAAGAGGAAACATCCTTTCCACATCTAGCCTGTCAAGACCCCTCACAGAATTATATGATTCAATCAATTCACCTCTTACACCACTAAACTTTTTTTTTATTCATTCATGAGATTGAGTGTCACTGACTAGGCCAGCATTTATTGCCCATCCCTAATTGCCCTTGAGAAGGTGGTGGTGTACAGTCTTCTTGAACCGCTGCAGTCTATGTGGTGTAGGTACACCCACAGTGCTGATGGGAAGGGAGTTCCAAGATTTTGACTCAGCAACAGTGAAAGGACAGTGATATATTTCCAAGACAGGATGGTGAGTGGCTTGGAGGGGAACTTACAGGCGGTTGTGTTCCCATCTGTCCGCTGCCCTTGTCCTTCTGGATGGTAATGGTCATGGGTTTCCAAGACGCTATCTAAAGAGGCTTGGTGAGTTCCTGCAGCGCATCTTGTAGATTCTACACACTGCTGCGATTGTGCTTCGGTGGTGGAGGGAATGAATATTTGTGGATGGGGTGCCAATTAAGCGGGCTGCTTTGTCCAGGATGATGTCAAACTTCTTGAGTGTTGTTGGAGCTGCACTCATCCAGGCAAGTAGAGAGTATTCCCTCAAACCCTGACATGTGCCTTGTAGATAGTGGACAGGCTTTGGGGAAGCAGGAGATGAGTTACTCGCTGCAGGATTCCTAGCCTCTGGCCTGCTCTTGTAGCCAAAGTATTTATATGGCTAGTCCAGTTCAGTTTCCGGTCAATGGTAACGCCCAGGTTGTATATAGTGGGGGATTCAGTGATGGTAATGCCACTGAATGTCAAGGGGCGATGGCGACTCCAACGGATACAAGCCTAGCCTGACAAATCTTTCCTCATAATCAACTCTCCCATTTCAGGTATTAGTCTAGTAAATCTTCTCTGAACTGCTTCCAATGCACTTACATCCTTGCTTAAATAAGGAGACAATTACTGTACACAGTGCTCCACATGTGGCCTTGTATAACTGAAGTGTAACCTCCCCGCCTTTTTATTGAATAAACAATAACATTTTATTGGCTTTCCTACTTAACTTACTTTACCTGCATACTAACTTTTTGCGATTCATGCACTAGGACACCTAGTTCCCTCTGCATCTCAGAGTTCTACAATCTCTCACCATTTAGGTAATATGCTTTTTTATGCTTCATGCCAAAATGGACAAGTTCATATTTTCCCACATTATACTCCATTTGCTAGATCTTTGCCCACTCACTTAACCTATCTATATCCATTTGTAGCCTCCTGATGTCCTCTTAATAACTTACTTTCCGATCTATCTTTGTGTCATCAGCAAATTTAGCAACCATACCTTCAGTTCTTTCATCCACGTCATTCAGATAAATTGTAAAAAGTTTCCTGATCATTAGTCTAGTTCAGTAACATAAACACAATCCATCCATCTCAATTTGCTCTCACATGCTCAATTGTGCCAAGTGGATTTCACTTCCTCAATCTCAGAATTCCCATTCATGGGGAAGTCTAAATTTAGGCTTCCTACCTTTGTAGCTGGAGACTGTTCTGCAGTTTTGGATATCAACTTGTGAGGGGGGATGTACCAATATTGGCATTGGACAGTTGACATTCCAGTAAGGTACCACTGTTAAGATTCAAGGTGTCCTAATCAGACAGGCTGTCAAATTAAAATATATGACATAAAGGTTAATGCATTATTCATTTCTGTTTGCATTTGGTAAATATTGTACTTTAGCATGCTCACAAAACATGCTCAAGGCCCAGATGATCAATGCATCATTTGTGCTACTAAACCCCCCACAGTCAAAGAATATCTTAAGTTCAGTGTCTGATGAGGTGATTTTGTCTGAGATGGCAGTTGAGGACCTCCAATAAGCAACTGTACCCACTTGCTAGGGAAGAGAAAAAAAGTCAGCCTGGTTATCTTCTCTATGCTATGGCTGAAAAGTGCACAGATGTACATGGCTTTTGAGGACAGAACCAGATTTTTCTGTGTGTTCCTCACATTTAAACACTTTGCTGACACTCACTGTTAACGACGATAAGGCTGGGGAGTGGGACTAGGTAGAATGCTCTTTCAGAAAGCCAGTGCAGACTCGATGGGCCAAATGGCCTCCTTCTGCACTATAAAGATTATGTGATTCTGTGACATAAGAACATTAGTAGAACAACCAATTCATTGACACTATCACTTTGTTGGCCGTGACAGCTCTTTATTTTTTCAAAATTCCAATTCAACTGCCTTTCTCCATATCACGCCTTAAGATTGTAGTTCACACGTGTAGGTCGCTTGAGCAAAGGTGTATCTGTATCACTGCATTAAGTGATTTGGACAGCAGGGAATAATATGCGATAACAACAACAAAAGCCACCTTGTAGCATAATGAATCCTTTGAAATTTAGATTTTTGAATCTTGTAATGAACTCACAAAAGTTAATGATGGGAGTCTGACTTGATTGCCAGTTTCAGAATCCTTGATCGCTTCTTTCCCTCCCTTCCTCTCAACCTTATTTTGGTTCATGTAATAACCTAGCAAAGAACAGAGCAACGACATATTTGGGGGAGGAGGGGTGGGCAGGGGTGGGTTGCGAGGGTGGTGGTGGTGCAGGGTATGATCCCTGCTAACTGTTGGGGGCCAAGGCACACAACAAGCTATGAGAGTACACAAAGATTGGCCTGCTGGTAGTATCACAGGCAAATGAGAGGAAGAAAAAGAGGCTGAAAGGGTTTGGGAGAAGAAACCAAGGCCAGTTAGTTCCATCTTCAGGCCATTAAATTTTAAAAGCTTCCATTTTTGATAGCAGGGGGTCCCAGCTATTGGTTTTA
The DNA here is from genome assembly GCF_017639515.1 of Carcharodon carcharias. Taxonomy (NCBI): domain Eukaryota; kingdom Metazoa; phylum Chordata; class Chondrichthyes; order Lamniformes; family Lamnidae; genus Carcharodon; species Carcharodon carcharias. Next base: position 224,106,913 of record NC_054467.1, on the reverse strand, counting down.
CTTAGTGGGCTGCCTATAGACAAACCAGTCTTGAAGTGGGGGGATTAAACAGGTATAAGGCCCCTTGATGGCAAAAGCAAAACGATTAACACACGCTTCCGGTGTGGGTACCATTCAACATTTTCCCTTTCCCAAAATGAAGGGTTGTGCCTTACTGGGCAGAAATTCAATTGCATTTCTTGCCCACAATACTGGGGTTTAGTAGGCATGTCAGCGCCTGGAACAAACAAACAAATTCACAGGCCAAAGCATCTTGAGCGTGTGAAATTTCCCAATACCTTGAATGGAGTATATTAAGACAAAAATTAGAATCAAGCCGAAGAAGCAAATATTTGGTTAGAGTTAATTTTCAAGGAGGGTGCAAAAGGAAGGGGTGGGAGGGGGGTGGATAGAGAGAGACAGAGAGAGAACTATTTAAAGAGGAAATCCCTGGGCTTGGGGCCTAAGCAGCTGAAAGCATGGCTGCCAAAGTTAGGGTGAAGGGAGTGCACAAAAGTGCAGAGTGCAGAGCTCTTGAAGGGTTGTAGATCTGGAGTATGTTACAAAGATAGGGAGGCCACATGGAGGACTTGACCAAAAGAACAGAAACTTTAAAACTGAGTTGTTGATAGACTGATGTCAGCATGCATGGGGTGGAGGGAGAGATGGGTGAGCAGGACTTCACGCAAGTTCGAATACAGGCAGGCAAGTTTATGGAGTATGGGATGCTTGCTGGGGAAGCACTGGAATAGTCCAGTTAGGAGTTAACAATAAATATAGATGAGACTTTCAGCAGTGGTAGTGGCAAAGATGGGCCATTTTATACTCTGTGATGGAAACAATATGGAGTTGGAAGCTGAGCTCAGGGTTAAACAAGATGCAGAGGCTGCAAAAGCCTAGTTCAGCCCAAGGCTGATCCGCTCAGGTTAGACAGGCTTACATTTATATAGTACCTTTCAGAACCTTTGAGTCATCTACTCTATTGCCAATTAAGTACTTTTGAACTATAGTGACTGTTGTAATCTAGGAAACACAGCAGTCAGTTATTCACACAGCAAGTTCCCACAAATGGCAATGTGACACTGACCAGATAATCTGGTTTTGCAGCTGGGGCCCTGACAATGGACCAGAAAGCTGGAGCAACCCCATCTCTGCCATCTGGGGGGCCTTTGCCGGCATTTTATACCCATCCCACAACTAATTAGTTGCCTTTGGGATTCCCATCCTTTAAAAGAGCTGCTGGTCAATCGGGAGGATGCAAAAATAGAATGCAATTGTAACAAGGTGAGTGAACCACAGAGTGCCCAATTGGAAAGCCCCTACCCAAGCCCATTTGGAGGCTACCAGAGTTCACCAGGTGATCTCCCTGTGTGAAGGAGGGCCCATCTGCAGCGGGAAGAGGCCCCTAATTGGCCACTTAAGTGGCAAAACTGATTGCGGGCAGGATGGACATCCTCACCTACCCCACTGCTGGCAGAACACCTGGGTGACAGGCAGGTGACAGGCACTCACCCCCACCTTCACTTATCAGTTGACAGGCTGTCCTGTCAACCAGTCCATCCCTAGAGGGCTGGTAAAATCCAGCCCATAGATTAATTACAGCACAGGAGTTCATTCGGCTCATCAATTCTATGCTGTCTCTCTGTAAAGCAATCCAGTCAATCCCATTTTCCTACTCTATCAGCATAGCCCTGCAAGTTTAGTTCCCTCGAGTGACCATCCAATTTCCTTTTGACATCATTCCTGCTTCCACCATCCTCAGAGGCAGCGAGTTCCAAATCATTACCGCTCGCTGGGTAAAAAAGTTTTTCCTCACATTCCCTTCTGCATCTCTTGCCCAATACCTTAAATCTGTGTCTCAAAACCCTTGTACCATCAGTTAATAGAAGGAGCTTTTCTTTGTCTATCTTATCTAAAGCTTTCATAATCTTATACGCCTCTATCAAATCCTTCCTCAACCCCTTTGTTCCAGGATTTTATAGCTAAAATCCTTTATCCCTGGAACCATTCTGGTAAATTTCTTCTGCACCCTCTCAGGATCCTCACATCCTTCCTAAAATAATCCTTCCAAAACTGAATGCAATACTCTAGTTGTGGCCTAACCAGGGCTTTATAAAGGTTCAGCATAACTCCCCTGCTTTTGTTGGCATTGGTGTTTGTAGCAGGGACCAAAGACAATGGTCATCAGCATATATGTGGAGCCTGATATCTTTGGATGATGTTGCCAAGTCGCAACATGTAGATGAGAAATAGCAGGGGGCTAACAGTAAATCTTTAAGGGACTCCAAAAGTAACAGTGCAGAGGTGAGAAGAGACACCACTGCAGGAAATATTCTGGTTAGGATTAGATAGGCAGGAAACTGGTTAGGGCAGTTTCACTCAGCTAGGCAACGGAAGAGAGGCATTGGAAGGGTATGCTGTAGTAACTGTGTCAAAGACTAGAGAGCGATCGAGAAGGATGAGGAGGGATAGTACACCCATCCTCTCAGTCATACCGAATTGCATTTGTGACTTTGATTCAGGCGGTTTCAGTATTTTGGGAGGGGTGGTAAACTGATTGGAGAAGTTCAGGACTGGAGGTGCAAAAAATTGGGCATGAATTTGTGTGGGAAAAACTCACTCAACAGCTTTAGAAAGAAAAGGATAATTGGAGATGGAGTGGAAGTTTGGAAGGACAGTGATGGGCTGAATTTTTGCAGGTTTTTTTTTTAAACGACAGCAGATTTGAAAGGGAGGCAAACATCTACAAAATGAGGTAGCACAAGGGCTGGGAAGGGAAATTACGTGGCCAGCAGTTTAGTAAAATAAGGTGAGGAGAACAGTAGGTGGGTCGCATTGACAATTGAGCTTGGAGAGGGCATGAATGAGGTAGAAGTGAAATTGGAGAAAGATGAGCGTTCAGATTCAGGCTAGGGTTGACCCTGAAGAGAATCTTGGTTTGATACATAAGGAGCAGTGAAGGTTGCAGCAGAAGTAGATGAACGGATGGTCTCAATCTTAGTAACAAAGAAGAAACTTCACTCCAGCTCACTGGACATTGCAATGAATAACAAGTATTCTTCAGATCATTCAGTTGGCAGTTAAGATTTAACTGCTAATGCCTTAGAGTGCTAATTATGCACTACTCCAAGAGCCTGCTTAATAAAAATGCTGTGCATTTTCTTGGTGTTTTATTAGTTTCCCAAAAACTTCAGAAATGTGTTACACACAGAGAAATGCAACCACTGTTGCTACTGAGGTGAACAAGCAGATACTTACTGGAGGGGAAAAATACTCACCTCATATTTAAATACACACATTCTTATAGTGATTCCTGTCGGACACTTTCTATTTCACACTGAATTTGCTTATTCCATCTCCACCCTCAACGTTCTGGCTCCTTCCGAGAACATTATACATATATATATATATAGCTCCTGGTGTTACGAATGAGACCCACACACGGAACAATTCGGATTCATGACTTTGTATGGTTTTACCCAGATTCAGTTTTCCTTGCTTACACATAATAAAAACACTAACTTTGTTTTGCTGAGAAAATTGGCTACAAAGAAAAGGTAACATGCTGAGTAGTATATCAGAAAGACTTACAGTACAATAGGTGCCTTCAGACGACCACATGCTTCTTATTGTAGGGATCACTGGCCAGAGAGAGAGAGAGCGAGAGACGCACATGCAGTGACAGTGAGAATAGGAGTGAGAGAGACACACTGCATAAGCATGTCACAGACCAGCCTGTAATTCTCTCACCTGTCCTCCCGGCAGCAAGGGCACAGTGCCAATGACAAGAGGATAAGGGGAATGGGTTGGTCCCAGTATTTAAAAGAAACCACAGGGCGGCGGCAATAGAAAGGATAAAAAGCAGATCCTATTTTATAGGAAAATAGAAATGTTCCTTTACCCAAAATAGTTTCAAGATTTCAGATGGCAATATTTGAACTGCTACATGAGATCTTCCCACAGCTCATGGGAGAAAAAAAATGGTAGATATAATTATTCTCAAATGGCTGGATTTTAAAAAATTAGTTTAAAGTGAAAACTACACCCACACACACTACAGGGAGCACTGTGGGAAGGGCTGAAAAACATCCAAGGGAGGATTGTAGAACTGGCTTAAATCCATGGCAATTAAGGAAGGGTGTGTAAGAAGTTTATACTGTGTCGGAACACCCTCCCTCCCCTTCTATCCCCTACGCCTGGTGAATACGTCCTGTGCACAATGACCTCAGGAGAGTACCTGAAAAACAAGCACTAAATACTGAACCAAATGCAGCCTTTGAATTTCATTGTTAAATGGTGCTGCTGCTGCTTTTTAAAGACAGTACCAGTGGTACTCAGCGATTGCAGATGCTGCCAAGAAAACGCCCCTTTGCTGCCAGGCCGGTTTGAACTGGATTTCCCCACCTCTCATTCTTCTGCCAGCCCCTATAGCCCTTTGCAGCCCTTTGCATGAGAAGACAGAATTAGGAATGTGATCTAACCACATGCTAGCAGATATTAACTCACCACCACTCCCACCCCCTACTCCCCATTAACAGTCTCTCTTATTAAGCTGGAATGTTTTTTCAGCCTCTCCTACACATTTTCACACAGCTAAAGCTGTGCACTGTGGTTGTAACCCACCCAGGTTAGGAGGTGGGCAGTTCAGGGTTGGCATCATCAGTTAGAATATTAACACTTGAAGTGCCAATTTTTCTTTATATTGCAGCAAGCTGGTAGAGAGCTGCTCAGGCAGAATTTAAAGATGTTTGTGCATGTGCATAAGCCTATAAAATATTCTGGAACCAAACAATCTGGCTTTGGTTGTCAAGAGTAAATTAAAGTCTGTGGTGCTGAAAGTTCGAAAAGAGAATTTCTTTTTCCTCAGTTGGTAACCTTCTTGCCTCTGAATCAAATGGTCATGAGTCTAAACCCTCTACAAAATTGCCTTGGACTTCCCTAATGTCTCGGCCAGTGCTCCTTCATTCAACCAGAACAGCTTATCTGATCATTCATTCACGTCCTGTTTGTGGGATCTTGTTTCGTGTAAATTGGCTGCTGGGCTTGTCAATAACACTTTAGCACTTCAAGCTGCCATGTGCTTTAGGACATGTTGCAAACGTGAGAAGATGCTATGTAAGTCCAGGCTCTTATTGCTCTTTCAAAGATTCATAAAATCTTCCGGTCTAATGATTCCCACCATCTCCCTCCACCCCCACTTCGTCTTTCTAGAATTCTCCCCTTTGGCCCTGAAAGTACCAAAATCTGGATGGGTTTCAGTTCCACTGATGCAATTGACTTTGTTATGTAACCCAGACTAATATTGTTCATCTGTGAGCCAAGATAACTAATATCCATTTATTTTATCATGCGTGACATATGCACATTATTTTCTATCAGAAAACATAGAAAATGATCAACAGTAGAACCCAGGCTGGTATTTCACCCCTCCCCCAAGCACCATGCTGCTAACACCAGCTGTAGGGCACCCATCACTGCCTCAGCTGACATCCATTATTTTGGCACAAATTTGCAATTGGACCAAGAGCCCTGCTGGTATGTGTGGTCTGGTCAGTGCCATATTTAGCATTGGGAGAGCTTGGTGTAGTGCTATTGGTAAGATACTCAAACAGATTGCGCTCCACACTATGACGACACAATCCAGGTTCGAGTTAATGTGGTTAGAGGTTATCAATGCTAGACATTTTGATGTCAAGGAGCACAAATAGACATGGAGTGTTCTATGTATGAAGTCAAAAGATATGAAAAATGTCTAGAAAGTTAGAAAATGCTGTGTCAAGGGTTAGAAATATCAAATGATTTGAAATAACAACAAGAGTTTGAAAAGTCTACATGTTATTTCTCATTCCCCTTCCCATCTAACACACCAACAAATGAAGTGTCAGATAAAGGCTGGCAGGTGCATCAAGCCAATCCCAAAAAGTCATGGTGCAACTAAGCATCATGACTTTGATTATACCTTTTCAAATAAAGCCATGTAGTGAAGCTGTGAAAGGCAAAGAACCTGATTTTTTTTTAAAAAACCACACCAGATCTGGGAAGAATATTTTTTTAAATTGGAGAAATTTCTCTCCAAACCCTAAAGGCAATTGAAATGACTTTCAGGAGATCTTAGTGACAATAGATGATAGTAACTGAGGTCCAATGATTAAATAACGCCAAACTTTAAAATTTGCTCATGGCTTAATAGTGAAGAGCTGAAAGGGCATAACAGAAGACTCATGATGCAGCCAGCAATACCAGGCTGTTAATAAGGTAATGAATGCTGGTGGTCAATAGTGAACCATCAATATTCAGACAAATCACTTGAAAAAGTGGCACATTTCATTTATGAGAATTTTGAGACTTTTTGGCTCAAGAAACAAGATAAAAAGTTAGGTAATTTCCACACTATGTGCTTGAGAATAATGAAGCTACCTCCTGTGCGATTCATAATTTTTCTGTCTCAAAAACCTTTTTTAAAAATTTCCCTCCTTATGCCTGCCTCTTACTAGCTTAAGCTAATGTGTGTGTGGGTGGCCCTACTCTTTCCTATGTCCTGTTCCTTTTAAAAGCTGTTAATTGGAACTGGAGGATATTACAGATTAGGGGCAAAAAAATTGGATAGCACAGTTAATCAGCAATGGAGGTTGTAATTCGTGACCTACCATGTTGGTTCCAGTAGATAAAAGCAAGCCACCGCAGATGCTGAAAATCTGAAATTAAAAACAGAAAGTGCTGGAAAAACTCAGCAGGTCAGGCAGCATCTGTGGAGAGTTAAAATTTCAGATCCTCAGAAGAGTCATGCTGCATTCGAAACATTAACTGTTTCTCTCTCCACAGATGCTGCCAGACCTGCTTTTTCCAGCACTTTGTTTTTATTTCTGGTTCTGGTAGAGGTGGACAGCATGCAAATTTGGTGTTGCTACCTCATTTCCATGATTCCAACATGGGGCCGAGCAGCTCCCACACTGCTGGCTGCCTCTGCCCCTCTGTTGCCTCTGTGCTGAACAAGGAACTGAACAGCACTTTGTTCATAACATGTGTTGCAGCCTTCTGTTCTTAAAGACAATCTGTCTCTTTTAAAGGGAAACTGCACTGCATAACAGCAAGCTGTTGCTGAGTACTTTTGCAGCAATTCTAAGTAATAAAAATGTAACACCAAGAGAGGGAGTTTCAAGGTCATGGACATGCCTCTGGAGAAGTTACTGTTGGAGGCAGACAGGAGGAGAGATGCCAAGCTTCTGCGGCGAAGTGGGGGAGGATGGTGGATGTAGGTGACCCTCAAGGACAACCCTCAGAAAGGGCTGGGTAGCCAGGAAGGTCAATTCTCAGCATCTTTTTTTTCTAATTGTTATGATCCCAGCTGATGTTACAACTGGACAAGTCCAGGGTGGAACCCAGCTTGATAGATCCTAACTTTTATTTGTTTGTTTAAATACGTGGAGAGGGCTAGTAAACAGAGTACTGGAATCAATAATGACGTATACAGATTTGTAAGGATAACACAAGTTACAAAAGCTATCTTATATTCCAATATTCACAATAAGTACAGTCCATGTAAACCAATCAGCAACACACCACAATCTGAAACCAAGTGACAGATGCCATCCCAGACAGATGCTATGGATCTCTCCTCAACTCCCCCCACCCCAGATGCTTGTTACCCCGCGAGCCAACCAGTCGCACTGAACACCATCAAGGGTTTCCAATCTCCACTTTCCAAGAACTCGCTTTGGAAGCTTCTCCCAAACCGATGCTTTCTCTCAGAAGCCTTCTGCAAAGGTCCATAGCCAGGGTTTCGAACTCTCCTGCCAATGTTCCTCTCTCCTGGGTCACCACATGCATTCAAGCTTTCCTCCATGCACTCTCTCTCTGACTCAGCTGTCAGCAGTACACCACTGCTTCACATGCCCATTGCAAAGAGTTACAGACCTTGAGTTGCCTTTTTGGACCTTCTGATTTCTCACAAGCTTTTATATCACTTTGACTATGCTTCCTGCAGGTTGGAGCTTTAAGCTTAAGGCCGTTCTCTGCCCCTCATTCTTAACTTCACTTAACAGGACCCTTTCCAGGTTCCTGTCCTTCCTTTGACTAGAAGGTCTGCTTGGGACTCTCTCCTGTTCCACTCCCCTGGATTCTTGGGGACTTTCTTCTATAGCTTGGGCCTGGCTATTTGTCCCTTTTGCTCCTGTCTCTCTTTGGCAGTTACTTTCAACCAACTTTAGCTTGGGACTCGCTATCTGCCCCTTCTAGGTGGCTTCTGCCTGGCAGCGGTCTTCAAAGCTGAACTCAAAAACTGCTGTTTTCTAGTTTCTTCTGTGTGTCTGTGGGAGGGACCTGCCTCTCTGGACCCTTGATGCTAGGCAACAGCCCAGTTTTTCTACTCTTGTGTTTGCTTAACTTCTCTCACAGTTGTAAACTTTCATTAGAAATGCAGGCACATTTTAAAGTGAAACAAAAACTCAACTTGACCTTTTTGTAACACACAGATACAGGAATATAAATCAAACTTGAACATTATAGCTAAAACTTATTTCTAACACCCACAAATACCAATATAACTTATATAAACAAATTGCCCTCAGGAAGGTGGGGGTGAACCATCTTCTTGAACCGCTGCAGTCCATGTGGTGTAGGTACATGCACAGTACTGTTAGGAAGGGAGGTCCAGGATTCTGACCCAGTGACAGTGAAGAAACAGTGGTATAGTTCCAAGGCAGGATGGTGCATGGCTTGGAGGGGAGCTTGCAGGTGGTGCTGTTCCCCTGCATCTCCCCTTGTCCTTTGAGGTGGTAGAAGTCATGGGTTTGGAAGGTGCTGTTGAGGGAGCCTTGGTGAATTGCTACAGTGCATCTTGTACACACTGCCACCTCTGTACAATGGTGGTGGAGGGAGTGAATGTTTAAGGTGGTGGATGGGGTGCCAATCAAGTGGGCTGCTTTGTCCTGGATGATACCAAGCTTCTTGAGTGTTGTTGGAAGTGCACTCATCCAGGCAAGCGTACAGTATTCCATCACACTCCTGACTTGTGCCTTGCAGATGGTGGACAGGCTTTGGGGAGTCAGGAGGTGAATCATTCACCACAGAATTCCTAGTCCTGGGATCAGCTTCCAGAGTACCACCATCAGAGGTGCAACAGTGATGAATTTTGCACTATCCTAAGGGTCCACACCTAAAACATCAACTTGCCTGTTCTTTCTAGCAATATTACCTAACCTAATGAATGTTTTCAATATTTTTTGTTTTAGGTTCAGATTTCCAGCACCTCCAGATTTTTTTTGGTACAAATGTTTGTTATACTGTTCGTTATGGGCCCAACAGCATCTAGAGATCTTGGGAGCTACCTCTTAACGAAGGCAGACATAGACAACAAAATTCATCATTGCCTCCAATGTGCCAGCTCAGCCTTTGGCCAACAGAGCAAAAGAGTATTTGAGAACCAAGTTCCTGTATGCTTTGGAAACTTAGACGACCTAAAGCAGGCACCTGAAAGCACTGGAGAAGTACCACCAGTGGCACCTTTGTAAGATCCTCCAAATTTGGTGGCAAGAAACGCTGTCCAACAACAGCATCCTCTCCCAAGCCAACTTGCTCAGCATTAAGATGCTAATCATTCAAAAGCAGCTCCACTATGTGGGACATTTGCTCGTATGCAGACGCCCAAAGCAATTGCTCTACTCAGAACTTGGTCATAGCAGGAGTCTTCCAGGGAAGAACATTTTAGGGATGCCCTCAAAGCATCCCTGAACAGATGAAACATACCTGTCAACTGATGAGAGACTCTGGTTTGTGACTGACCAAAATAGATAAGACTCATTCAGGAAGGCACCGAACACATCGAAAGACTTCATTGGGAACGCACAAAGGCAAAGTCGTGACATCAGAGAGAATGCACAAACATCCAAACAACCAACAATCCAGCACTTCAAGCACCACCTGCCCCTCATGTGGCAGAGCCTGCAGATGACGCATCGGACTTACCAGTCATTTCAGAACCAATTTAGTTGGAGTGGAAGCAAGTCATCCAGGATCCCAAAGGACTGCCTAAGATCAGCATTTAGAGATGCTTGGGTGTAGGGACGGACAAAATCTATCACTGACGCATTACAAGGAGAATGAGGTAAAACTCTAATTTTAATTTTAAAACTACTTGTTGCTTGACCACTCCTGCTTTGGTGTTGAGATGGCTCCAAGATGACATGTTGAGGTGACTGGAACTGAGTCAATTTTCTGTGGCAGACATGGTAACTTGATACCAGTCGTCTGGGGGGTTGTTGTTGGTGGGCAAGCCACAAAGCATAAGCTTAGCTTAACTCACAAATGAGAAGACCTAAGATGAAAGGAAAACACTTTTTGCAAGAATCTAGCTAAATTCAAAAGAACGAGAGCCACATCAGTATTCATAAACTCACAGGATCCTTTAACAGCTAAAGGAAAAAAGGAATCTCTTCATAAAATTCGAGAGTTCACATATTGCAATAACAAGTTAACTGAAAAGTTTTCTGATCCATTATTAGATGCACAGCTAGCGCCAATAGAACTCCACTCTTAACAACAGTTATTTCCTCCTGATAAAGAAGAAACTACAACAACTATCTTCAGTTGGCACATTCACAATATAATGTAACTGAGTGCAGGAAAGTGATATGAGAAATCATGACTGGGACTCTAAAGCAATGCCCCGAGACACAAGACAGCACTGCCACTGTGTATACTTATACACAAATAGTGGATACTAACTGTGATGTGACTTAAGGCAGGGCAATATTAACATTACTGCCAGGATTTTCCAGCTGTACATTGAAGTCTCTTCTGAAGTCTTTCGGTCCTTGGTTTAAATTGAGTCCAGATTGATGTGCAACTAAAGAAGTTTGTGTCTGTGGGTGATAAGGGTCCTATGTGAAATAACTTAACGACTTTCAAACCAACTCCTGGAATCAGCTGTTGGCATACCATCCTTAGAGGAAATAAAAATTATTTCACATAGGACCCTTATAACCCACAGGGGCAAACTTCTTGCATATCAATCTGGACTCAATTTAAACCAAGATTTCAGAAGAGACTTCAGTGCACAGCTGGAAAATAACTGGGAGGAATGTTAATATGTCCTGCCTTAAGTCACATCACAGTTACTATCCACTATTTGTGTGTCAGTATACAAAACGACCAGTTCATTCACACCAGGTTGTACAAGTTCATTCACACCAGGTTGTACAAGCTCTGGAAACATTGCTAACGACAAGAAATAGACTTTGATCTATTCAAAAGACTGGTTATCTTATGCTGTTAACATGTCAACTATCTAAAGAGGTTAATCGTAAATTAATATAACCAATTTATTTCAATCACAGACATTGATCACAGACAATTATTTGGATACTGAATGTTTAAGTTTAAACATTGATAACCATGATTCTAAGATCAAAAAGAATTGGTAGCTCATGACTTTATGTCTGCCATTTTCTTCTGCTAGATTAAGACAGAGTTAATTCATTTCATCAGCAGCTTGTGCAGACCCTGATGAAAGTTTGGAAATATAACCCTAACCAGTTCATGCAAAATAATTTGATGAACCAAATTTAGGTATAATTAATTCAAGAGGCGTAGATTGGATGACAAATCCCAGACCTCTCCTTAATAACAAGTTAAGGCTTAAGGATACATCCAGTGACTTTGATGAATATTCTTGTCAGGGTATTGATTCTAATCTTCTAAAGGGGCTTTGGAACATTGGAGTAGTTCTAGAATTAGGAAATACAATCTTCAGGATATTGTAAACTTGAGAGATTCAAAGAGCTGGAAGTGAGAAGTCCATGATGGGAACTGGGGAGTGGGGTGAGTTACTGACATCCAGTGTGTCAAGGATTTGATCAATTTGGAAGCTAGAATAGCGGTGTGGGGCATTGGTGTTATCTGACGGCACTGGGAAAGAGTGGGATTTAGCAGCTCAGTAGTTTATGGGGAGGTGAATGAGCCGAAACTACATTTGGTTCCTCCCTATCAGTTCTCAAAACCCCATTGCATTCCTGTTTGCTCCTTAAGCCTCAAAAAGGGATCAGATCAGGAAAGGCAATGGCGTAGTGGTATTGTCGTGGGACTTGTAATCCAGAAACCCAGGGTAATGCTCTGGGGACCTGGGTTCGAATCCCACATTGGCCAATGGTGGAATTTGAATTCAATAAAATTCTGGAATTGTCGATTGTTGTAAAAACACACCCATCTGGTTCACTAATGTCTTTTAGGGAAAGAAATCTGTTGTCTACATGTGACTCCAGACCTACAGCAATGTGGTTGACTCTCCTAGAAAGCCACTCAGTTGTAACAAAACGCTACAAATACACAAAACAGGAATGAAACCAGACAGACCACCTAGGCACCGGAAACGACAATGGCAATTGCAGCCCGGTCGACCCTGCAACGTCCTCCTTACTAACATCTGGGGGCTCGTACCAAGATTGGGAGAGCTGACTCACAGACTGGTCAAGCAACAGCCTGACATTGTCATCCTCATGGAATCATAACTTACAGATACTCTACCATCACCATCCCTAGGCAGGACAGGCCCAGCAGAGGTGGCTGCTTGGTGGTATCCATGAGGCACTGTGGGCCATCAGCAGCAGTACTTGAACACAATCTGTAACCTCAAGGCCTGGCATATCCCCCACTCTATCATTACCATCAAACCAGAGTTTCAACCCTGGTTCAATGAAAAGTGCAGGAGGGCATGTCAGGAGCAGCACCAGGCATACCTAAAAATGAGGTGTGAACCTGGTGAAGCTATAAAACAGGACTACCTGCATGCCAAACAGCATAAGCAGCAAGTGATAGACAGAGCTGAGCGATCCCACAAACAACACATCAGATCTAAGCTCTGCAGTCCTGCCACATCCAGTTGTGAATGGTGGTGGACAATTAAACAACTCACTGGAGGAGGTGGCTCCACAAATATCCCCATCCTCAATGATGGAGGAGCGCAGCACAGCAGTGCAAAAGATAAGGCTGAATCATTCGCAACAATCTTCAGCCAGAAGTGCGGTGTAGATGATCCATCTCGGCCTCCTCCGGAGGTCCCCAGCATCGCAGATGCCAGTCTCAGCCAATTCTATTCACTCCACGTGATATCAAGAATCAGTTGAAGGCACTGGATACTGCAAAGGCTATGGGCCCTGACAATATTCTGGCAAGTATTGAAGATTTGTGCTCCAGAACTTGCCGCACCCCTAGCCAAGCTGTTCCAGTACAGCTACAACACTGGCATCTACCAGGCTATGTGGAAAATTGCCCAGGTATGTCCTGTATAAAAAAATCAGGACAAATCCAACCTGGCCAATTACAGCCCCATCAGTCTACTCTCCATCATCAGGAAAGTAATGGAAGGGATCATTAAAAGTGCTATCAAGCGACACTTGCTTAACAATAACCTGCTCACTGATGCTCAGTTTAGGTTCCGCCAGGACCATGCAGCTCCTGACCTTGTTAAGGCCTTAGTTCAAACATGGACAAAAGAGCTGAACTCCCGAGGTGAGGTGAGAGTGACTGTCCTTGACATCAAGGCAGCATTTGACCGAGTGTGGCATCAAGGAGCCCTCGCAAAACTGCAGTCAATGGAAATCAGGGGGAAAACTCTCCATTGGTTGGAGCCATACCTAGCACAAAGGAATATGGTTGTGGTTGTTGGTCAGTCATCTCAGCTCCAGGACATCACTGCAGGAGTTCCTCAGGATAGTGTCCTAGGCCCAATCATCTTCAGCTGCTTCATTAAAGACCTTCCTTCCATCATAAGGTCAGAAGTGGAGATGTTCGCTGATGAATGCACAATGTCCAGCGCCATTTGTGACTCCTAAGACACTGAAGCAGTCCATGCCCAAATGCAGCAAGACCTGGACAATATCCAGGCTTGGGCTGACAAGTGGCAAGTAACATTTATGGCACACAAGTGTCAGGCAATGACCATCTCCAACAGGAGAGAATCCAACCATTGCCCCTTGATGTTCAATGGCATTACCATCACTGAATCCCCCACTATCAACATCCTGGGGGTTACCATTGACCAGAAATTGAATTGGACTAGCCATATAAACACTGTGGCTACAAGAACAGGTCAGAGGCTAGGAATTGTGCTATGATTAACTCACCTCCTGACTCCTCAAAGCCTGTCAACCATCTACAAGGCACAAGACAGGAGTGTGATGGAATACTCTCCACTTGTCTGGATGAGTGCAGCTCCCACAGCACTGAAGAAGCTGGACACCGTCCAGGACAAAGCAGTCCGCTTGATTGGCACTATATCCACAAACATTCACTCCCTCCACCACCAACGCACAGTGGCAGCAGTGTGTACCATCTACAAGATGCACTGCGGGAATTCACCAAGGCTCATTCGACAGCACCTTCCAAACCCACGATCACTACCACCTAGAAGGACAAGGGCAACAGATAGATGGGAATAGCACCACCTGGAAGTTCCCCTCCAAGCCACTCACCATCCTGACTTAGAAATATATCACCGTTCCTCCACTGTCGCTGGGTGAAAATCCTGGAACTTCCTCCCTAACCTACACCACATGGGCTGCAGTGGTTCAAGAAGGCAGCTCACCACCACCTTCTCAAGGGCAACTAGGGATGGGCAATAAATGCTGGCCTAGCCAGCGAAGCCCACAACCCATGAATGAATAAATTTTAAAAAAGGAGTTTTTAAGCTCTGAATTTTCAAGTGAAATTATGAATTGTGACTAAAAAAATGCAATATGTCTTCAATAAACAATGTTTATTTTATTTACTTTTCCAACCATCAACAAGATAGTCATGAATGCTTCTGGTCACAGGTGCTATCAGTTCATGATAGCAAAACACAAATTCCTAACCTATACATTATTAAAAAGTTGCATACTTCTGTCACACCTTCTGCCCATAAACTGTAACACCTGTCAATATTTCTAATGGATAAACCTCAAATGAACATGTCCACATTTCACTGCCATAGTTGGCCAATAAATCAACAGAATCACCTAAAATGATTTTTGAAAACAAACCTTCATCCACCATTTTTTCCTCTCAGTCACTGAAATTTCTGGCTTTAACAATACAGCTAACTTGGAAATATTACGTTTGGTACCCACAGCCAAATCATTGATATATATTGTGAACAGCTGGGGCCCAAGTACTGATACTTGCAGTACCCCACAAGTACAAGGGCTGTAAAGGCTGGGTTATTAAGTATATTCAAGGCTGAGATAGACAAATTTTTAATCAGTCGGGGAATCAAGGGTTAGGTGGAAAAGGCAGGAAAGTGGAGTTGAGGATCAGATCAGCCATGATCTCATTGAATGGCAGAGCAGACTCAATGGGCCGAATGGCCTACTTCTACTCCTGTGTCTCATGGTCTTATTGAGCTGGAGGCCGAGCTGCAGACACTTTAGCATATCAGGGAGGGGAAAATTACCTTGACACTTTATTCCAGGAGGCGGTCACACCCCTTAGGATAGACTCACGGACAGGAGGGTGTGGCTGAAAGTGAGTCAGGTAAGGGGACTCAGAGGGAAGGAGGGGGGAGCCTCAGCCCTTGCAATTGTCTGAAAGGTTTGGAGGTTTTTCAGCTTGTTTAGATAAGAGTGAGGCTTCAGGGTGGATGAGCTAACTGGTCATGGCACTGTGGGGTAGGAAGCCATTCAAGAGGGGGAGTAAGTGGTAGTAGGGGACAATATAGTCTGAGGGATTGACACCATTCTATACATTAAAGAGCGGGAGTCCAGACAGCTGTGTTGCTTGCCTGGTGCCAGGGTTCAGGACATCTGCTCAGGGCTGCAGAGGAACTTGCAGTTGAAGGGGGAATGACCCAGTTATTGTGGTCCATGCTGGTAACAACCACATAGGCAAGACAAGGGAGGAGGATCTGCAAAGTCAGTTGGTGCCAAAGCTTGGCACCAAATTAAGAAGCAGAACCTCAAAGGTCACAATCTCTGAATACTACTTGAGCCACGTGCAAATTGGCATACAGCAAAATCAAATCAGGGAGATAAATGCATGGCTCAAAGCCTAGTGTGGGAGAAGTGGGTTCCTGTTCATGGAGCACTGGCACCAATACTGGGACAAGTGGGATCTGTACTGTTGGAATAGTCTATACTTGAATCGTGCTGGGACTGGTGTTCTTGCAAGCCCCAAAACTAGGGGATTAGGGAGGTTTTTAAACTAACTAGTGGGGACAAGGGTACAAATTTGGGCAGATATGGTAAATCAAAGAGTAGAGACAAGGCAAAAGAGAAAGATATTATTATGGGAAATGAAAAACAGACCATGATAGGAAGGGATGGAGAGTTCAAATCTAACAATAAATCACAGAACAGACTAGAGGTTATAAAAAGATCAAACTGAGGACTCTCTGAATGCATGAAGCATTAGAAACAAAGCAGATGAACTGAGAGCATACACACAAATATAAGTAAGTATGATTTGATAGCCATTACAGAGACTTGGCTGCAGGAGGACATGGATTGGGACCTGAATATCAAAGGGCATAGGACACTTAATGAGGACAGGAAGCAAGGAAAAGGTGGGGTGGTGGGGGTGGCTCTGTTAGTTGATTATGGTATTAGCACAATAGAGAGGGATGACCTAAGTTCAGGAAACCAGGATGTGGAAACTGTTTGGGTGGAGATGAGAAATGGTAAAGCAAGAAGTCACTTGTGGGAGTAATATACAGGCCCCGACTTGCAGTATAGAGTACAAAAGAAGTGATAATGGGAGCTTATCAAAAAGATACAGCAATAATCATGGGGGATTTTAATCTACATATAGATTAGAAAAATCTGATGGACAAAGGTAGCATGGATGAGGAGTTCATAGAATGTTTTCGGAATAGTTTCTTTGAACAACACATTCTGGAGCCAACCAGAGAACAGGCTATATTAGACTTGGTATTGAGCAACCAGATAGGATTAATTGATAACCTCATAGTTAGGCACCCCTAGGTAGCAGCGATCATAATATGATTGAATATTACATTCATTTTGAGGGAGAAACAAGTGCGTCCAAGATGAGTATGTTAAACTTAAGTAAGGGCAATTATGGGGGCATGAAATCAGAGCTAGCTAAAGTGAACTGATATATAAGGTTAAGGGACAGGTCAATAGATGTTCAGTGGCAGACATTTAAAGGGATATTTCAGAATACACAGAATATATACATTCCAATGAGAAAGAAAAATTCCAAGAGGAGGGCCCAGCACCAGTAGTTAACTAAAAAAGTTAAAGACAGTATCAAACTTAAAGAAAAAACATATAACTAGGCAAAGACAGGTGGCAGTCAGAAGATTGGAAAGGATATGAACAGCAGCAAAGAATGACAAAAAGATTATTACGGAGCGAATAATTAGAGTATAAGAGAAAGCTACCAAGTAATATAAAGAGTTTCTACAGATATTAAAATAAGAAAAGAGTTAACAAAGTGAGCATTGGTCCTATAGAGAATGTGGCTGGGGAATTGATAATGGAAATTAGGGAGATGGCAGATGAACTAAACAGGTATTTTGCTTCAGTGTTCACTATTGGGGAGTTGAGGGCTTTGAGAAGTTGGCATGAAAGAGGAGTTGAGGCCTGGGGCAGATCAGCCATGATCTAATTGAATGTCGGGGCAGGTTTGAGGGGACGAATGGCTTACTCTTGCTCCTATTTCTTATGTTCTTATAGAGGACACAAGTAACAACCCAGAAATAGCTGTACGTTAGGAAATGGAAAGGAGGGAAAATAACAATCACTGGGAATAATAGTAACCACATGGTAGAATGGAGCATAAAGGAAGGAATAATAGGAGCTTGTCAGAAAGGCAGAATTGATAATGGACAACGAGGAAATGGCAGATGAATTGAACAAGTGTTTTGCATCAGATACAAGTAACACCCCAGAAGCAGCTGTAAATCAGGAAATGGAAGGGAGGGAGGAACTCAGGAAAATTATAATCACCAGAGAAGTGGTACTGAGTAAATTGTTGGAGCTGCGGGCTGACAAGTGCCCGGGTCCTGATGAACTTCATCCGAGGGTCTTACAAGAAGTGGCTAGTGAGATGGTTGATGTATTAATTTTAAATTTTCCGCAACTCCTAGTTTCGGGGAAGGTCACATTAGATTGGAAGATAGCAAATGTAACTCCATTATTCAAAAAGGGAAGGAGACAGAAAGCGGGAAACTACAAGCCAGTTAACTTAACATCTGTCATAGGGAAAATGTTCAAGGTAATTATTAAAGAAGCTATAGCAGGGCACTTGGATAAATTCAAGATAATCAGGCAGAGTCGACATGGTTTTGTGAAAGGGAAATCATCTTTAACCAGCTTATTGGAGTTTTTTGAGGAAGTAGTATGCTGTGGATAAAGTGGAATTGGTGGATGTACTGTACTTGGATTTCCAGAAGGCATTTGATAAAGTGTCACATCAAAGTTTATTGTGGAAAATAAAAGCTCATGGTTATAGTGGGTAACATATTGGCACGGATAGAAGATTGACTGGCTAACAGGAAGCAGAGAATAGGCATAAATGGGTATTTTTCAGGTTGACAAGATGTAATGAGTGGCGTGCCACAGAGATCAGACTTCAACTGTTTACAAATCGTATAAATGACTTGGATGAAGGGATGGACGGGATGGTTGCCAAATTTGCTGACGATATAAAAAGATATAGAAAAGTCAAGTGAATGGGCAAAGATTTGGCAAATGGCATATAATGTGGGAAAATGTGAAATTGTCCATTTTGGCAGAAATAATAAAAGAGAAACATATTATCTAAATGTTGAGAGATTGCAGAGCTCCGAGATGCAGATGGAACTGGGTGTCTTAGTGCACGAATCACAAAAAGCTAGTATGCAGGTACAGTAAGTAATTAGGAAAGCCAATAGAATGTTATCATTTATTGCAAGGAGAATTGAATACGAATGTAGGGAGATTATGCTTCAGTTATACAGAGCACTAATAAGGCCACAGCTGGGGTACTGTGTACAATATTGGTCACCTTATTTAAGGAGGGATGTAAATACATTAGCAGTTGAGAGAAAGTTTACCAGACTAATACTTGGAATGGTGGGTTGTCTTATGAGAAAAGGTTGGACAGACTACACTTGTATCTACTGGAGTTTAGAGTAAGAGGCGATTTGATTGAAACATATACCATCCTGAAGGGTTTTGACAGGGTGGATATGGAGAGGATGTTTCCTTTTGTGGGAGAATCTAGAACTAGAGGTCATTGTTTAAAAATATGAGGTCGCCCATTTAAAAGAGATGAGGTGAATTTTTTTCTCAGAGGATCGTGAGTCTTTGGAAGTCTCTTCTTAAAAAGGTGGTGGAAGCAGAGTTTTTGAATGTTTTTAAGGCAAAGGTAGATATATTCTTTACAAACAAGCGATAGGTTATCGGGGACAGGCGGGATGCAGATTTGAGGTTAATATCAGATCAGCCATGATCTTATTAAACGGCAGAGCAGGCTCGAGGGGCCGAATGGCCTATTCCTGCTCCTTGTTCATATGTTTGTAGTTTTATGACCAGTTAGTTTTTAACAAAATATCAGATTAAGTTTTTTTTTAAAATTAGAAGAGCTCAAATTCCATGAAATGAGCTAGTAATGCCCACCTTCCTCTTTCAAATTATGTGGAATTCACATCTTTTCATGTGTTTTATTTCTTGATTTCTTTTCTTAAAACTAGCTCAGTGCAAAAGTATAACAGTGTGAGGAGGCTGAATTAACATACTGTTGAAGTCATATTCTTTATTTTAATGACTCTATGGAAATCGCAGCTCCCTCACTTAGTCAAGCTTAGCATCTCTTCCAAAAGAGTCTCTTCCCACATCCTAATAAATACTGTAAAAAATGAGATAAGCATACCAAATTACTAAGCAACATTTTCTCAAAGGAGCAGCCTTGATATATAAAAAAAAATTGACTCTCCTTTTCAGTTGGAAAACACCGATCTTCATCAAAAGTGCATTAAGAGTCCACGCATCTCTTACATATGACCCTGCTAAATGACAAGACTCTTCAGCCATTTCCATACCTAGGCAGTACTTCTCTAACGATTGATGTTAAAATCAACAGATACAAGAGTGGCACTCACTTTTTAAATGCTTTGAGGTGCAGCAATTCTACTATCTCCATGCTGCAGCAGTTTCACTAAATTTCTCGAGTCTCAAAATCAACAGCTATTCAAAACTAAAGAGACACTTTGACATATTGTCCTTGTCTTTGGAACACCAGGTTAGGTTTGCACAGAAAGTGCCAGTATAATTATAGGTTAAACTGCAATAACTGTTCCAAAATCTCCAAATGACCTTAGAAATTTTATATTATAAATTAATTTCTCATTGTTATTCAACAAAGACAAACAGATGTCAGCCATGGTGTCACCAGAACAAAGCTGCCTCCAACACCACCATATATTTATTCTACTTAAGATTTCTGGGACTAAACTTAAGCCAATAAAATTCTGACAGTTAACTGCCGCACCTTGTTTGAATTAAAACCAGGAATGTTGACTCTGATTGGTCAATGGGATGAACCAGGAAATGGCTGTTGCTGATTTTGTTCAGTTGCAAAGGGCGCAATGTATGTACATGTTCTTTCTATCTGTAAATGACAGGATCCTGAGTATTAATATATGCAGTTTCTAGCACACGCAAGTGAGCCACGGTGAGCCTGACTGATAATCTTAAATTGGCTGTCTGTTGTCTGGCACATTCTCCATGGAAATGCCTCTACCAGAGTCTACTTGCCAACCTATCAGCGTACTCTTCTCATGCAGTATGAGTTGTTTGAATTTAGTATTCTTGCGAATTGTCCTGATGAGTGCAAGATGAAAAGCTTTGACAACGTGTTTTTTTCATCAATACTCAAGTTCTATACTATCAAACGACCATACCAATAAAATTCATTAGCTACCCCAAATTTTATTTTGAGAACATCAAAATTCAGAACTCAATAAACGTGCAACTTCCTAACCTATTCAGATAAGGAAACTGGTACAAAGTGCAAAACAAACTGCAATACATTCTCGTAACAGTAATTCATTCTGCAACTGCCTGTTGTATCAATTTATACATCAAATTTAAATGAAGGCATTTTAAATAAAAGCTTAAAGCCTTTTTTTAAAAAGGAATTTTGATAGCAACTAGATTGAAAAATGCATTTTGTTTGCACACATAATTTTAATAAGGTGGTTTCCGATTGGTACTGTTCAGATTGTACCCAATTTGGCTTAATTTAAATTCATTTGGATGCAACACATACCTATTCTTGATAATGACCTCATACCTTTGACAGCACTTTCCAAACCCACGACCACTAACATCTAGAAGGACAAGGGCAGCAGACACATGGGAACACCACCACCTGGATGTTCCCCTCCAAGCCAGTCACCATTCTGATTTGGAAATATATCGCCGTACCTTAACTATCGCTGGGTCAAAATCCTGGAGCTCCCTCCCTAACAGCACTGTGTGTGTACCTACGCCACAGGGACTGCAGCGGTTCAAGAAGGCAGCTCACCACCACCTTTCAAAGGCACTTAGGGATGGGCAATAAATGCTGGCCTAGCCAGCGAAGCCCGCATGAATAATAAAAAAAGTTATGATCTTCCCTCTAAACAAGATCAAAAATGGGAATGTTTGCTGATGATTACATGGTGTTTAGTAGCATTTGCAACTTCTCAGAATGAAGCAGTCCATACCCAAATGTGACAAGACAACATTCAGGCGTAGGCTGATAAGTGGCAAGTAACATTCAACACACAGGTGCCAGGAAATGATCAACTGAAACAAGTCAGAATTGAACCATCTCCCCTTGATGGTCAATGGTATTGCCAACATCAAATCCCCCACCATCAATATGCCAGGTGTTCAAGTCTGGAAAAACTCAGCAGGTCCGACAGCACCTGCGGAGAGGAACAGAGTTAACATTTCGAGTCCGTATGACTCTTCATCAGAACTAAAGAAATATAGAAATGTGGTGAAATATAAGCTGGTTGAGGGGGGTGGGAAAGGTAGAGCTGGATAGAGATAGGTGGAGGCAAAGAAGAGATTGCCAAAGGTGTCATAGACAAAAGGACAAAGGGGTGTTGACGGTGGTGAAATTATCTAAGGAATGTGCTAATGGTGACATAAAGGGTAGAAAGTAGGACAAGCAAGTGACAGATAGCCCTGGTGGGGGTGGGGTGGGAGGAAGGGACCGAAATGGGCTTGTACAGTTGCAACAACACTTCCCTATTTTTACACTCTATTCTTTTAGCAATAAATGCCAAAATTCCATTTGCCTTCCTGATTACCTGCTGTACCTGCATACTAGCTTTCAGTGATTCATGCACAAAGGCACATATTATATAAATAATATGCCTGCAAGAATCAGAGGATGGGAATTCTGTGGGGACTTCTCTTGATTCCCTAAAGCCTGTCCACCAAGGCACAACTCAAGAGTGTGATGAAATTCTTTCCACTTGCCTGGATGACTGCAGCTCTGACAACACTCAAGAAGCTTGACACATTCCAGGACATCGCAGCCTGTTTGATCAGCACCCCATCCACCACTTCTCTCCGCCACCAATGCACAGTGGCAGTGGTATACTGCAGCAACTTCTTCCAAACCCAGGACCTCTAGCACCTAGAGGAACAAGGGCAGCAGATACTTGCAATCTATAAGTTTCCTTTCAAGTCACACCATCCTGACTTGGAACTATATTGCTGCTCCTTCACTGTGGTTGGGTCAAAATCCTGGAAATCCCTCTCAACCTACACCACATCTGCAGTGGTTCAAGAAGATGACTCAACACCATCTTCTCAAGGGCAATTAGGGATGGACAATAAATGCTGGCTGTACCAGCAATACTCACATTCTATGAATGAATAAAAAGAAATCAACTTCATTAACAAGTATTAAAACAATTCCTCAGGTTAGTGTCCTAGGTCCAACCACCTTCAGCTGCTTCCTCAATGACTTTCCCTCCATCATAAGGTTAGAAGTGTGGATGTTCGCTGATGATTGTACAAATTTCAGCATCATGCACAACTTCTCAGATATTGAAACAGTCCTGTCCAAACGCAGCAAGACTTGGACAATATCCAGGCTTGGACTCACAAGTGGCAAATAACATTAGTTATGTCCTTTAGGTGTTATCAAGGCTATGACCATCTCCAACAAGAGAGAATCTAACCATCACCCCTTGACATTCAATAGCATTACCATCGCTGAATCCACCACTATCAACATCCTGGGGATTACCATTGACCAGAAATTGAACTGAACTAGCCATATAAATACTATCGCTGCAAGAGCAGGTCAGAGGCTTGGAATCCTGCAATGAGTAACTCACCTCCCAACTCCCCGAAGCCTGTCCACCATTTACAAGGCACAAGTCAGGAATGTGTTGGAATATTCCCCACTTGCCTGGATGAGTGCAGGTCCCACAACACACAAGAAGCTTGACACCATCCAGGACAAAACAGTTTACTTGATTGGCACCACAACCACAAACATTCACTCCCTCCACCACCAACACACAGTGGCAGCAGTGATAACCACCTACCAGATGCACTGCAGGAACTCACCAAGCCTCCTGATACATCACCTTCTAAATTCACGATCACTACTATCTAGAAGGCCAAGGGCAGTCGATACATGGAAATACCACCACCTGGAAGTTCCCCTCCTTTGGGGAGGTGGTGGCATAGTGGTATTGTCACTGGACTGGTAATCAAGAGACCTAGGATAATGCTCTGGCAACATGGGTTCGAGTCCCACCATCAGATGGTGGAATTTGAATTCTATTAAGAAAATTAAAAGTCTGATGATGACCATAAAACCATTGTCAATTGTCGTAAAAACCCATCCGTCCTTTAGGTGAGGAAATCTACTGTCCTTACCTGGTCTGGCCTATATGTGACTCCAGGCCCACAGCAAAGTGGTTGACTCTCGAATGCCCTCTGAGCAAGGGTTGTAGCAGTTTCAGAAGGCAGCTCACCACCACCTTATTAAGGGCAATTAGGGATGGGCAATAAATGCAGGTCTAGCCAGTGACACTCACATCCCATGAATGAATATTAAAAAATTTATTATCTGATCACAAAACACAGCATAACTCCAAATGTAGTGTTTGGGCTTGACATGTTTGAACCACTCACACATTTCCTCATGGTAAATGTGCATTAAGTACATGGTGCTAATGATGCAAACCTGTGAAATCCTTGATCCAAGTGGCTAACCTATGCTGGTCAGTGCATGTTACAAGTACAGGATCTGGTTCAGCTGTGATGCAATCACAGTGAGACAAGCAACCAAATTCCATTATATGAATTCATATCAGTGGGTAACATTCTCACCTCTGAGTCAGAAGTTTGTGAGTTCAAGCCCATCTCCAGAGACTTGAGCACCAATGGTCCCCACCAGCACCAGTATAGCGCCAATGGTGTGCTGCACTGTTAGAGGCATCTACCCTCTCGTGAAAGATCCCATGACACTATTTGAAGAAAAGCAGGGGAGTTCTTGGTACCCTGGTCAGCGTTCATCCCTCAACCAATATCACTAAAACAGAGATAAAAACAAAACAAAAACAGAATTACCTGGAAAAACTCAGCAGGTCTGGCAGCATCGGCGGAGAAGAAAAGAGTTGACGTTTCGAGTCCTCATGACCCTTCGACAGAACTTGAGTTCGAGTCCAAGAAAGAGTTGAAATATAAGCTGGTTTAAGGTGTGTGTGTGGGGGGCGGAGAGATAGAGAGAGAGAGAGGTGGAGGGGGGGGGTGTGGTTGTAGGGACAAACAAGCAGTGATAGAAGCAGATCATCAAAAGATGTCAACGACAATAGTACAATAGAACACATAGGTGTTAAAGTTGGTGATATTATCTAAACGAATGTGCTAATTAAGAATGGATGGTAGGGCACTCAAGGTATAGCTCTAGTGGGGTTTTTTTTTTTATTTTTTTTTATAATGGAAATAGGTGGGAAAAGGAAAATCTTTATAATTTATTGGAAAAAAAAGGAAGGGGGAAACAGAAAGGGGGTGGGGATGGGGGAGGGAGCTCACGACCTAAAGTTGTTGAATTCAATATTCAGTCCGGAAGGCTGTAAAGTGCCTAGTCGGAAGATGAGGTATTGTTCCTCCAGTTTGCGTTGGGCTTCACTGGAACAATGCAGCAAGCCAAGGACACTAAAACAGATTGTCTGGTCATTAATACATTGTTGTTTGTTAGGCTTGGCGGCTGAGTTTCCTACATTAAAACAGAGACTACACATCAAAAGTACTTTACTGGCTGTACAGTGCTTTGGGTTGTCCTGAGGTTGTGTAGGATGCTGGAGGAATGCAGACTTTCTTTCTCTTTTATAATGAAGTATGGTGGTTTGGGCATGGTGGTGGAGGGAAGTGGGAGGAAACAAACACCATGCAAATAAAAATAGAATCCAGATAAAACGTTACAGGAGGCTTATTACAACTTTAGAAGAAAAATTTCTGCTGTTTTCCTGCATGCCTTTGTACTACCTACAGTTTTCAGCTGAAGAGGCGTATTAATCTGTTCCCAGTACCAATTAATAAACAGCTGCTGACGTGGGCAGCAGTTAAGGTCCAGAGTTGAGTCAAGATCTAATTGTTGTTACTCCCTCCCCTTAGGAAACATCTTGCTTCTGCCTGATGACTTCCCACTCATAACCTGGCTAAGGCTGGAAAGTCAGCACATTCTTAGTGCCCCAAACGTCAACTTGATGGTGATGATACCTCAAGACCGTCTCAATTCTGTACACACTGAAAGGAAGGTTCAATTTTACCCTTACAAACACATTGGGGAGAATTTTCTTCCCGTCGAGCAGTCGCGGAGCCAATCAGTTGCACGCTGACATTTTGCATGAGCGGGCTGATTAAGGCCCACCCAGCATGACGCACACCCGGAAGCGCTCAATGCTACCTGTGCGGGCGGGGGGAAGGAGGGAGAGTCACGCACAGAAATTTCCCTGAGCCACGGAGCTGCCTCATGTGACTGTGTCACATGAACCGGGACGTGTTTATGTATTTTAATGAAAAATTTTATTTAATTTATAAACCCTTCATGAAACCTCATCCCGCCTGTGGATGAAGTTTCATGAGAAATGCAAAGGCTGCCTGGGCTCTTCGCCTGCCCGCCAACCTTAAGTTTAACTAGGTGATTATTGGCCTTAACACGTCTTCGACCGTTCAGCGGGCGTGCAGCCGACTCCGGTGCGTGCCTGCCAAACTGAAGATCGGAATGACGCATGGGATGCAGGCCCAATGTCACCGTGCGTCATTTTACGCATTGGCATGCAGGACTCGCCCCTGCATGCTGACCAGAAGATTCATGCCATTGTGTTATGGGGAATACCTGCAGGAGAATAAGATCCATTCCTTAAAACCATATAATTTACCTTCAATACTACATTTCAAAAATTAAAAGTGGTAAATTTCAGATCAGCCTGCCAGCATAAAACAACATCATTTCAGTAATCCAATTTAGTCTTCATTTGTAGCAGCACAGAAGCCACCCCTGCACCCCAACTTTCCTCTTTCTTTCAAACAGGCACAAAAACATACTGGCACTTGTTTTAAATTCAGGCATTGGGAGGGGCCATTTTTCATGTATGAGTCTAGTGTCTTGAGCCATTTTGAGTGTCTGTGTGTGTGTGTGTGTGTGTGTGTGTGTGTGTGAAGGAAAACGTGGGGGTAAAATCAAAGCCCAGCTCGATCCTATCTCATCTGTTTTCTGCACATGAACTTTCCAGCCAGAAGTAGTGGATAGGAATCAGGACTGGAACCCCAGCTGCTTTTTCTTCTCCCTAGCTCAGGTTCTGAAGGTGCCAAGATTACAGGCATTTTCAATTGGTTAAGACAATTAAGGTAATATATGCACTTGGACAGCTTGATGGGTCACAGAGGTATTGCAGGAAAATTACTACCCACATGGAGCCTGGAACACCGTGAAAGGGACAAAGATACATCTGGCAACAGCTCCAGTCAGTAGGCATACCGTCTGCCAATTGCTTCAGATGCCTTTTTCTTAAGCTGATCTTCTTCGGCAACATTTCAAGAATCCAGAGTCAGGGCCGCACACTCTGCCCATTTATCAAGGCTTAATTTGGCAGGTACCAAATGGAAAAATAATCTCAGCAACATCACTGACAGGGAGGGTGTTTGCTTCTCAAACGGCTGCTGGAAGACTGGAAATACACTCATGATACTGGTATGGTAAAAGCACAAACTGCAATTCATTACTCACTAAACATTATCCTTTATTTCAAAACAGGGAATGAATTTACCTGAATTACTACTTAATCCAGAGGTTCAATCCTAAATTTTACGCTTTAAAACAATTGATCATTGACAACCTGAGAATGGACATTTGTATAAATATTACTGTTTTCTTCCATTCAATGATGAAGTTAATATTATTTTTCACAAAACTTCATGAGATCACAGGGGAGGAAAAAGAAAGCCTTCCACACAAAATGCCCATTTATCTGACTCATCAGAAACCCCTTAGAATAATAATCTTTTTTAAGGAAGACCGACAGATAAAATAATTGTCAACTGTTACCACATCCAAGTCTCCTCATAACATTCCAAAGTTTAACAATTTTTCCTCCCTTTGTTAAACCTTCTGAAAACAACAAAAATTGTACATAAAAAGTGAGTTTTTCAAAATAAGGCAAAAATTGAATGACATCAGCCAATGCATTTAAATGACGACAGCAACACTAATAATTGAGGCGAAGTCCCATGAGAAAAGCACTGTATAGGTCTGTAAGGGGGAAAGGTGTTAGTTCTCTCAAAGTTCTGTGTTCTCTGTACAAATCATAGTTAGGTAACAATGAAGACTAAAATTATCCAATACTTCAGCCTTCAAAAATCCAAGTCGTCGCTTACTCAGCTGCTATTTTGTGCGTTTGCTCCTTAAGCATCCAAGCAATTGATGTAGAGCTACTCCCAAGCTCCAGACTGCAACGTACAGTACTGCATACCTTTTGAACTCTATGCACATAAGTTTATGCCAATAAGTGCTGATTTTATAAAGAAAAATGGACAAAATCTCTATTTTTTCACAACCTTGGCCAAATTAGATAAATAGAAAAGTATTTTCATATACATGTTGGATCACTAGAATTGAGAAAAGTGCTTTAAAATAGTAATTTGATAATGAGAAAAAATTACTGAATAATTGTTAAATTGACCAAAAATGACATTATGGTTCATTAATGAGGGTTAGTGGAATAGAGTGGAATTTGAAACCAT
Organism: Carcharodon carcharias; assembly: GCF_017639515.1. Classification (NCBI taxonomy): domain Eukaryota; kingdom Metazoa; phylum Chordata; class Chondrichthyes; order Lamniformes; family Lamnidae; genus Carcharodon; species Carcharodon carcharias. Next base: position 224,078,696 of record NC_054467.1, on the reverse strand, counting down.
TAACTAACACTGATATGCATTCTGAGCTTCAAGCTTTCAATGTACTGATAGTTAAGCAGTTTTGTCTAATTTTACACAGTTAAATGCTGTGTTTCCGTGCTTCTGGCGAAATGTGAAACTGTGGTTTGGGTGCAGCATTGGTGAAAGTTTGTTGTGTGGGCAGTTCAAAAGGGCAGGCGTGAGCAAGTTATTTTTCACTTGTGTAGCAATTAAAGTAAGAATTATTTCCAAAACCCACCACATCAGTCAGATAGAAACTACTTTCCATCCATCCATAAACAACTGAGCCAATGACAGTTTGCTTTAGCCACACCAAGCCATGCTTGTCTATCAAGCCAGGTCTCACCAATCTACCATGGTTCTCAGTCTCCCAATGCCTGAAATTAAATATGTTGTTGTGTTTAAAGCTACACATGGCCTTCTCTCCTCCCTCCCTATTGACGTAAACCCCTAGACGTGCCCAGTCCTCTAACTCTGGCCAAATATTTCACTCTAATGGGTGAAGGAAACAAAATGTACATAGGCCTGCTATCTGAGACCACTCTTCTACAGCTTCTGGTGATTAGATCAACTGTACCATGTTCATGCAACATATAGAGATTAAAGAGGAGGAGGTGCTTGCTGCCTTACAGCGAATAAAGGTAGATAAATCCCCCGGACCTGACATGATATTCCCTTGGACCTTGAGGGAGACTAGTGTAGAAATTGCAAGGGCTCTGGCAGAAATATTTAAAATGGTCTTAGCCATGGGTGAGGTACCGGAGGATTGGAGGGTAGCTCATGTTGTTCCGTTGTTTAAAAAAGGCTCCAAAAGTAAACCAGGTAATTACAGGCCAGTGAGTCTGACTTCAGTAGTAGGTAAATTATTAGAAGGTGTTCTGAGAGATCGGATACATAATTATTTGGACAGCCAAGGGCTCATTAAGGATAGTCAGCATGGCTTTGTGCGTGGTAGGTCATGTTTAACGAACCTTGTAGAGTTTTTCGAGGAGGTTACCAAGAAAGTAGATGAAGGAAAGGCTGCGGATGTTGTCTACTTGGACTTTAGTAAGGCCTTTGAGAAGGTCCCACATGGGAGGTTAGTTCAGAAGGTTCAGAAACTTGGTATCCATGGAGAGGTTGTAAACTGGATTCGAAATTGGCTGTGTGGGAGAAGACAGAGAGTGGTAGTGGATGATTGCTTCTCAGACTGGAGGTCTGTGACTAGTGGTGTGCCTCAGGGATCTGTGCTGGGACCATTGTTGTTTGTTGTCTATATCAATGATTTGGATGATAATGTGGTGAATTGGATCAGCAAGTTTGCTGATGACACTAAGATTGGAGGCGTAGTGGACAGCGAGGAAGGCTTTCAAAGCTTGCAGAGAGATCTGGACCAACTGGAAAAATGGGCCAGAAAATGGCAGATGGAATTTAATGCGGAAAAGTGTGAGGTGTTACATTTTGGAAGGTCAAACCAAGGTAGGACATGCACAGTAAATGGTAGGGCACTGACGAGTGCGGAGGAACAAAGGGATCTGGGAGTTCAGATACATAGTTCCCTGAAAATGGTGTCACGGGTAGACAAGGTTGTAAAGAAAGCTTTTGGCATACTGGCCTTCCTAAATCAAAGTACTGAGTATAGGAGTTGGGATGTTATGGTGAGCATGTATAAGACATTGGTGAGGCCAACTTTGGAGTATTGTGTGCAGTTCTGGTCGCCTATCTACAGGAAGGACATCAGTAAGATTGAGAGAGTGCAGAAAACATTTACTAGGATGTTGCCGGGTCTTAAGGAGTTGAGTTACAGGGAAAGATTAAACAGGTTAGGACTTCATTCCTTGGAGCGTAGAAGAATGAGGGGAGATATGATAGAAGTTTACAAAATTATGAGGGGTATAGACAGAGTAAATGCAAGTAGGCTCTTTCCACTTAGATTAGGAGAAATAAACTTGAGAGGACATGGCTTTAGGGTGAAAGGGGAAAGGTTTAGGGGGAACATTAGGGGGAACTTCTTCACTCAGAGTGGTGAGAGTGTGGAACGAGCTACCATCTGACGGGTTAAATGTGGGCTCATTCTTAAGCTTTAAGAATAAATTAGATAGATACACGGATGGGAGAGGTCTGGAGGGTTATGGACTAGGTGCAAGTAAATGGGACTAGCGGAATAATATTTCAGCACAGACTAGAAGGGCTGAATGGCCTGTTTTCTGTACTGTAGTGTTCTATGGTCCTATGTGCCCAAGGCACAGGCCTGGTGGATGATTTATGGTGCAAGATGGGGGGGGAAATGAAATAGAAGAAGAGACAACAAATGAGAATCTAAATCTGTACTGTGGTAAGAATAGTAACATTTTGTGTCCAAATCATTTATCACGTAACTGGAATAACACTGCTTGAAATAACACATGGGCTGGAATGCTTTATCAGGCATTAAACATAAAGGGATTATGAAGAGCTCAGGAGTGTCTAATCAACATCAACTCAACTTATAGCTGCATTATATCCTTCAAAGGTTCACCTGTTTTTGATATTCTCCATGGCCAACCTTACCAGAGTGTCCACAATTGCAGACACGTACACTCATTATTAATAGCCTTTGCAAGAATAAATTACTTCATCTCCATGTCACTGATAACCCTTTGTCATAAAATTCCATGATCTGCCATCTCCTTCTGTAGGCTTTAGGATGCACTGAGCAGGTTCAGTATGTCAGTGAGCTTGAATTCTGATGCATGGGACTGGTTGAATTTCTTTCCTATTGAATTGTGAGCCACATTAAACACAGAATTAAACCAACATAAATGATTCAGTTCAAACTTTCCTTTTCCAATGCTGCCAGACCTGCCTCTAATTTTATGCTATCTTCTAATTTGAAGACAGTTCCACAAACACACTACAAACACAGTAATTTTCTTGCTGGAAAACAAAATGTCATTCCAAAAGGAGTTGTATGATGCTTCGTATTGTTCATATGGGCTAATAAATCTTATAAAATAAAAAGAAAACCATTCAATTGATACATTTATTTTTAAATGGAGATGCTTAACTACACAAAGGCAAAAATTTGAATGCAATGTAGTTCGCCACACTCTCAAATTACCCTACCTTCCCTAGCTTTTCCCTATCACCCTAGCTTCTATCTACCTACATCAAACTTTCAAATTCTGGGTGTAACAGGGCAGTTTAGTTACTAGCCATCGTTTTTATTCAATTTTAAATCAATGGTGATAGCAAACTGATTTTAATAATTGCACAAGAATGATATCTGAAAGTGCAAAAACGAGAGCACTCACCCACACCCGCCAGTGCAGAGAGACACACCTTGGTGGGACCTAGTTCTAGATTGGCCTTGGGGTCACAATCTGGCGTGCACACTGCACTGACTGATCCACAGCAGGCAGAGGCAGGGAAATCTAAAGGTGCTGGCACTCGATGAACAGCTGGAGGCCAGGAATCTGCTGAGCCCAAGGCAGATGATGAGCCTCTGGACTTGGTTCTACCTCAGTTGCTGGAGCTGCAAAGACAAGCTGGGGAACATCAGGAAGGGCTGTCTGCTGCACTCCTCAGGTTGCAAGGCTCGATGAAGGAATCCATCTGCCTTCAGTCTGAGGTGATAGTGCCAGCATGCCTTTGCACAGAGGTCAACACTGGTAGGATGGCAGCTGCCATGGAGACATTGGTCCAGGACATTGGTCCTGCACTGCTGCAGGAGCTGCACTCCAACACTGAGGCATTTGCTGGTATTCATCAGTGTCAAAGAGAGAGGAGAGCAAGGCATCTCAAATTCATTCCAGCTGATTCCTCTCAAGGAGTCAGCCCGGGGTCCTTAGGTACCCACTCGACATATCAGTGATGCCTGCTCCTCGATGTGGCTTGTCATTGCTGCCGGAATGTCGTGGGCTGGTGTCACAGAGTTCCAAGATTTTCTCTGTGTGCTCTCAGCGCCTTTAAGGTGGGGCTGGCCCCATCTCTTTAGCACCGGTGACGGTGTGGTCCTGAAGGGCACAGGTGATGAAGGCTGCCAAAGGATCAGATGCTGTTAAAAGTATCACCACTGCGTCTCCATGATATGACCCTGATCACAGAATGCAAGCGGGCTGCCCTCAGCCAGACAGGAGTCAGATGTTCACAACGTGAAGATCAATGGAGTGTCCTCACTGCATGGCGTAATCATCCTCCACGAATCTTGTGGCTATTAGCATCTCACAAGCATGCTTGCAAGACCTGGTCACCCTCATCCCCTTTGACATCCTCCTCATCGGAGGAGACGTGCAGCTCTTCCTTCTCCTCATCAACCAGATCCTACCCCCACTTCAGCACAAGGTTATGTAGCGCGCAGCAAGCTACAATGATGAGTGACACCCTCAGAGGACTGCATGGCAGTGCTCCACCAGACCCGTTGAGACACCAGAACCTCGTTTTCAAGATGCCAATCGTGTGCTCCACTAAAGTCTGGGTTGTGACATGAGCCTCGTTGTACCATCTGCTGCAGTCTGAGGCCGCCGCATGGGCGTCATCATCCATGTCCTTTGTGGGTAGACTCTGTCCCCAAGGAGTCAAACCTTCATCCTCTGTGGACCCTTAAAGACGTCAAGGATCTGAGACCTGCTGAGAATGCATGAGTCGAGGGCACTTCTCGGGTATCATGAGTAGACCTGCATAATGCATTTGTTGCGGTCACAGACCAGCTGAAGTTGTTTTTATTCATTCATGGCATGTGGGCATCACTAGCTAAGCCAGTATTTATTGCCCCTATTCAGTGGGCAGCTAAGAGTCAACCATACTGCTGTGGGTCTGGAGTCACAAGTAAAGACAGCAGATTTTCTTCCTTAAAATATATTAGTGAACCAGATGGGTTTTTACAATAATCAGCAATAGTTTCATGGACAGCATCAGACTTTTTTTAATTGCAGATTTTTATTGAATTCAAATTTCACCTCTGCCATGGTGGGATTCAAACCCAGATCCCCAGAGCCTGGGTCTTTGGAATACCAGTCAGTGACAATATCACAATGCCACCGCCTCCCCAAGTAGAAGCCCTTGCAGTTCACATACAGAACTGCTTGTTGTCAGGGGATCTAAGCACGTGAGTGCAGTCAATGGCACCCTGCATTGGGGAAAACAAGAGATCGCCACAAATCCCAGCAACCTTGCATCCTGGCTTACCTGATACCGGGCGAAATGCACAAAGATCTGTGCCTTCGCAAAGATGGTGTCTGTGACCTCCTGGATACACTTGTGCGTGGAGGCTTGCAAAATCCCACACAGGTCACCTGTGAAGTCCTGGAGGGAGCTACTGGCATAAAAATTGAGCATCACAGTCACTTTCACTGCCAGTGGTCGAGATGCACTACAGAAAGTGGCATATGCAACCAGCCAATTCCTTAGACATGCGCAGTCTTTGGTGAAACTGGGTCCCATCATCTGCAGGAATGAAAAGCACCGCCTGTAGACGTGTAGATGGGTGTAGCAAGGCCCCTATGATCAATGGCTCGGCTCGCTGTGGGTCCTCAGCTGCGCCTAGAAGAGGCCCTTCTGCCCCTTGAGGGTGGTGCTCCTCCCTTTGCTGACCCAGGGATCATCACCTTCTCTGCTCCCTGTATGCCTTGAGGCATACAGCTAGATCACCAGGCTCCATGATCCAGATGCTCTCCCCTTGCAATATCCAAGAGAGTGATGCGAGGGTTAGCATACGTCTCCTAAGGACCTCTCTGGTTCTGGCTGTGTCTCAAGGCTGCTGCAGGCATGCCTAAAAGTGCAGGCCGCCACTTGGATGGCCAGCAATTAGTACTCTTCATGGCTGTCCAAAACCTTACTCACCTTTGCCCCCTCCACTTGACCGATTGGCGGCAGTTTCGGTACCTGACTGCATGCTGTGCTTTCAGCTCAGGTGCAGGCAATATCCTAACCTGCACTGCAAGGCTGCGCTGTTAGTTTGAACCATGAGGGTCACTGATCCAACCTTAATAAATAGATTACGAGGGGCTCTGAGCACCTCCATCAGTCATGTTTCCATGCCCACCTTTCGCAAGGGAATTCTGCGACTTGCCCAATTGTTCTGAGGCCCCTAAAGCTCTCATTAATTTGCAGTCTTTGCCCAAGGGGTGCAGAGGTCTGGAGCATTTAGTGGCACTTTCATGGTTTTGCGTTGCTTGAATAGGCAGAAATGCTTTAGAGGCTCAAATCCAAACATGTCAATGGATCTGTTGGTGAACATTCTCGGCTGTAGAAGAATGCTCACTTTTGACAAGCGTTTCCAAGTGCGTGGCTGCTTCCCTCCCCCTCCACCAACCCAACCCCAGTGTGCTTGTGTACTTCCCATTAGTCTGTGCTGCCTTGCACCCCCCATCCCCAGGCCCACCTGCACAGGAGCCTGGCACTACACTGAAAACCAGCCAGGAAAAAGTGACTTGCAATACTGCTGAATACGTGGTGCCTCTTCCTTGGGTAATCACTGCGAATGCTGCGCAAGGTTGTGTGCACTCAGCTCCGAGTTCCCCATGAAGTTCAGCTCGCCAGGTGCACACCTTTTAAAAGCAGTTGTAAATCACGTCATTCTGAAGTCACGTTGACGTGGGAGGTAAATTTGATGGGGGGGGTGCTCATTCCGGTGTGCGGGCACAATGATGAGATGCAAATGAATTAAAATGAAGTTCCCGACGTTGGACGGCCAGAAACGCAGTCCACCACTGACTGAGGTAGAGGACAATCGCGTCCTGGATTTACGGGAAACGCGACTAGGGCCATCTTGCAATATTTTCCGCTGATGCTACCAAACACGCCCATCACAAATGGATGAGGGAAATTCCAGCTTAAGATTGAGGACATCCATTCAACTGAGTGCATTCCCCACTTTCCCCTAATCACCAAGTGAAACTTCCCCCATGGAACACCCTTCTCTAGCTTTGAAACTATGTCTTTCTCTAATTTCTCTCCCATCTCTTCTGATCTTATCTTGCCCATGACACACACCTCTTTATTATTTGATCCAATTCCTAATAAATGTCTCTTCCTTGTCTCCACATTAACTTAACATTGGAAGTGGTCTGCTCTGCTTAGAAACTCTTCTTCTGCCTTTTAAAACCACGTTCATGGATATGAAGTTGCCTGAGTGACAAGAAAGAGAGTGGTGGTCAACAGTTAGACTCAAGTGCACAGAACACAATTTCAAAATCTGCAGAAGACACAAAACTTGGAGATCTGAGGAGGATAGTGATTGACTTCAACAGCACATAGATAGATTGGTGGAATGAGCAGACAAGTGGCAGATGATATTTAACGCAGAGACGTGTAAAGTCACATATTTTGGTAGGGAGAATGAGGAGAGGCAATATAAACTAAATGGTACAGTTCTAAAGGGGGTCCAGGAACAGAGGAACCTTGTGGGTTTTTGTGCACAAATCTTCGATTGTGGAAGGACAGGTTGAGAAAGTGGTTAAAAAGGCATATAGATCCTGGGCTTTAGAAAATAGAGGCATAAAGTACAAAGCAAGGAAGTTGTGATGAAACTTTATAAAACACTTGTTTGGCCTCAGCTGGAGTATTGTGCCCAATTCAGAACACCACACTTTACGAAAGATGTGAAGGCAAGGGAGAGGTTACAATAAAGATTCACACGAACGGTTCCAGGATGAGGGCCTTCAGTTACAAACATAGATTGGAGACGCTGGGGTTGTTCTACTTCAAGAAGAGGCGTTTGAGAGGAGTTTCACTAGAGGTGTTCAACATCATGAGCGGTCTAGGTGAAGTAGATAGAGAGAAACTGTTCCCAATGGGGGAAGGGTCAAGAACTAGAGGACACAGATTTAAATTGATAAGAACTAACAGGCGACATGTGGAAAAGCTTTGTTTTACACAGTGAGAGGTTATGATCTGGAATGCACTGCCTGAGGGGGTGCTGGGATGGATTCAATTGTGTCTTTCAAAGTGAATTGGATAAGCAACTAAAGGGAAAAAAATGAGGATTATGGGGAAAGGGAAAGGGAGACTAACTATATTGCTCTTACAGAGGTGGCATGGTATTGACAGGTTGAATAGCCTCTTTCTGTGCTGTAATCATTCTATGAATTTACAATCACCCACTTTTCAAAACAAACACCCTCAATCCGTCTGGCACAGCACACAAGCTTTCTTTTCTCTCCAAAGCCCTTAAATGTTGCCCCCTAAATCTATGGCCAGCAAAAGACAGCCAAAAAGATAGTGAGAAAAATTATACGTACCGTTTTTAAATTTTAAGCAAGGTTTGACTCATAGCTGATGTCAGGATGCTGAACTTTGATCAAACATAGTTGCATCAGCATTCTAAAAATGAGGTTGGAAACACTGAGTGCCAAACACTTCCTATTTGCATTTCTAGATTTGAAATCTGAATTTTACATACTTTTGTCTGCATTTTCAAAGCATCATCATGATTTACATTCGCTAATTAAAGAAGAATGATGTCTTGCCTTGCATCGAAATGACCCATGAATATACTTCCATCACAGGTGGTAATGAATTTAATCTAGCTTTAAGACCAATTGTTTAATAGGAATAGTCAGTCTGAATAAGATTAGTTTTGCTTTAAGGCTGGCCTCCCATCTTGCACCCTCTGTAAACTTTGGTCATCTGGTATAATATTCTTTGTGCTCAATGCCCAAATTTTGTTTTATAATGTTCCTCAGAATCCCCTTGGGGCATTTTACTATATAAGTACAAATTATCTCAGCATGCAGTTTAATGAAATCTGTCAACACACAATGATGGTGACACTTACTACAAATGAGAACTAGTAGCAGGTGTAGGCCATATGGTTTCTTGAATATTTGGCTGATTCTTGACCTCAACTCCGCTTTCCCGTCTGATGCCCATATCCCTCGATTCCCATAGAGATCAAAAATCTATTGATCTCAGCCTTGAGTATACTCAATAACTGAGTTGCCACCACCCACTGGGGTAAAGAATTCCAAAGATTCATAACTTTCTAAGAGAAGAAATTCCTTCACTTTAAATGAACAGAAACTGAAACATCAAAACCACTTTCCCTTAACCTAGAACTTTGGAATCTTGTGGATCTTGTTGTCTTCACAAAAGAAAGAAAAACGTGCATTTATTAAGTATCTTTCACATTTGCAGGACATTCCAAAGTATTTGCCACCAAACGAATGTTGATTTTAGTCATTGTTGTTAAGCAGGAAAACTTAGGAGCCAATTTGTACACAGTGAGATCCCACAAACAAAAATGAGATGAATCACCAATAATCCAATTTGATGTTTGTTGAAAAGGGGATAGTAGTCAGGGAATTGACAGAGTGCTCTACTTTGAAAACTTTGCCAAGGGTCTTTTATGTCCAACTGAACAGGCAGATGGAGTCCCAATCAAAAATGACACCTCCAAAAATGCAACGTTCCTTCAGCACCACATTGAATTGTCAGCTTAAAATCATGGAGTATTTTGGGATCCGATAATCAGAACAAATTGCTTCAATACACAGTGAGAAAAATGAAAGGTACCACAATGGGAGAATTACATATTACTTATGTAGTTCTTTACAGCAGCAGTCATGAATTAAATTGGGCGGAATTTTCCGTTTTTGAAACTAAGTGTGGTGGCGAGCAAGTTCTGTGGCGCATACCCTGCTGCTCAGAATGGCAGGAAATCACACCTGATACCATGCTTGGAAGCTCAGTAATGATGCACAGGCAAGTATCTCACTGAATCACCTGGCGGGTCAGGAGTTAATTCATCCAGCCCACCATTACCTGGTGGGGTCGAAGGTCTGGGCGCCATATTTAAACGCCATCCGAGCACACACATCTCATTCTCTCCAGTCCATCTGTCTCCAGGAGACCTTTAGAGATGCCTGTGACCCAAATGAAGAAGTCTGCAAGCCAAAAGAAGGCAGCACCCTGCTTCAGTCACGACGCCCTCCAAGCCTTGACAAGAGGATTACAGGCACTTAGGGATGTGCCTTAACTCAGGAACATGCCTTAAACCAGGGACATCTCCAGAAAGCAAACCAGCCTCATCTTTCCAACCTGGGATGCCATCACAAAAGATGTCAGTGTGGCAGCGCACCCAAAACGCCATCCAGTGTAGGAAGAGGATGAATTATCTCATCCTCTCCGCCAGGGTAAGTCATCCTTTAACTTCCTCCAAAATCAAGCTCTCATCATGGCAACATATATTCAAAAGGCTACTCTCTTCCGGGATCTCACACAACCATTTTTGGGGGACATGGGAACATATGAACTAGGAGCAAAAGTAGGCCTCTTGGCCCTTCAAGCCTGTTCCGCCATTCAAGAAGGCCATGGCTGATCTGATTATAACCTCCCGTCTACCCCGGATAATCTTTCACTCTCTTGTTAATCAAGAATCTATCTAGCTCTGCCTTAAAAATATTCAAAGGTCCTGCTTTTACTGCCTTTTGAGGAAGAGAGTTCCAAAGACTCACAACCTTCAGAAAAAAATTCTCCTCATCTCAGTCTTAAGTGAGCTACCCCTTATTTTTAAACCTTGACCCCTAGTTCTAGATTCTCCCACAAGAGGAAACATTCTCTCCACATCCACTCACAACTGATTGTCTCATAGAAACTTTCACATTACCACAATCCCATCTATCATGCTGTGCACAGTCCATCCTCAGCCCCTTCTGGGAAGGGCTCACCACACACAGCAGGCATGAATCTTTCCCAAACTCTGCTACATCCCTTCTCATCACATGCCTTTCTTTTGTCTTCATCCAGGGCAAGTTTGCCCACAATAGAAGGGAAAGATCCCAGACCAGGGGAGGGACAGCTGACATCTTAACCCTCACAGAATTCAAGGAGGATGCCGCTGAAATCACTGGGGAGGACAGGGATCGTTCCTGTGGGGAAGGGAGATTGGATTGTCTCAGCCACCCAGTACAGATCACACCTCCATCAGTTCATCAAATTTTGCCAATCACAGTGAGGGGCACACAATCTTATATTCCTCATGCTCTTCAACTAAACCTCCATTCTCTATCTTATAAGCACTAGCAGATCGCCATCCATAAGATTGGCCACCATAAGCCCCAGCTCCCAGACCATGTCCAAAGAGGAAACTGAGGAAGAACCGTCACAGCGCTCACCCACACCCTCCACCAGCAGAGAGAAACAACTCGGTGGGGCATAACTGTAGAGTAAGCTTGCGCTCATCTGCTGGAGAACACCTCACAGACACATCCCTGCAGCAGTCGAAGGCAGGGATAGCCCAGGTTTCAGGTACTTGGAGGGCTACTGGAGACCAGCCACCTATTCAGTCCAAGTCAGATAATGAGCCTCTGCGAGCGGCCACCAACTCAATGCTGGAGACACAACAACAGGCGGCAGAACATCAGGCAGAGATTCGGCAGTCACTCAGCAGACCAGAGCAAAGAATGGAGTCGTCGTCTGCGTTCTCTCTGATCTCCTGGCTCCAACATGCCGGCATCTCGAGGTCACTATGGGAAGGGTTGGCAACCACCATGGAAATCTTGGTCCAGCAGATTTTGCCGGATATATGCTTGGCCCTGGACTCCATGGCCACAAACCTTGGTGGGTGCCATCAAGATGTAGGGGACAATGGGGACGAGGCAACTTGACCTCCCTCCAGGTGCACCTTCTCCTCAAGGAGTCAGGGTGGGGCCCTCAGGCACCCACAGGATGACCATCAGCTGGGCATTCCAGGGAACTCCTCCCAGGACACTCCAATGGTATCCAGCCACTCAGAGACCCCTCTGCCTGTGACCCCAGCCACTCCAGCTGCTCAGGCCAAGGAGAGTGAATCAGTCCTGCGTAGGGAGACCCTTATAAGGCTGGGACCCTCCAACTTCGGACCAGTAGAGGACATCACCAAGGTCATCGCAGACATCAGGGCATAGCAGTCAACAGGCTGCCTCCAGCTCTGCTGCGGATGTTGGGGCTGCACCCAGGTATTGAATTCACTTTTGGGTCACAATAAAGACATTGCACTTTTATACTTTGCACTTTTGTAAATACATTTGATTGGCTTGATCAACTGAAGGTGTTATCCATCTTCCCATTCAGTGATAGTCTCCCTCTGTGAGATTCAGATTCATGTGATGTCAATCTCAGTGAAGATAGTCTCCGCACCATTGTGTGGTGTCAGGGAGATGTACTAAAAACTTTGTTGGAAGTGTGTGACGTATGCGCTTTTAACCCTTATTCCTCATGAAAGACCATTGTGTGAGGGCAGCACATCAGCCTTGATTGATTAGCGGCACTTGTGTGTCCTAAGTGGTAGTGGAAAAGGAAAAGACATGGCCAGGAAGAGGAGATCCCTAACCATGTCCTCTTCTCACTATCTGCTGTAGTTTCTCAATTATGTGGCGAGGGCTGCTTCAAGTCACTTCTAGCATTGCACTCGTTGAGTGCACTCTCACTTCCCAGAGCAAGCACATACAGATGGCACTGTGGACCTTTGTGGAGATCATGGTCTGGTGAATCATGAGGCTAGAAGGTGCAAGTGTCAATGCTGGACTCATTCTCAAATCAATTGGTTGGAAATTCCTTGAGATGAAAGGAAATGGCATTGAGGGCCAGGAGGATCTTTGCCATCTTCCTTTGCCTTCAATTTACCCTTCCTGGAATCTGGCAGCGATTTAAGTATTATGGGCGCATCTTTAATGTCTTGCTTCCTCTATGGTATCATTGCCTTTAAAGTGACCCTCATCACCCTCCTGAGGTTCCTGGGGCTCCTGATCTTCATCCTCTGAAGAGTTCTCATCCTGCTCCATTTCAGCCTCTGGAAAGGGATCACCTCTTTACAGTGCCAGATTGTGAAGGGAGCAACACACAGTGATAATGTGTAAAATCCTATCGGGAGTGTACTGTAGTGGGCCAATTGAGCTGTCCAAACATCTGAAGCTCATCTTCAGAATCCCAATAGTTTGCTCTATCAGGGTACGTGTGGAACCATGATCAGCGGTGTACCTCCTCTCAGAACGACTCTGAGGGCAACACACCAGTGTCATCAGCCAGCATTTTAGTGGGTACCCCTTATTCCCAAGCAGCCATCCCTGCAAATGCTTAGGCCCTTCAGAAATCTCAGGCACCTGGGAGTGACTCAGAACATAAGAGTCATGGTAACTCCCAGGGTACCTGGCACAAACGTGCATTATGTGCTTCCGATGATCACACAGCAGTTACACATTAATGGAATAGTAGCTTAATGGTTTATAAACATTAGGGACTGCTGCCACAGAGCCCTTAAAGCCACATGGGTACAGTCGATTGCACCCTGTACTTTCGAGAAGCTTGAGATAGTCACGAAAGCAGTGAATCTTACAGCTACTGCCCACATTGAGGTAATCAAGTTCCATCCCAAAAACATAACATCTGAATCCCTCATTGCCATGAGAAGGTTTGAATGACAAGCGCTACCTAACCTGGCTCAGTACTCCAATCTCTGACCTGGCATTCTAATGAACGATAAGTTGCTGTTGATTAATGACTGGATGCCCTTTGGCCCGTCGGGAATGCCAATTCCGGAGAGCACGTGACTGGCCTCCATTAATGGAATGCCATATATGCTGCAGCTGTGCCTCGTTACCGATTGCCTGCATTCCCAAATTTCACATTCCGGTGTGTTAATGCTGATATACTGCGAATGTGATGTTAAGCCATTGACTTCCGATTATCCTGTTACAGCATTGCTAAAGATTTTGGCTTCCAATAGCTTTCTTTGCAAGGAGGGCTTCCTCCTTTCTCTGTAATAACACTCCAGTTCATTGTTACAGTACCAACAAGTTAGAGGGCACCCCCAGAAAGGCCACTTACTCCAGAAGTGCGCTCATTCCACAGCCTCAGACCACTCCTGTTCAGATTGGCTTCAACTTTTGGTTTATAACTGTGCCATAACTCCAGTAGACCAAGACACTAGGAAGTTCTGAGGAACAAAGGGACCTTGGCGTGTGTGTCCATAGATCTCTGAAGGCAGTGGGGCATGTTAGTGGCGTGGTGAAAAAGGCATATGGGACACTTGCCTTTATCAATCGAGGCATTGATTACAAAAGTAGGGAGGTCATGTTGGGGTTGTATAGAACCTCGGTGAGGCCACAGCTGGAGTACAGTGTGCAGTTCTGGTCGCCACATCATAGGAAGGATGTGATTGCACTGGAGGGGGTGCAGAGGAGATTCACAAGGATGTTGCCTGGGATGAAACATTTAAGTTATGAAGAGAGGTTGGATAGACTTGGGTTGTTTTTGTTGGAGCATAGAAGACTGAGGCACAACCTGATCGAGGTGCACAAGATTATGAGGGGCATGGACAGGGTGGATAGGGAGCAGCTGTTCCCCTTAGTTGAAGGGTCAATCACAAGGGGGCATAAGTTCAAGGTGAGGGGCAGGAGGTTTAGAGGGGATGTGAGGAAAAACCTTTTTACCCAGAGGGTGATGACGGTCTGGAATGCATTGCCTAGGAGGGTGGTGGAGGCGGGATGCCTCACATCCTTTAAAAAGTCCCTGGGTGAGCACTTGGCACATCTTAACATTCAAGGCTATGGGCCAAGTGCTGGTAAATGGGATTAGGTAGGTAGGTCAGGCGTTTCTCACGTGTCGGTGCAGACTTGATGGGCCTCTTCTGCACTGTGATTCAGAGATGGTGGTTCTGCACCACTATTTCGAAACAAGCTTCGACGCCACCCCTCTCTCTTTCCGTGTCCCATAAATATACCTGGAACCTCATGGTGTGAAGGTAGAGCTTCCTCTTGTTATTCTCCTGTCTTCCCCGATAATACTAGTCCCATAGTTGTTGTAGTCAATATTCCTACCCTTCCCCCTGAACTCATCATTACTGCACTGAAAAATTCAACAACGCTCCTTTGACAGCACCTTCCAAACCCACGGCCACTACCATCCAGAAGGACAAGGGCAGCAGATCGATGGGAACACCACACCCTGGAAGTTCACCTCCAAGTCACTCACTATCCTGACTTGTAAATATATCATTGTCACTGGGTCAAAATCCTGGAACTCCTGTCCTAACAGCATTGTGGATGTACCTATACCATATGGACTGCAGCGGTTCAAGAAGGCAGCTCACAACCACCTTCTTAAGGACAACTAGGGATGGACAATAAGTGCTGGCCCAGCCAGAAAAGCCACATCCTGTGAATGAATAAAAAAAAAGCTCTCACGCCCCATGTGGACCTGTACCCTCCCCATCTGGAGGCTGTGTGCACTATCACTACCGAGGTGAACAGCCCTGCACAACAAGCTGTGCATTATTCCTACTGAGCATACAGCCCTTGCTCCTCCCTGAGGCAGGAGTACACCGTGCTTCCAATGATTATACCTGCAGCACGTCTGCTGCACTCATCACTGTCGCCACCCTCTGACTGTTGACTGTGAGGTCCCCCACACAGCCCCAAAACTGCCTTTACTCTGATTCTTGACCGCAAGCCCTGGACTAATGAGTTCACTGAGTTCCCATTGCCCTCAGGACCGAAGACTATACTGTCTCCCTTCCAAACCACCACACTCCCCCAATTTATCAATCTGTGTGCCACCCCCATCCCTCTTGTGGCACACCAACAACCCCTCCTGCCCTTTCCTTTTCGAGAGTCTGCACACATCTCCTCCCATTCATACACGTGGTATCCCTTTCACTCCCTGTCATCGTTTCAGTTATCCTCGTCAGGCTCCAGCTTCCCACCCCTCGGTCTACCCTTTGCCTCCCATTGTTCCCTCTCCTCCTCCACCTCCAGCTCCTTGAAAAGCCTTCCTGCCCCTCTGACTTCCATTGTGCCCCCTTCCCCAGCTAAATGCTTGAAAAGCCTTCCTTCACCATTGCCCCCTGTTGTTCATCCTTCCCCACACCCCAACCCCTTGCAAAGCCTTCCTTCGCCATAGTCCCCCATGTATTCATCCTTCCCCACCCCACCCCGGCCCCCAACTCCTTCCCCCACTTGAAATGCTGATTTCTGAATGTTCAGCCCTGTATGAATGCCACTGCACAGTGCTGTCCTTCAGGAGCAGAACACCCCTACACTTCCCCCCGTCCCCCCATCGCCTCCAGTTGCCATAATGTTCAGTGTCTGAAAGTTGAGCCCTGCTGAAGTACAACTGCACAGTGGTGTCCTTGTGGATATGGAGGCAAGTACCAGGTGCAGAACAACTCTACAGCACCAGCAGTGTGGCGTTCCACTGACATCGCAATGAGAACGTCGCAGCGCTATGAAGTTAGGCTATATATGTTGCACTCACTTTGAAGTCACAAGTGAAATGAAGTCCGACCTGTGCAAGCCACCCTTTTTCAAAAGAGATTCAGACCAACGTGATTTTCCACTAGCATGATGCAAGATCGGAAGGCTGCACATGATTTTGGTGAGAAGCTACCTTAATGAACATTCATGAGATGGTAATGAATACAAATCTCACCACTGTTCAGGAAGATACCCAACCCGCCATTAACCCAGCAGTAGAACTGCAAACTATTTTTCTGCCGGCGGGCTTACGATTTTTTGGCTCCCACTAGATCTTCTGCTCCAGCCTACCATGAAACCCACCGCAGGCGGGATGGGAAAATTCAGCCCATTATTTCTACTACAGCGAGAAAAACACAGAGAGAATGAGAACAAAAGAAAGATTAGAAAATGAACTGAAAAAGAGAGGAGATATACTTATAACAGAATAACAGAAAAACAGGTAAAGCAAAAATTGGACTTATTTTTATTTTTTTCCATAAGTATCATCCTGGAGATTGTGGAACTGAATTTCTTTTTGCAGTAATTTGCACTATGTTTTGCTCTGCACTCTATACTATGACAGATTTTCCATCTGGGTCTGCCAACTCTTATTAGATTAAGATTTCGGTCCATCTGGGACCTGTCATTGTGCGTGGACAGTGTCTGCTCTATGGATAGAAATTGCTTTTTCTCCCATACTGCCGTACAATGCAGCAGCTCATTATTTAAGCCTCACCCAACTGCAGGTGCAATGTTGTGTGGTCTTGAACACATTAGCCATCTGGGTGGAAGGATAAAAATCTAAATTAAATTGAACAATGTTCATTTAATGTCCACGAGCTAGTTAATGAAGCAGTGAAATGGTTTTTAATGATCAATATTTTGTGGAAGTACTCATTCACCATCTCAGATCTGCAGAGCCACAGATACACAGAAACAAAGCTGGCTCTGCAGTGGCTGAAGTGCAGTTTGGTCTCCTTACCTAAGGAGATATTTACTTTAGTGGGAGTGCAACAAAAGTTCACTAGGCTGTTTTATGGGATGAGGGAATTATCCAATGAGGAGAGATTGTGTAGATTTGGCTTATTTTCTTGGAGCTTAGAAGAATGAGAGGTGATCTCTCATTGAACATATAAAATTCTTAAGGGGTTCGATGGGGTAGATGCTAAAGGAAGTGTTTTCCCTCACCTAGGAATCTAAGACAAGGTTACAGTCAGATTAAGGAGTCAGGGATTTAAGACTGAGATGAGGAAATATTTCTTCACTCAAAAGGTTGTGAATCTTGGAATTCTCTACCTTGGAGAGTCATGGATGATCAGTCGCCGAGTACATTCAAGATAGAGATAGATAGTTTTTATTAGGGGAATTAAGGAATGTGAAGATAACGCAGGAAGGTGGAGTTGAGGTAGATGATCATGATCTTGCTGAATGCTGTAAAGGCCAAATAGTCTACTCCATCTCCTGGTTCTCATGTTATTTTGTCTCTTCACCATCTTGTTTTATCCTTAAACCATGAGTGCATGACACTTGACTCAGCTAGTCAGAGCCAGAGGAAGCCATGGTTCATGTGTCTGTCAACGAGGTCACCAAATGTTTAGTAAGTTTGGGAGCAAAATTGGATAGCTCCCAAATATGGAAACACGGATCGTGATGCATGGTTAACCAATGCCCGTTGCATCCTATACATGTAACACACAATCTTCATGCTGTCTGCTCACTCACATGATTGTAAAATGCAGTTTAGCACTAAATATGCTGTTGAGTAGCTCAGCAACGGGTGACCAAGTCTGTGTGAGGTTAGCATCACTTACAGTAAAAGGGAGGCGCATTCTGGCTGCAGCAGATGTTGGAAGTGGCTGAGGAAGACTGCCTGACATACAAGAAAAGTGACTAAAGGCTCAACAAGGGAGAAAGCATATTCCATGGTTCTCATGCACTGTGCTGGAGGCCTTGGTGTAGGTGGCGGAGAAGTAGAGATATCTTCTATCCATAGGGGGCCAGGAGATTCTCCAAACAAACACTGCAAAGGCCAAAGGTAGATAACCATCATGGTCAATGCTAGCAGTCAAGCCAAGAGAAGATGGATACAGTGCCGCATGGTCAAGGTCAGTGAATGCATCTTCAAATACTGTATCATGCTAACCAAATAACTATTCTCAGATACTGCTCAATTCAGCACATTGCAATCACTCACCTACCACAAAAATCAAGGCCGACACTCAAGTGCAAAAGTGAAGGAGCCTTGCACTGTTGGTGGTGCTGTCTTTTGAATGGGATGTTAAACCGAGACCCCATCTGCCTGCTCGGGTGGACGTGAAAGATCCTATGACACTATATCGAAGAAGAGTAGGAAAGTTATCCTCTGTGTCCTGGCCAATATTTATTCCTCAATCAATATCACAGAAACAGATAATCCAGTTATTAACAGTGCTGTTTATTGGATTTGACTCAGCGCAAATTAGCTGCCGCAACAGAGACTACACTTCAAAAAGCACTTTGAGAAATCCGGTGGCTGTGAAAACACTACATAAATGCAAGTCTTACTTTCAACAATCTCATACCTACATTCATAGCTTCACCTCACCCTCACATACTTACCATTGCTGCAAGCCTCAGGCCCATGAAAGCCACATTAGACAAACAGAATGCACCACACTTACTGAAATATTTCCATCTCTCTTGCAAGACAAGGTCGTGCATAAACCAGAGGCAACAGCACATAACTGGCAGGGAACACACATGGTTGCAGGTGGAGGAGGCAGTGATTTATTGGAGCAGTCATGACCGAGGTAGTGTTCAGTGGCAGGGGTGAAATCAAAGATGGCGGAATGCTCATACTCAAAGCCGTGTGCTTGCTCCACCTGCTCTGTCTGAGCAGCAGCAGCAGTAGAACTTCAGTGACTTCCCTTTTGTAGCAGCATAACAATGAACGGGCAAGCATTGCAAACATTGACCATTCCTGCTTGCAGCCAGCCAAACATATAAACATTCATGGCCACAGCGCACCTTCACACCTAGTGGCAATGCCTTCCTCGTTTTTCTCTGAGGCTGCACTTGTGGCTGTAAGCAAGTGACAGATTTCGGGGAGCAACGTCTTAGTGAAGCAGAAGTATCTGAACCACTGGGCCATACTTTCATTGAGAGGTGTGGATGGAACTGGAGGTGAATGGCCTCAATTTCCCACTACTGGTTGGCATGCTAATTTGCTGGCACTGGCTCAGAACATTTTCAAAAAGGCAGGGTTGGGGGTGGAACAACTACCCGCTGGAAAGTGGCAGGTAGCCAATAAAAGTAAATAGGGAGCTTATTAGGGTCTGCTCCAGCAGCAACTGGAAGTTTCCCATCTGTAGGCAGATCCCCTGCAGTGGTTGAAACATGGCCAGTAAGAGGATGCAGCCTCCCAGCAGCTGGTCCGGGTGGAGGGTAAGGGGGTCAAGGTGCAGTGTCCCACCGGGCTTTTAAAACCTCCCCCAACTCCCCATAATTTCCAGACAATGATGTTCGCAGCTGCGGCCACTGGCCACCTTGTCAACCCGCTCTCCCTCCAGGAGGATGGCATGACAGCCATCATCTCCATTAATTTTAAAAAGGAGGTACCTCAAGATGGTAACACCCTCTTTATCCCCTACCAACATTGGCAGTTCCCACCTCAGATGATGGGCCTACCAATGTGAGCTTGCTAGATGGTCTTCTATTGGCTCTCCAGCCTCAGGAGCCTGCCCATCCTCTTTAACTGGATGGCGAGTGCACCCTCTGGCCATTAATTGGCTGCAGAACAGCCAGACATCGTGTTCCATATTGATACCAGCGACATAAGTAAAAAGAAGGATGCGGTCCTGTAGGCAGATTTTAGGGAGCTAAGAAAGAAATTAATAAGCAGACCTCAAAGGTAGTAATCTCTGGATTGCTCAATGTGCCACTCACTATAAGTGTAGAATTAGGAACATACAGCAGATGAATACATGGCTGAAGAAATAGTGCATCAGGGAGGGTTTCAGGTTTCTGGGATGTTGGGACTGGTTCTGGGGGAGGTAAGACCTACATATGCAGACAGGTTGCACCTCAACAGAGTCAGGGCAGTTTGCTAGTACTGTGGGAAAGGGGTCAAAAAATTTGGCAGGGAAATGGGCATGAGGATGTAGCGTAAGAAAGGAGAACCAACGATTGGGAGAAACAGATAGCACTGGACTATGACATTGTAAGGAATTAGGTGGAGTCAGACTAAGATGGAATGAAGGTCTGAATTAGCTTCATGCTGCATATGTGCGAAAAACACAAAATGTGGTAAATAAGCTTGGTGAGCTGCAGATGCAAACAGGCACATGTTTTTTTATTCATTCACGGGATGTGGGCTTCGCTGGCTGGGCCAGCATTTATTGCCCATCCCTAGTTGCCCTTGAGGAGGTGATGGTGAGCTGCCTTCTTGAATTGCTGAAGTCCATGTGGTGTAGGTATGCCCAAAGTGTTGTTAGGAAGGGAGTTCCAGGATTTTGACTCAGTGACAGTGAAGGAATGGCGATATATTTCCAAGTCAGGATGGTGAGTAGCTTGGAAGTGAACTTCCAGGTGGTGGCGTTCCCATCTATCTGCTATCCTTGTTCTTCTAGGTGATAGCGGTCGTGGGTTTGGAACGTGCTGTCGAATGAGCCTTGGTGAATTCCTGCAGTGCATCTTGTACATGGTATACACTGCTGCTACTGTGCGTCAGTGGTGGAGGGAATGAATGTTTGTGGATGTGGTGCTAATCAAGCAGGCTGCTTTGTCCTGGATGGTGTCAAGCTTCTTGAGTGTTTTGTGAGCTGTACTCATTCAGGCAAGTGTGGAGTACTCAGTCACACTCCTGAATTGTGCCTTGCAGAGATGATGGACAGGCTTTGGGGAGTCAGGAGGTGGGTTACTCATCGCACGATTTCTAGCCTCTGACCTGCTCTTGTAGCCACAGTATTTATATAGCTAGTCCAGTTCAGTTTCTGGTCAATGGTAACCCCCAGGATGTTAATAGTGGGGGATTCAGTGATGGTAATGCCATTGCACATCAAGGGACTATGTTTGAATTCTCTCTTGTTGGAGATGGTCATTGTCTGACACTTGTGTGGTGCGAATATTAATTAGAATCAATGACTGGCAGGCAAAACTGTAATCAAACAATGGACTGCCTTTAAAGAGGAGATGGTTCAGATACAGTCAGTCAAGGTACCTTCTCATGAGGGGGATAGGTAGGGCAACTAAATCCAGGGTTCCCTGGGTGACAAAAGAGATAAAGAGTAAGATGAAGCAGATAAAAAGCACATACAGCAGATGTCAGGTTGATAATATAACTGAGAATCAGGCCAAATATAGAAAATTCAGAGGGGAAGTCTAAAATGAAATAAGAGAAGCATATAGAGAATGAGGAAGAATCTGGCAACTAATATAAAAGGGAATCCAAAAATCTCCTGTAGGGATATAAATAGTAAAACGGCAGTGAGAGGAGGAGTGCGGCCAATTAAGGGCTTAAAAAGGAGACCTACTCATCAGGGCAGAGGACATAGCTGAAGTACTAAATGAATACTTACCATCTGTCTTTAGCAAGAAAGAAGATGTTTTCAAAATCATGGTGAAAAAGGAGGTGGTTAAGACAATGGCTGGGCTAAAAATTGATGAACAGGATTTTTGGTTTTAAAGTTACTAAATCACCAAGTTAGATCAGATGCATTCTAGGATGCTGAGGGAAGTAAGAGTGAAAATTGTGCAGGTATTAGACATAATCTTCCAATCCTCCTTCCATATGGGGTGATGTCAGAGGAAAGGAGAATTACAAATATTACTCCGTTGTCCAAAGAAGGGTGGAAGGATAAACCCAGCATCTACAGGCTGGTCAGTTTAACCTTCGTGTGAGGAAAATTTTTTAGAAATGATAATCAAGGACAAAACTAACAGTCACTTGGATGAGCGTGGATTAATTAAGGAAGGTCAACATTGATTTGTTAAAGGAAAATCATTTTTTCTAACTTGATTGAGTTTTTTGATGAGGTAACAGGGAGGGTGGATTTGGGCAATGCAGTTGATGTGTTGCATATGGACTTCCAAAAGGCATTTGATAAAGTGCCACACAATAGGCCTATCAGCCAAATTTAAGCCAAGGGAAAAAAGAGACAGTGGCAGCTTGGATATAAATTTTGCTGAGTGACAGGAAATAGAGTAGTGGCAAACAGTTCTTTTTCGGACTGGGGGAAGGTATACTGTGCAGTTCCCCAGGGATCGGTACTAGGACCACTACGTTTCTTGATCCATATTAATTACTTAGACTTGGGTGCAGAGGACACAAGTTCAAAATCTTAATGACACAAAACTTGGAAGTATTGTGAGCTGTGAGGAGGATATTGGTGGACTTCAAGGTGATACAGATAGGCCAGGAAAATGGGTGGTCACATGGCAGATGAAATTAACTCAGAAGAGTTCAAAGTGATACATTTTGTAGAAAAGCAAGGCAATATAAAGTAAAGGATGCAATTCTAAAGAGATGCAAGGACAGAGACACCCGGGGGCATATGTGCACAAATTGGCGAAGGTTGTTGATGATGCAAATTGAGAAAGTGGTTAAACATGTCTAGGGATCCTGGACTTTACAAACAGAGGCTGAGAGTACAAAAGCAAAGGAAGTTATGGTGAGCCTTTATAGAACACCAGTTCAAGTGGAGTAGTGTGTCCATTTCTGGGGGGCTTGTCATGAAGCTATTAATGTATATTATTGGGAATTATTTTTCAATTAAAATAGGGGTTTAGTCTGTGGGTGTATCTTAATTGGATTAAAGGCAGCTAGCCTGGGTGCTTTGATGTATACTAGTTTTCAGATATAAGAGAGGTAGAGTGCATTTGCAGTTTGTTGAATAGAGCACTCAAGAATGGGAATGAAAACTGCACCTAGCTAGCAGATACCAAGCAATGTTTATATTACTAATAAAATTAATACTGTGAAAGGGGTTTTATTGTTAGAAGAGGTGGAGTTCAACGGGGCTGGTGATACAATGAGAATTTACATTCAATGACATGTGCTAGGTATAACAGACAGCAGTTGTGTGTGTGCAGAGCAGAGGCAATGTAAGATCAAAGCCTGTAAGCCTACCACTGTGTCCGCAAAGAAACCAAAGCGAAAAGAACCTCATTTTGAATTTGTAAGGTGAAAATGTTTTGCCTGGTGTCCGCTTAAAATCTATGAGTTGCTGTTGCCTTAGCGGAGATTAGTTTAGGAATTTGTTAAAAGTTATTAAAATAGTAATTTGTAGCCATGTGTATACAATTAACATGTGTAAACTAATAAATGTCTCATGTAATTTGATATAAAAACCTCTCGGGAACTGGTTGTCTGATTCCTGAATTTAAAGCTGCAACGCAAAACGTACCACTTAAAAATATAGCTTATGATAGTTGTTTAAAGTTTCTCTCTGGGATTTTTAAATAACTCAGCTTTACCAACTGCTGTCATAACAGGGCTGCACTTTAGGAAGGATGCGATGGCATTAGAGAGGGTCGAAAAAAGTTTGTGAGAATGGTTCCAGGGATAAGGGACTTCAGTTACATGGATAGATTTGGGACGCCTGAACTGTTCCCCTTGGAAAGAGTAGGTTGAGAGGAGATTTGATAGGGGCGTTCATAACCATGAGGGGTCAAGACACAATCTGTTCCTGTTGGTGGAAGGATCAAGAACCAGAGGACACAGGATTAAAGTTGCTGGCAAAAGAACCAAAGGCAAGATGAGGAAAAACCTTTTCATTACAATCTGAAGTGCACTGCCTGAGAGTGTGGTGGAGGCAGAATCAATCTTGGCTTTCAAAAGAAAGCCAAGATGGAGGAGATGGAGGCATAGTGATAATGTCACTGGACTAGTAATTCAAAGGTCCAGGCTAAAGTCCTGGGGACAAGGGTTCAAATTCCATCATGGTGGCTGGTGGAATTTAAAAACAAAGGATTTGAAATATGAACATACAAACGAGGAGCAAGAGCAGACCACGTGGCCCTTTGAGCCTGTTCCACCATTCAGCAAGATTATGATTGATCTGACTGTTACCCCTGCCTACCCAATCACTTACTTGTTTGTCAAGCATCTATTACCTCTGCCTTGAAAACATTCAAAGACTCTGCTTCCATTCCGTTTTGAGGAAGGGAGTCCCAAAGACACTCAGCCCTCAGAAAATATTTCTTCACATCGCTGTCTTAAATAGGCGATACCTTTTTTTTTTACAAACAGTGACCCCTAGTTCTAGATTCTCTCACAAGAGGAAACATCCTTTCCACATTGACCCTGTCAAGACCCCTCAGAATCTTAAGGGGAGAATTTTCTTCCCGTTGGGAATGTTGGGCTGGAGCGGGCGCAAGTGCTTGCACAGCCGATCGCCGCCCACAATTATTTTACATGGGCGGGCCAATTAAGGCCCGCCCAGCATGACACGCACCCAGTTGCGCTCCCTGTGCAGGCAGAGTTGGGTGGGGTAGGGGTTGCCTGAGTCAGAGCCTGCGCAGAAATCTCCCTGAGGCAGCTCTGTTTAATAAAGGGAAAAAAAATTTCTAAGACATGTCCCCTTATGTGAAATTGTCACATGAGCTGGGACATGTCTATTAATTTTATTAAAAATGTTTACAAGACTTTAAAAACCTTCATGAAACCTGATCCCACCAGTTTATTGATTTAATTGAGAGTTAACAGGCCTTAATAGGACTTTGACAGTTTGGCGGGCTCACAGCCGACTCAGGTGCGCGCCCGCCGAACTGAAAATCTGAATGACGCGCGGTGACATCGGGATGCACGCCCGACGTCAATGAGTGTCATTTTACGACTTGGCGAGCGGGGTCGGAGTCGGGGCCCGCTCGCCGAGCCAAAGATTCTGCCCTGTTTGTTTCAATTAAGTCGCCTCTTACTCTTCTCAACTCCAACGGATATAAGCCAAGCCTGACCAATGTTTCCTTACAAGGTAACCTGCCCAATCCTAGTATTAGTTTAGTAAACCTTCTCTGAACTGCTTCTAATGCATTTTACATCCTTTCTTAAATAAGGAGACTAATACTGTACACACTATTCCAGACGTGGTCTTACTAGCATTCTGTATAACTGAAGCATAACCTCTTGACTTTGGATTCAATCCCCCTTGCAATAACTGATAACATTCTATTTGCTTTCCTAATTACTTGCTGTATCTGCATACTAGACTTTTGCAATTCATGCATTAGAACACCCAGATCCCCCTGAACCTCAGAGCTCTGCAATCTTTCACCACTTAGATAATATGCTTCTTTTTTATTCTTCTTGCCCAAATGGACATTTTCACATTTGCCCAAATTATACTGCATTTGCCAGATCGTTGCCCACTCACTTAACCTATGTCCCTTTGTAGCCTCCTGATAACCCCTTCACAACTTACTTTCCTACATATTTTTGTGTCACTGGCAAATTTAGCAACCATACCTTCGATCCCTACATCCAAGTCATTTATAGAAATTGTAGGAAGTTGAGGGCCCAGCACTGATCCCTGTGGCACGCCACCTGCTACATTCCGCCAACCAGAAAAAGACCCATTTATGCATACTCTGTTTTCTGTTAGCTAGCCAATCGTTACTAGTGGGATACTGCAGGGATCAGTGCTTGGGCCCCAGCTATTGACAATATATATCAATGATTTGGATGAGGGAACTAAATGTAATATTTCCAAGTTTGCTGATGGCACAAAATTTGGTGGGAATGTGAGTGGTGAGGAGGATGTTAAGAGGCTTCAAGGTGATTTAAACAAGTTGAGTTGGCACCTTGGTGTCCTTGTACACACATCACTGAAAGCAAGCACGCGGGTGCAGCAAGCAGTTAAAAAGGCAAATGGTATGTTGGCCTTCATTGCAAGAGGATTTGAGTACAGGAGAAAGGATGTCTTACTACAGCTGTACCTTGGTGTACCACACCTGGACTATTATGTGTAGTTTTGGTCTCCTTACCTAAGAAAGGATATACTTGCCCTAGGGGGAGAGCAGCAAAGGTTCATCAGACTGGCTCCTGAGATGGCAGGAATGTCATATGAGGAGAGATTGGGCGGATTAGGCCTGAATGCACTGGAGTTTAAAAGAATGAGAGGGGATCTCATTGAAACATATAAAATTCTGACAGGGCTGGACAGACTGGACGCAGGGATGATGTTTCCACTGGCTGGGGGGTCTAGAACAAAGGGTCACAGTCTCATTATATGGGGTAGGCCATTTAGGACTGAGATGAGGTGAAACTTCTTCACTCAGAGGGTAGTGAACCTGTGGAATTCTCTACCACAGGAGGCTGTGGAGGCCAAGTCACTGAATATATTCAAGAAGGAAATAGATTTCTAAACTCTAAAGGCATCAAGGGGAATGGGGAGAGAGTGGGAGTATGGTGTTGATTTATAGGATCAGCAATGATCATACTGAATGGCGGAGCAGGCTCAAAGGGCCAAATGACTTGCTCCTACTTTCTATGTTTCTATACTAAAACTAATGCACCAACTATCTCACTAGCCATTTCGTTTAATACCCTAGGATGAAGTCCATCAGGACCCAAGGGATTTTTCAGCCCACAGCTTTAACAGTTTGCTAAGTACTATTTCCCTGGCGATTGTAATTTTCCTGAGTTCCTCCCTCTCTTCTAGATCCTGATTTACAGCTATTTCTAGGATGTTACTTGTATTCTCTCTAGTGAAAACCAATGCATAATACCTGTTCAATTCATCTGCCATCTCCTTATTTTCCATTATTAATTCCTTAGACTCAATTTCTATCGGATCAACACTCACTTTATTAAGATGAAAACAAAATACTGCGGATGCTGGAAATCTGAAATAAAAACAAAAAGTGCTGGAAAAACTCTCTGAACAGTCGTACGGACTTGAAACATTAATTTTGTTTCTCTCCACAGATGCTGACAGACCCGCTGAGTTCTTCCAGCAATTTTTGTTTTCAGCTCACTTTATTAACACTAAGGCGAAAGCAAAATACTGTGGATGCTAGAAGTCTGAAATAAAAACAGAAAATGCTGGAAAAACTCAGCAGGTCTGACAGCATCGGTGTAGAGACTAAGAATTAATGTTTCGAGTCTGTATGACTCCTCTTCAGAACTAAAGAGAAGTAGAAATGTAACAGATTTTATACTGTTTAAGAGGGGTTGGAGCAGGTGGGGCAAAATAGAAGGTCAGGGATAGGTGGGAGCTCAGGAGAGATTGACAAAGATGTCATGGAGACAAGACAAAGGAAGTGTTAATGGTAGTGGTAAAGACTGAAGGAGGTGCTGATAGTGGCATAATGGTAAGACACCAGAATGTGTGAATAGCAGAACAAGGGTCAGTATTCTGTGAAAGCACAATATGGAAACCAATGATACTACCTTGCAAAAAGGCATTTGTGACATGCCTTCCTTTCTCCATAACCAAGGAATCCACCCCCACTGTGGTTGACACGGCCCTCAGCTGTGTACAGCCCATCTCCCACACCTCTGTTCTCACTCGCTCCCCACTCCCTCCCAGGACCATGATAGGGTTTCCTTGTCCTCGCTTTTCACCCCACCAGTTTTCGCATTCAAAGGATCATCCTCCTCCATTGCCGCCAACTCCAGCATGATGTAGAAATCAAACAACAAAACTCACCTGAAGTAACTGATGATCCCTTTAAATGGCAACAGTCCAGATCCTTGCTGCTGTGGAACATATTTCAGTTGTGTGTTTAAGAAATGTACCAGCTGGAGCTGGAGCGCTGGGGTCAAATCAGAATTGCACTCTGACTGACGTCACAATCTGCTCACTCTGCATATTTCCAGCACACATTCCATGCACCCACACTAACACCTTACACAAAATGGCATCTGCATGCACACCATGGACAACATTTTGAAACCAAAATAATACCATAGTATCAAAAGTATGGGCAGCAGACAACCAGATTTTATGGCCTTTAATGTTTTCCAAAATATCTCCAGAACTGTAAAAATTTAAATTTGTCGTGTCAACCAAATTTCAAAGCTGCACTGAGCTACTAGGACCAGGTGGCATCAGTAGTGCAACAGAATTCAGAGCAAAAATCATATAAGCAAGCGAAATCATTTTTCTGTGCTATATACCAACATCACAAGGTCTTTCATCCTTGCTCATGTATTATTTACCTTCCATTTTAAGAATCTTCCAAATCCAATTGAAATACTTAATGGTATCAAAATATGAATTAAACAATATCCATGTCAAAGAGTAATTTGTGAAGTTAAATCATGTCCATCTGCATGGTCCACTTCCTTCATTTGCTTAGTCATATGTTTGCTCTCCACCTTGCTTGCTATCAGCCTTACTCCACATCAGTACTGAAAGTGTATTCTATTCATTGCTTTGTTTCATTTTCCTCTGCTGCAGTTTGAATAATATCCACTTAAAATTCTATTGAAAGTGAGTACATAATGGATGTGGTTAACAGTATTTGGAACTTGCAATAATGCATGAACAAAACTGTGCACATGGAGTTGCTCAGGAGTAACAAAGTCACAGCATTACTTGTGCGACAGGAGAAGTGGAAGGATCAGCACCCAGGTTGCATGCTGCCTATAGTTTTGCTTGCCTCCTCTACCCTTTTACTAGCAGAAATGATTCTACAAAGATGATTCTCAGAGCAGAAGAGTAAAAGTCTGTGTAAAATTGTATTTTTAAAAAGATTATCTAATATAAAAGTCTTATAAAAATCACATTGTTCACTATATGCTATGTAGCAGGCTTAACCTTTTAAACAGAACGTGGTGTGTGAAGTGACAGAGTAAATATTTGGTTACAAAGGAACCTGGGTAAGTTCAGTACAAAGTTATTGATACTGAACACAGACAGAATTACAAGTTTGTGTGCAGCTTATATCACATTTTTAGCCTGACATTAATACTGTGTTGACAGAAACATCTAGCATTTTAGATATGTCTTTTAAAACAGACACAAGCAAAAAATTGTATTATATATTGTGGACACAGCTCTAAATCATGATTCGTGAATTTTTTCTGAGCATAATTACATCATCAGCTGTTCAGAATTAATATAATCACATATATAAAACATTTAAAATTACAGCCACTCTTAGTAACAAAGTGAACCCAAACTGAAAAAACGTATTCCTTGAAAATAACAGGAGTGAGTTCCATGCAGTAATTGTATTTCAAAACTTCCTATATCATCTGCTGAATTCTGGGAAAGCATGCACATTTCAGTTTTTCAATCAGCTTCTCTCAATCTCCACTGCCATGTAAATGATTAGTTCTCAATGAAAGTGCAGTGGCGAAGGATGAGTGGGTGGCACTGGACTTACTACAAACGTCGGATTTCATTGAAAAAGGAAGAAAGGACTTACGGAATAGTTGGGCATCCAAGCACCTACCAATTCTGGACACTTATTCTGAACTGCGGCATTCTTATTTGCTATATTTAATATATTGATGCCAATTTGCAACAAGGAAAATCATACTTGACTCTTAATGATGTCTGATACTCCTATCATCTAAAATTGATCCTACTTCTACCAGTACCTGTGGTAGATCTGATATTACCAGTAACTGATACTTCACCTTTGCATTTTAATGCTCAATGCGCTCTGCATTTCCAACCACATTTGGAAGGACAAATTTTCACACCATACGCCTCAGTATGTTGTCGCTTTTCATGTAGTCCCAAGAAGGGAAGAAAATTTAATGACTTGCATTTCTATAGCAAGTTATCACATTTCTCAAACATCTACAAGGGGGAGGTGGTGGCATAGTGATATTGCTACTGGACTAGTAATCCAGAGACCCAGCTGTAGCTCTGGGGACCCGGGTTCGAATCCTGCCACAGCAGATGGTAGAATTTGAATTCTATAAAAATGTGGAACTAAAAATCTAATAACTCTAATGATGGCCCACAGCCCACACATCTAATGATAGCCATAAAATCATTGTCGATTGTTCTAAAAACCCATCTGGTTCACTATTTCCCTCCAGAAGCAGCACCAGGTATACCTAAAAGTGAGGTGTTGAGCTACAACACAGGACTACTTGCATGTCAAATAGTATAAGCAGCAAGTGATAGATGGGGCTAAGCGATCCCACAACCAACAGATCAGATCTAAGCTCTGCAGTCCTGCCACATCTAGTCATGGATAGTGGTGGACAATTAAATAACTCACTGGAGGAGGAGGCTCCACAAATATCCCGATCCTCAATGATGGAGGAGCCCAGCAAATCAGTGAAAAAGATAGGGCTGCTGCATTTGCTACAATCTTCAGACTGGATGATTTATCGCAGCATCCTTGGGAGGTCCCCAGCATCACAGAAGCCAATTCACAGAAATCTTTAGCCAATTCAATTCACTCCACGTGATATCAAGGAATGGCTGACAGCACTGGACACTGCAAAGGCTATGGGCCCTGACAATGTTCCGGCAATAGTGCTGAAGATTTGTGCTCCAGAACTTCCCACGTCCCTAGCCAAGCTGTTCCAGTACAGCTATAACACTGGCACCTACTCATAGGTGATGCCTACCATCAATAGGAAAATTGCCCAGGTATGTCCTGTACAGAAAAAGCAGGACAAATCCAACCCAGCCAATTACTGTCTCATCAATCTACTCTCCATCATCAGTAAAGTAATTGAAGAGGGTCATTAACAGTGCTACCAAGCAGCACTTGCTTAGCAATAACCTGTTCACTGATGCACAATTTGGGTTCCGCCAGGGCCACGCAGCTCCTGACCTCATTACAGCCTTGGTTCGAACATGGATCAAAGAGTTGAACCCCCGAGGTGAAGTGAGAGTGACTGCCCTTGACACCAAGGTAGCATTTGACCGAGTGCAGCATCAAGGAGCCCTCGGAAAACTGAAGTCAATGGAAATCGGGCGGGGGTGGGGCGGGCGGGATACACTCCGCTGGTTGGTGTCATACCTAGTACAAAGGAAGATGGTTGTGGTTGTTGGAGGTCAGTCATCTCAGCTCCAGGACATCACTGCAGGAGTTCCTCAGAGTAGTGTCCTCAGCTGAACAATCTTCAGCTGCTTCAGCAACGACCTTCCAACCTTTCAGAAGTGGGGATGTTTTCTGATGATTGCACAATGTTCAGCACCATTCGTGACTCCTCAGATACTGAAGCAGTCCATGCCCAAATGCAGCAAGACCTGGACAAAATCAAGGTTTGAGCTGACAAGTGGCAAGTAACATTCGCGCTACACAAGTGTCAGGCAATGACCATCTCCAACAGGAGAGAATCCAACCATCGCTCCCTGATGTTCAATGGCATTACCATCACTGATTCCCCACTATCAACATCCTAGGGTTACAATTAACCAGAAATTGAACTGGACTAGCCTTATAAATACTGTGGCTACAAGAGCAGCTCAGAGGGTAGGAATCCTGCAACGAGCAACTCACCTCCTCATTCCCAAAACCTGTCCACCATCTACAAGGCACAAGCTGGAGTGTGATGGAATACTCCCCACTTGCCTGGATGAGTGCAGCTCCAACAACACTGAAGAAGCTTGACACCATCCAGGACAAAGCAGTCCACTAGGTTGGCACCACATCCACAAACTTTCACAACATCCACCACCAGCGCAGAGTAGCAGCAGTGTGTACTATCTACAAGATTCACTGCAGGAATTCACCAACGCTCCTTCGACAGCACCTTCCAAACCCACGACCACTAAAACCTAGAAGGACAAGGGCAGCAGATAGATGGGAACACCACCAACTGGAAGTTCCCCTTCAAGTCATTCACCATCCTAACTTGGAAATATATTGCCGTTCCTTCACTGTCATTGGGTCAAAACCCCAAAACCCTGGAACTCCCTTCCTAACAGCACTGTGGGTGTACCTACACCACTTGGATTGCAATGGTTTAAGAAGGCAGCTCACCACCGCCTTCTCAAGAGCAACTAGGGATAGGCAATAAATGCTGCTCAGCCAGCGAAGGCCACATCCCGTGAACGAATAGAAAAAATACTCAGAAGTGTAGTAATTGTTGTTAAATAGGCAAACGTGATAACGTATTTACTCAATGCAAAATTCCACGATCAGCAAGAAATGAATCATCTAATTTTGGTTATAGTTTTTGAGAATGAATCATCATGGAACACAACTCTTATTTCGTTATTCTATGAAATCTTTAACTTTCACTCCTGTCACTGAAACACATGAGTTTACCATCTCAACGAAAGGGTAGCATATCCTGCAATTCAGCATTCCTTCAGCGTGGCACAGCATCAGATCAAATTACGTACTGATGTCCTAAACTGCAGCTTAAACATGGAGAGAGGGGGAAGTTATCTGGACACTGTTCCAGGGGCAGTAACTCCACCTTAGGCTAGGTTCTTTAGGTTTGGTCAGTGGTCATGGGCGGGTTGGTGTGAGAGCGAGTGAGGCAGGTATGGAGATTGTGAAAGTAGAAATGGAGGAGCCTCAGCTCTCAGAGGTTGAAGGTTCTTGCAACTTTTCTGGCCAAAGTGGAGGCTGCATGGTGGATGAGCAAGCAGATCATAACATTGTGGCGCAGGGAGCCATTCAAATGGAAGGAGTACAAAGGAATGTGGCTGTAGTAGGGGGCAGTATAGTTAGGGAGATAGACACTCTTCTCTACAGCCAAGAGCACGAGTTCTGAAGGCTACATTACCAGAGTCCGGGACATCTGCTTGGGATTAAATCGAAGCTTTCAAGTGGGTGGAGAAGGATCAAGTTGTTGTGGTCCATGTGGGTACCAATTACATAGACCAGACTAGGAAAGGGGTTCTGCTTAGGGATTATGAGGAAACAGAGAGTCAGGATAAATGGGTCATTTAAGGTTGGCAAACTAATTACTGGAATGCCACAGGGATCAGTGTAGGAGCATCAACTAGTTAAAATTTATATCAATGACTTGGATGAAGGGACTGAATATATGATTGCTAAATTTGCTGATGACATAAAAATAGGGAAGTAAGTTGTGAAAAGGACATCAGAAGTCTGCAAAGGGACATAGATAGGTTAAGTGAGTGGGCAAAAAACTTGGCAGTAAGAACTCTGAGGTATAGAGAGATCTGGATGTCCTAAGACCATAAGATGCAGAAGCAGGAGTAGATAATTTGGCCCATCAATTCTGCTCTGCTATTCAATGAGATCATGGCTGATCTGATAATCCTCAACTCCATTTTCCTGCTTTTTCCCCATAAACCTTGATTCCCTTACTGATTAAAAATCTGTCTATCTCAGCCTTAAACATACTTAATGGCCCAGCCTCTACAGCCCTCTGTGGTAAAGAATTCCACAGATTCCCATGAGAGAAGAAATTCCTCCTCATCTCTGTTTTAAATGGGCAACCCCTTACTCTGAGATTATGCCCTCTGGTCCCAGACCCTCCCACAAGGGGAAACAACCTCTCAGCATCTACCCTGTCACGCCTCCCAAAGAATCTTATATGTTTCAAAAAGGTCACGTCTCATTCTTCTAAACTCCAATGAGTACAGGCCCCATCGACTCAACCTCTGCTCATAAGAAAATCACTCCAGCCCTGGGATCTCCAGTTTCTGTAGTGCCGTGGAGCAATGGTTACTGCTAAAACTGCAACAGTCCGCCTTGAGGGCTAGCAATGGAGACTAGATACCAAGCTTGAATTGGGGTGGCTTCACTTGGGTAAGGCCGAGGGGTAAGTTTGAGGGGGGTGGTGGGCTGCTATCAAGATGATGGTGTGGTGCACAAGCGAGGGTGGTGGGGAGCCTTTTGAGTTGCCATTTTTTGGTTACTTAAGGGCCTCAACTGGCGTAAGGGCTAGCAATGTACATTGCCACAGGTAAAATTCGAGCAGAGTTGGACAGGCAACAGCATGGCATCTTGGCAATGCCAACAGATTATATACCACACTTGCCAGCTCGCTCTCAAGGGTTGTTGTGGGGTGGAGGGGTACAATCCTGTCCATTGAACAAATATTTTCTGGCTATCTCAACAGTAGAAGACACAAAAGATACAAAAGATAGGAGGGCTCATGGAGTTGGGGATTGGTTAACAGACATGAATTAGAGAGTAGGGATAAATGGTGCATTTTCAAGTTGGCAAGCTGTGGAGTGCCACAAGGATCAGTGCTGGAGCCTTAGCGATTTATAATATATATTAATGACTTAGATGAAAAGACAGAGAGTAATATATCCAAGTTTGCTGACAATATAAAGCTGGGTGGGGATATAAACTGTTATTTAGAGGCTGCAAAGAGATATGGACAGGTTAAATGTGCTGGCAACGAGGTAGCAAATGGAGTATAATGTGGAGAAGTATGAAGTTCTTCACTTTGGTAGTAAGAATAGAAAAGTAGAATATTTTTTAAAAGGTGTGAAACTTTTAAATGTTTATGTTCAGAGAAACATGGGTGTGCTCATTCAAGGAATATGGAAAGTTAGCACTCAGGTACAGCAAACAATTAAGAAGGCAAATGGCACGTGGCCTTTATTGCAAGAGGACTGGAGTGCAAGAATAAAGAAATCTTATTACAGTTGTACAGGGCTTTGGTGAGATTGGACCTTGAGTACTGTCCATAGTTTTGCTCTCCATATCTGAGGATGAAGAGACTTGCGTTTGAGGTAGTACAATCAGGATTGGTTCCTAGGATAAGAGGGTCCTTTGAAGATAGGCTGAGTAAATTGGGCCAATACTCTCTGGCGTTTAGAATAATGAGAAGATATCTCATTGAAACATTCAAGATTCTGAAGGGGCTAGACAGGGTAGACACTGACAGGTTGTTTCACCTGGCTGGGGAATCTAGACCACGGGCCAAGTCTCCAGATAAGGGGTCAATCATTTAAAACTAAAATGAGGAGAAATTTCTTTATTCAGGAGTTTGTGAATCTTTGGAATTCTCAAGCCCAGAGAATTGTGGATGCTCCATTGTTAAGTAAATCCAAGGCAGATGTTGTCTATCCCCGCTCCAAACTCTGTTTCCTAACTTACCGACTCCATCCCTGTCCCTACCAACAGTCAGTCTGTTTGCAACCTCGGCGCCACATTTGATCCTGAGGTGAACTTCCGACCTCCTGCCACCTCATAGGCAGCATGTTTCCACCTCAGTAACATTGGTCGACTTTGCCCCTGTGTCAGCTCATCTGCTGCTGAAACCTTAATTCATGACTTTGTTACCTCTAGACTCCACTATTCCAACACACTCTTGTCTAGTTTTCCACATTCTAACCTCTGTAAACTTGATTTTATCCAAAACTCTGCTGCCTGTGTTTTAACTCACAGCAAGTCCCATTCTCCTATCACCCCTTTGCTCGCTGACCTACAATGGCTCCCAGTCAAAAATTTGAAAATTCTTATCCTTGTTTTCAAATCCCTTCATGACCGTGCCCCTCTCTATCTCTGTAATCTCCTCCAACCCCACAACCCTCTCAGATATTTGCACTCTTCTAATTCTGGCCTCTTGTGCATCCCCAATGTTAATTGCTCCACCATTGATGGTCATGCCGTCAGTAGCCTAGGCTCCAAGCTCTGGAATTCCCTCTCTATGCCGCTTCGCCTCTCTACAGCTCTTGCTTCCTTTAAGACACTTCTTAAAACCTACCCCTTGACCAAGCATTTGGTCGTCTGACCTAATATCTCCTTAAGTGGCTCGCTATCATCTTTGTTTTATCATGCCCCTGTGAAGTTAAAGGTGCTGTAAAATATAAATTGTTGTGCTGTTCCTCTATCTTACGTACTTTACAGTGCATTTGCAGATGGGGAGTACCTTTCACCTTTGTATACTTCCTTTTTTTTGTATCATGTGCTGGACATGAACAGTGTTCAAAACAAGGCTTTACACAATGAGCAGGAATACAAGTAATAATGCTGACATTTGTGCAATTTCCTATGGGAGCCGTACAGCGTTTGTACAATTACTTTTCTATATCTGAGATGCTAAAATAAAGACAGGTCTTGAATTATCAGAACAACTTGTGCATTTCTCATATCTTGATTCCACAATACTGTGAACGTGCCATTTGGACCTTATGCTAATCAATGAACCAAACTCTCATTGGATTCTAAGCAAACGTTTGAGAAAAATTCTTTTAATATATAAGGCATCACAAATAAGGCCTATCGCATGTATCGAACAATTAATTTATTGACACCTTAAAATCTAGGGAATTGTTAGAGTGCCCTCAGGATCTATCCTTGACCCTCACCTATTTCTCATCAACAATTGGCCCCTCAGCGACATCATCCCAAAACACAGCATCAGGTTGTACATCACAAGCGATGAACCCAACTGCTGAAGTCTTCATCCATGCCTATGTTACCTATAGGCTCAACTATTCCAATGCTCTCCTGACTGGCCTCTCATCTGCCCCCATGAGGTTATCCAAAACTCTGCTGCCATATCCTAACTCGCATATAATCCCACCTATGCTCACTAACCTACATTGAGGTGTTATTGATCCGAGTCAGTGTTCACATTCTCATCCTAGTTGCAACATACCTCCATGGTCTCACCCCTCCCAATCTCTGTAACGACCTTCAGCTGTACAACTCTCTCAAGATATGCGTTTCCCCAATTTTGGCCTCTTGTGCATCTCCAGAGGTCCTCAGCATCACAGATGCCAATCTTCAGCCAATTCGATTCACTCCATGTGATATCATGAAACAGTTAAAGGCACTGGATAGTGCAAAAGGCTACTGGCCATGACAATATTCCAGCAATAGTATTATAGACTTGTGCTCTAGAGTTTGCTGCGCTTCTAGTCGAGATGTTCCAGGTCAGTTACAACACTGGCATCTACCCAGCTATGTGGAAAATTGCCCAGGTATGTCTTGTACAAAAAAAGCAAGACAAATCCAACCCAGCCAATTATCATCCCATCAGTCTACTCTTGATCATCAGCAAAGTGATGGAAGGGGTCATCAATAGTGCTATCAAGCGGCACTTGCTTAGCAATAACCTGCTCACTGACACTCAGTTTGGGTTCTGCCAGGGCCATTTAGCTCCTGACCTCAATACAGCCTTGATTCAAACATGGACTAAAGAACTGAACTCCCGAGATGAGTTGAGAGTGACTGCCCTTGACATCATGGTCACATTTGACCGAGTGTGACATCAAGGAACCCTAGTGGATCTGGAGTCAACGGGGATCAGGGGGAAAACACTCCACTGGTAGGAGTCATATCTAGCACAAAGGAAGGTGGTTGTGGTTGTTGGAGGTCAGTCAACTCAGCTCCAGGACATTACTGCAGGAGTTCCTCAGGGTAGTGACCTAAACCCAACCATCTTCAGCTATTTCATCAATGACTTTCCTTCCATCATAAGGTCAGAAGTGGGGATGTTCGCTAATATTAGATGCTGAAGCAGTCAGTGTCCTAATGCAGCAAGACCTGGACAACATCCAGGCTTGGGCTGACAAGTGGCAAGTAACATTCACGCCACACAAGTGCCAGGCAATGGCCATCTCCAACAAGAGAGAATCCAATCATCGCCCCTTGATGTTCAAAGCACCACCATCACTGAATTCCCCCACTGTCAACATTCTGGGGGTTACCATTGACCAGAAACTGAACTGGACTAGCCATATAAATGCTGTGGCTGCAAATGCAGGTCAGGGGCTAGGAATCCCGCGGTGAGTAACTCACCAAAGGCTGTCCGTAATCTACATGACATAAGTCAGGAGTGTGATGGAATACTCTCCACTTGCCTGGATGAGTGCAGCTCCAACAACATCAAGAAGCGTGACACCATCCAGGACAAAGCAACCCACTTGATTGGCACCCATCCACAAACATTCACTCCCTCCACCGCCAATGCACACTAGCAGCAGTGTGTACCATTTACAAAATGCACTGCAGAACTCACCAAGGTTCCTTAGGCAACACCTTCCAAACCCAAGACCACTTCAATCTAGAAGGACAAGGGCAACAGATAGATGGGAACACCACCACCTGGAAGTTCCCCTCCATGTCACTCACCATCCTGATTTAGAAATATATCGCCATTCTTTCACTGTCGCTGGGTCAAAATCCTGGAACTCTGTCCCTAGCAGCACTGTCGGTGTACCTATACCACAGGGACTGAAGCAGTTCAAGAAGGCAGCTTATCACCACCATCTCAAGGGCAATAAGGGATGGGCAATAAATGGTCTAGCCAGCGAAGCCCACATCCCTTGAATGAATTTTAAAAAACTAGCTTTGCCAATTTGATTTGTCCAGTCTATATGAGGATTCAAGTCATCCATGATTGTTACACTGCCTTTGTTAGAAGCTCCAATTATTTTTTCTTTAATACTTTGTGTAACAGTATAACTACAGCTCACAGGACCAAAAACCTACTCCCACTAGTGTATTATGACCATTGTTATTCCTAATCTTTACCAATACTGATTCTACTTTCGCATTTTCTGAGCAAAAGTGCTTTCTTACTACTATCCCATGTCATCCTTTATTATTATTAGGGTTTCTCTTCTTTATTTCCCATTTTGTCTTTTCGAACTATTATATATGCTGGAATATTTATTTCCCAATCTTGTTCACCTTGAAATCATGTCTCTGTAATGATGATTAAATCAAACCCACTTACTTCTGCTTGTGCTGCTAGTTCATCTATCCTGTTATGAATGCTCCATACATTCAGATAAAGAGCCTTTAATTTTTCTTACCTGATATTCTTTGCATGGACCTTATTTGTTGATGCACTATTACCACTTCCTTCCTGTTCCACTCTGCTTATCTTTACCAAATCATTGCACTGCACTATTGCCTCTAAGTTTCTCTTTAGATTTCTAAATTTCCCTTCACTTGACTCCTCCCTCATTCAGCCAGTGCGATGGCCTCATCGCTGCCATCCTCACCTTCGAGGGCCTCCTCACCCTCATCCCTGACATACAACTCCTTCATCTCCTCCTCAGCCAGCTCCTCTCCCTATTGCAGCACCAGGTTGTGAAGGACACAGCAAGCAATGATGATGTGTGACACCCTCAGTGACTGTATTGCAGGGCTCCACCAGACTGGTCCAGGCACTGGAACCTCATTTTCAACATTCTGATTGTTTGCTCCACCAAGATGCGAGTTGCAACATGAGCCTCTTTGTACCTTCACTCTGCTGCACTCTGAGGTTGCTACATGGATGTCATCAGCCACGTCCTCTGAGGGTAGCCCTTGTCCCCGAGGAGCCAACCCTGCAGCCTCTGTGGATCCTGGAAGACGTCAGGGATCGGATACCTACTGAGAATGTAGGAGTTATGAATATTCCCTGCGCAGACCTACAGGATGCATCTGTGGTGGCTGCACAGCAGCTGAACATTCAGCGAGTGGAAGCCCTTGTGGCTGATCTAGTTGACACTTGTTGCTACAGAGATCTGAGCACCACGTGAGTACAGTCAATGGCACCCTGCACCTGTGGAAAACCGGAGATCTGGGCAAATCCCAGCACTCTTGCCTGACTTTCCTGATCCCGGGCGAAATGCATAAAGTTGCACGCAGTCGTGAAGATGGCATTCGTGACCTCGTGGATGCACGTAGAGGCTTGCATTATCCCACAGAGGTCACCTGAAAGGAGACACTGGTGTAAAAACTGAGCATCGCGGTCACTTTCACAACCACTGGCAGTGGATGCCCTCCATGTCCCGTTGTGCCAAATCCTGTAGCATGTGGCAGATGTGACCGACTAGTTCCCTGGTTACGTGCAGTCTTCGGCGACTCTGGTTCTCGGTCATCTGCAGGCATAACAAGCACCATCTTTGGATCCTGGGTCTAACTCGGCGCTGACCAGCGATGGCTCTCTGTGGCTCTTCAACTGTGTGTGTGGGAGCCCCAGCTGCCCCTTCTTCCCCAGGATGCTGCTCCTCCCTCTGCTCAGCCAAGTGCCTCCATCGCTCGCTTCTCCTTCGTCTCTGCAAACCATGAGGCATGCAGCAAGGCCACCAGGCTCCAGGCTCCTGATGTACTCCTCCTGTAGGATGAAAGAGAGAGACGTGTGGGTTAGCTTTGGTGTACTACGAACCTCTCTTGGAAGCACCTTAACGCATCCCATATTGTTTCTTCACACAGTGCTTACCCTTGTTCTGCTTGGATGGCCAGAGTTTAGTGCGCTGCAAGGCTGCCTGAAACGCCACCCAACTCCAGCTGACTGAATGGCAGCAGCTTTACCTACTGGACTGCATGCTGTGCTCTCAGCTCAGGCATAGGCATTCTCCTAACCCGCACTGCAAGGTTGCACTGTTAGCTGGAACCATGGGGGAGACTGGTCCAAACTGGGATGATGACATCACAAGGGGCTATGAGCACCTCCACCAGTGACTGCTTCATGGGCAGCTTTCGCAAGGCGATTGTACAACTTGTCCAGTCGTCCAATTGTTCTGCAGTGCACTAAAACGCTCATTATTTTACAGTATGTGTCCAAGAGGTGAAAAGCCCTGGAGCACTTGGTGGCACTTTCATGCCTCTGCGTTGCTCGAGTGGGCAGAAAAGCTAGAGACTCAACTCCAAGCATGTCAATGTGACCATGCCTGAACTGTCTCAGCTGCGGAGGAATGTTTACTTTATAATAAAAGCAAAATACTGAGGATGCTGGAAATTTGAAACAAAACCAGAAAATGCTGGAAAAACTCAACAGGTCTAGTAGCATCTGTGGAGAGAGAAACAGAGAGTTAACGTTGAGTCCCTATGACCCTTCTTCAGAATTGGAGAGAAGTAGAAATGTGATGAAGTTTATACTGTTTAAGGGGGTGGAGCAGGTGAAGCTGAATAGAAAGCCAGCAATAGGTGGGGACAAAGGAGAGATTGACAAAGATGTCATGAACAAAAGGACAAAAGGAGGATATAGAAAAAGTGGATTAAAAAAAGTAGAAAAAAGTGATTTAAAAAAGGGATGAGGGCTGAGGAATTTCTACATTCATTTTAATTTTTATCCACATTTTTATTTTCATTTATTTTTGTTTTTATTCATTGTTTCATCCCCTTTTTTAATCCCCCCTTTTTCCCCATTTACTATCCTCTCCCCCCCCACCCACCCCACCTCCAAAAGGGCCATGTTATTTGTTCCATATTGTTTCTTCACACAGTGCTTACCCTTGTTCTGCTATTATCACATTCTGCTTTCTTACCTTAATGCCGCTATCAGCACCGTTTTTAGCCCTTACCACTACCATTAACACTCCCTCTGTCCTTTTGTTCATGACAATTTGTCAATCTCTCCTTTGTCCCCACCTATCATCTAGCTGGCCTTCTATCCAGCTTCACCTGCTCCATCCCACTTACAGTTTGAACTTCATCACATTTCTACTTCTCTCCAGCTCTGAAGAAGGGTCATACAAACTCAAAATGTTAACTCTGTTCCTGTCTCCACAGATGCTGCTAGACCTGCTGAGTTTTTCCAGTATTTTCTGTTTTTGTTTCAATGGTCATCTTATACAAAGTTTCCCGAATGCAAGGCCAATACCCTTCCCGCCTGCCCCCCCTCACGTGTCTACACACTACCATCAACCACAGTGCAGGCTTTGCCCGCACCACCTCGCCTAACCGCAATGCAGCCATTGCCCAGATACCGCACTAAGCCTATCAGCCAGCCGGGATAATGCAACTTGCCTGTGTCCTTACCTGAATGCACAGTGTTTCAACCTTGAGGTCCAACAGGCGACTCTTGCGAGCGCTGCACAACGTAACTGTGCACTCACATCCAGGCTCCCTTCAAAGTGCAGCTCACCAGGTGCAGAGCTTATAAATGCGTCAACATGCAATCACACCGATATGCTCGGATGACCCAGCATGGCAGGATAATTCCGGCAAGCTGGGCTTATAATGATATGCAGATGTATTACAATGAAATTTCCGATGTGCAGCAGCAGGAAACTCGGTCCGCCATTGACGGGCAGAGCTGACGATTGCAGGCTGGTTGCATGACGTGCAAAACAGATTTTTGGCCTTCCCGCCATATTATCCGCTCAAACCCGCCATGATGCCCAATGCCAGCGGCAAGGAAAATTCCACCCCATGTTTCACTGAAAGCACAGCACTGCAAACTATCAGTATGAATAAGCATAAAGCACATAATTTCGTTAACAGAACTTGGTTTAATGTTTGGTGCTTCATTTGTAGCTTTCTTCTCTATTATTCATACCAATGTTAATTAAAACGTAAGCTGGAAAGAGAAGGGTTCCTCCTCCTCATATCGGCCGAATCTTGACCTACTAAGAATATTGACCTTATGAGTTAAACAAAGCTTGAAAACAATTCTAGTAGTGTCAGCCAGAGGCTGACCTTTTCTATGGTCCCTTGAGTAACATATCTGGAGATACTGGTGAAAACTACCTTTGAAGGATTTATAGGATCAAATTGTTCATCCAATAGTTAGGAGAGCAGTTTTGCAGCTTTGCTGTGCTGGCTGCCAAATCCGCCTTACTAAAAGCCAGGACTGTTCAACAGAAGATGGGCAAAAAAAGCCAGAATGTACAACAAGCTGCCTGTCTGTAAAACTGCAATTATCAAAGCACTCATAAACATGACAAATGCCAAGGGGCTAAGTACTGCAGCTTTAGAGAATTACCATGATGTTATCAAATAGAGATTTTTTGGGGGGTGGGTGGCCTGCGGGAAGTAAAAGATCATTGGGCCCAAACAAGTATTCTTTGTTTCATGGATCAGCAAATATAGCCACTTTCTCACTAAATCCCAATCGTTCTTTCTTCAGAATGGCAACAAATCATTTTTTGAATTTATCTACACTGTTTGCTTCAATGATGTCCCTTGGTTGCTCACTTCACAAATTTATTAACAACTTTGAGTGAAAAGGTTCCATCCAAATTACATTTCTGCTGCTATTGAGCAGGTTTTCCAAGCCAGGAGAATAGGGTGAAGCTTCAGATGGGAAAGCAGGTCTCAAGTTTTAACCCCACAATGTACGTTGTTTTTTCTAACAGGATTCTCAACCAAAAATGAGCTTGATTGATAGACTTGGCTTCCAGTCTTGTGGGGGACACCCTGATGGCTGTAGCTGTAGGTAAGGGCTACTACAGCTACTACTGAGAACACCGGCATGTTGGTGGGGGCAGGGGGAAAGTCCAATCCCAGAGAAGCAAATAATTTGAGGGGGGCAGAGGAGTAGGAAGTGGTGATCTGAGGGGTTGGTTGGGGAGGAGGCAGTACTGGAGGGGGGCTGTGGGTGCAGGGAAGTACCTTTGCTCTCCCTGGTCCAGAGGTAGTGCTGCAGGGGACTTATCTATTTCCCAAAGCTGCTGTCACCTCCCTTGAGTTGTGGATTTCCTGAAGCTAAAGAAACCCAGCCAGCCAGGGTTAAAATACTTTAGGTAAGTTAAATGTGATGGTCCCAGCCTCATTTTAATATTTAAATTACTAATTTGTTTGCTGGGAGTGCATTAGCTGTTAGCACCTTGACCTGCTTCTGTTAAACATGCAAGCTGGGGCAGGTTTGAGATTTTAAATTTTTTTTAACATCTCACCTGGCCCCAACCCTCCAATTTCTGGGGTTAAAATTCACCCCATGTTCTAAGTACTAAGTACACAAATTTGATCTTAACTCCCATTCCACTCAGTTCCTGGGAAGAGAAAGTTAAAATTCCCTTACAGTATTAAAAGATTGAGGAAAAACGTGAAAGGCTGGATAATAGAGATGGTTGTTGGGATAAGTCAGGTGCATTGATTGGTCTTTTTCAGTCCTGTATTTCCTCATCTTTTCTGGTTCTGCACTTCCTGTGTTTCTAATTTGCAGTTGCAAATCAGTATCTAAACCCAAAGAGTCTACATTACACGTGGCTCGATGTCTCTGCTATATGTGAATATTCTTAAGCATTTCATCAGTCCGTTTAGTGCGAGCATCATCCTCCACTTAAATCTTTTCAAAATGAGTTCCCGTTTGATTCTTGATTGACCAAAGGTGGTCCAATATTCAGACACAACAAACATCAAATTTGTTCAATATCTTCTTTACGACCAGGTGAGAAGGGGTGAACTGGCTCCCCACTATTCAACCTCCTAGGTTGGTAACAACAAAGGCTTAAGCTTCTTTCATGAGATATGCCATTTCCAAATCAGAATGCATTTAATTATGGAAGCTGAGAGTAATGAGGAACAAATCAAACAAGGTTTTTTTGAGTCAAAGAAAGAGCAAATTTATTAACCACTAACCGGAGAAGAGTAATAAAAATGTGGTATCAAGTATTCGGCCCTTATTCGGGACACCAACACACACACGTACCAACACACACATAAACACAAATACATCAGAAATAAGGGGAGTTAGAGACAACAGATAAAAGGTTAAAGAATATACAGTTAATTGTCCTTTGATTTTCCTTGAGACGTAGATTTTAAACACTGTGGCAGATTTGGGTTAGGTGGTTTTGTGGATGCAGTCAGATGTAGAAGATATTGCAGTTATTATGAGATCTTGGGTCGCTAGTAGGTTTCAGGTAGAGTTGACTCTCGAACCAG
Organism: Carcharodon carcharias; assembly: GCF_017639515.1. Classification (NCBI taxonomy): domain Eukaryota; kingdom Metazoa; phylum Chordata; class Chondrichthyes; order Lamniformes; family Lamnidae; genus Carcharodon; species Carcharodon carcharias. The sequence continues at coordinate 224,034,135 of NC_054467.1, read as the reverse complement.
GTGACACACTTATTCCAGAAGAGAGAGTGGGAGACAGTGCAGCCTTCACCCTGGTTCCTCTGTTAATATGGCAATCACCTTGAAACCAATTGCTAGTTAAACAGGTGATGGGCATTAATTATCCCATCTAAATAGAATAAAAAGGTACAGTTGGAACACTTTGTATGGAAGCTAATAGCACTGAGGTGTTGTCTTGAAAATAAACCAGCTTTAACCAAAAGACTAGCCTGGATTAATTCTTCCACCACAATCTCTTATTGTAAGTAACATCCTCTGCTGAAGACTTTCTTAACACCACCTGTGTCACCTGCAATCTCTCTAGTGGCTTTGAAATACTTCACCCATAGTGTTTTTCCAAGATGTTTTGGGTGTGTCTGCAGCAGCCATTGTTTCAACTATCCAGTACTTTGCATTTTTAATGTCTCTTCCTTAGACAATTATGAGTTTTGATGGGTATCTGGATTATAAGAAATGTCTCTCTCTTCACATTCCCCTGGGGGTGATTTGTTTGTTTCTCACCTTCACCTTGGAATGTGGCCTTGCATTTTTAAGCAGTTTGTTCTGTCTCAGTTCAAACTGCAAAATTTCCAATCAGTTGAAAGTTGAAAAATCATATATTCAAAAATAAAGGGGCATAGCCTCATAATATTTCTTTAATATGTACTGTAGATCAGTTATTCAAAGGTTATGATAAACCACATTATCTAGATACAGTCTGAATTAATCATATAAAAATGCACCATATCATTAATCAAACAACACAGCTTCACCAAAACAGGCTCAAATATTGGAAACAATCTGCCAATTTTGCTATTGCGTCAAATCCATCTGGTTTGAAAACCTTACTTGCAGGCTGAATTAAAACAGCTAAATACCAATATCTTCAAATGGTTTATCAGGTGCAGGCTTGTGAAAGTGTTAACATTCATTCTCCCCACCTAGGAGGCACAGTTGGGGCAGTGTGTACCATCTACAAATTGCACTGCAGGAACTCATCTAGGTTCCTTAGACAGCACCTTCCAAACCCATGACCACTACCACTTAGAAGGGCAAGGGCAGCAGACACATGGGAACACCATAACCTGCAATTTCCCATCCAAGCAACTCGTCATACTGATTTGAAAATATACCACAGTTCCTTCATTGTCACTGGTTCAAAATCCTAGAGTTCCCTCCCTAACAGCACCGTGAGTATACCTACACGACGTGGACTGTAGCTGTTCAAGGTGGCAGCTCACCACCACCTTCTCAAGGGCAATTAGGGGTGGGCCAGCGACGCCCAAATCCCATGAATGAGTATCAAAAATGCTGAAATCAACTGTCTGGGAAGTCCCTGCAACTCAGTATAAAACCAATAACATGCAGCTGTCTAAATCGTGTGATGAACTGGCACCAATTTGGCTATTATATTCATTTAAACAATAAAGGACACTATTCACTGGATGCGTAGGAGTGTTCTGTAGAGGTTGAAGCAGCAGAAGGGGGAATTTTACACTGCAACATACTGGTGCTATGCAGTGCACAAGGATCATCCCTTTATCAGTGCTTGGCATTCATTATTCATATACAGTGCAGTATTAGAAAATAAATATGCAATTCTATCAATATTCAGAAATATACATGTACCCCAAAACTTAGCCCTTGATCAAAGCAAACAAACAGAAGTCAGGCCAGCATTTCTATTATAATTTCAGAACAAGTTCATGCATTGAACCAATCACAAAATTCAGTACAAGACATAAATACAAAATTATCTTATGTTAATCGTCAATTGAATAAATTCACTTTCAGGTATCATGAAACTAATTTATAGCAGAAAAGTACTCTGCATTTATAAATAACAGCCAATGAATCAAAAAGTTTCAAACGATTCAATATCCTTCCACGTACATCAAAACAGGAGAACAAAAGCATGTCCTAATACAATACTGCACTGTACTCCTTCCCAAAATCCACAAACAGGATAGTCTCAGTTTCAACCTCTTCCTGCCCCACTAAACTTATTTCTTCCTATTAACTCTATTTCCTCTCCCCTTGTCCAGTCCCTTGCCACTTACATTCATGATTCTTCTGACACCCAATGTCATTTCAATAATTTCAAGTTTCCTGGCCCTAACCGCCTCCTCTTCACTATGGGCATCCGATCCCAGTACACCTCCATCTCCATCCCCAACCAGGGCAGTCTGAGTGCTCTCTGCTTCTTCCTTGAACAGAGGCCTGAACAGTCTGGATCCAACACCACTCTCCTCCGCTTGGCTGAAGTTGTCTCACTGAACAGTTTCTCCTTTATCTTTTTTCACTTCCTCCAAATAAAAGATATGGCTATGGGTACCCACGTGGGCCTCAGTTATGCCTGTTTTTTTGTTGGATATGTGGAATATTCTTTGTTCCAGTCCTAGTCAGGCCCCCTCCCACAACTCTTTTTCCAGGACATCAATGACTGTATTGGTGCCACTTCACGCTCTCGACTGGACCTGGAGAAATTCATCAATTTTGCTTCCAATTTCCACTCCTCTCTCTCCTTCATATGGTCCATCTCCCTTCCCTTCCTTGACTTCTCTATCCCTGTTTCTGGTGATAGACAGTCTACCAATATTCATTACAAGCCCACCCACTCCCACAGCTACCTCGATTACATCTCCTCACACCCCATTTCCTGTAAGGACTCCATCCTATTCTCCCAGTTTCTCTGCTGCATCTGTTTCGATGATGCTACCTTCCAAAACAGTGCTTCTGACGTCTTCCTTTTCCCTCAGCCGAGTTTCCCCCACCACTGTGGTTGACAGGGGCCTCAACCATACCCAACCCATTTCCCACATTTCTGCCCTCCCTCCCAGAACCATAGTAGGTTTCTTGTCTTCACTTTCACCCCACCAGCCTTCGTATTCAAAGCATCATTCCCTGTCATTTCCGCCAACTCCAAAATGATGCCACTACCAAATACATCTTTCATTCATCTCCCCTGTCAGCATTCTAAAGGGACCATTCTCTTTGTGACACAGTGGTCCATTCCTTTATCACCCACAGCACCTCATCCCATTCCCAAGGCACCTTCCCATCAATCACAGGAGGTGTAACACCTGCCCCTTTACCTCCCCCCTCCTCAATGTCCAAGGCCCCAAACACTCCTCCCACGTGAAGCAGCAATTCAATTGCACTGCTTTCAATTTAGTCTACTGCATTCGCTGCTCACAATGTGGGGAATCTAAACACAGACTGGGTGACTACTTTACAGAACACCTTCGCTCAGTCTGCTGGCATGACCCCAACCTTCCTGTTGTTTGCCATTTCAACACACCATCCTGTTCTCATGCTTATATTTCTGTCCTCATCCTGCTGCAATGTCCCAGTGAAGCCAATGCAAACTGGAGGAACAGCACATCATCTTCCGATTAGGCACTTTACAGCCTTCTGGCATTAACATTGAGTTCAACAACTTCAGACCATGAACTCTCTCCTCTATTTTGATTTTTTTTTCATCCCCTCCCCCAACCACAACCATGTGCCAGTCTGCTTTGTGTTCTCATGTTTTGCTTTCAGAAAAAGCCAATTCTTGTTATGCTATTAAGACATTCTGCTATCTTGCTTTCAGATAGCGCTGACATTTATGCTGCCACAGATACCTACTTTAATCTTTAATACTATCATTATCACTCCCTTTGTCTTGTATCCATGCCATCTACGTCATTTAATCTCTCCTGACCTCCAACCTATTCCTGCCCTTCTATTTTGTTCCACCTGCTCCATCCCCCCTTTTCAACAGCATAAAACCCATCACATTTCTACCTCTTCAGCTCTGAAGAGTGGACTCATGGACTCAAAACGTTAACTCTGTTTCTCTCTCCACAGATGCTGCCAGACCTACTGAGTTTTTCTAGCATCTTCTGCTTTTATTACTGTACCGTAATACTTTGGGCACTCTACCTATTAATTTTAATCCAACCTAAAAATTCCCTCACCTTCCATTAATAGGTAACTTCAACATCTGACATAGACAACATAAGGCCTTCCAAGCCCAGCCCTTGTAAGAGTATGTTCAATTATTGTACATTCAATCTGTTCCCGTCAACAATTTTCTCCACTTCCTCCTCTCCTGAAGGCTTTGACTCCTTGTTGGCATATGGTTCCTGCCACATTCCAGTACGTCTCTTGAAAATAAAGACTGAAAAAAACTGGAAATGCTCCAGCACCAGTATGGAGAGAGAAACAGAGTTAGCAATAGGTCATGCCATGGATAATGGGGAACTGGTAGATGTACTGCACTCAGACTTAGAAACATAGAAACTAGGAGCAGGAGTAGGCCATTTGGCCCTTCGAGCCTGCTCCACCATTCAATATGATCATGGCTGATCATCCAACTCAATAGCCTGCTCCCGCTTTCTCCCCATACCCTTTGATCCCTTTCGCCCCAAGAGCTATTACTAACTCCTTCTTGAAAGCATACAATGCTTTGGTCTCAACTACTTTCTGTGGTAACAAATTCCACAGGCTCACTGCTCTCTGGGTGAAGGCAGCATTTGATAAGGTGCCACATCAAAGGTTACTGTGGAAAAAATAAAAAAAGCTCATGGTGTATGGGTAACATATTGGCATGAATGGAAGATTGGCTAGCTAACAGGAAACAGAAGAGAGGCATAAATTGATTGTTTTCTGGTTGGCAAGATGTAACGAATAGTGTCCCACAGAATCAGTGCTGGGACGTCAGCTGTTTACAATTTAAATAATTGACTTCCTAGGGATTGAAGATATGGTTGATAAATTTTCTGATGACACAAAAGATAAGAAAGGAAGTTGTGAAGAGCACTTAACCTACCTACCTTTGTAGCCTCCTTAATGAGTGGGCAAAAATCCGGCAAATGGGAATATATTTTGGGAAAATATGAAATTGTCCATTTTGGAAGGAAGAATAAAAACACAGCATATTATCTAACTGGTGAGAGATTGCAGAGCTCTGGTTTGCAGAGGGATCTGGGTGTCCTAGTGCATGAATCACAAAAGGTTAGTATTCAGGTACAGCCAAGTAGTTAGGAAAGCTAATAGAATGTTATCGCTTATTGCATGGGGAATTGGACTACAAAAGTAGGGAGGTTACGCTTCAGTTATGCAGGGCATTGGTGAGACCACATATGGAGCACTGTATAGTCTTGGTCTCCTTATTTAAGGAAGGATGTAAATGCGCTGGAAGCAGTTCAGGGAAGGTTTACTAAACTAACACCTGGCTTAGGCAGGTTGTCTTATGAGGAAAGGTTGGACAGGCTAGGCTTGTATCTGCTGGAGTTTTGAAGAGTAAGAGGCAACTTGATTGAAACATCTAAAACCCTGAGGGGGCTTGACAGGGTGGATGTGGAGAGGATATTTCCTCTTGTGGAAGAATCTAATATCCGGGCCACTGTTTAAAAATTGCTTCCAATGCATTTACATCCTTCCTTAAACAAGGAGACCAAGACTATACAGTGCTCCATATGTGGTCTCACCAATGCCCATTTAGGACAGAGAGGAGGAGAATTTTTTTCTGAGGATTGTGAGTCAATTGAATTCTCTTCCTCAAAAGCGAGTGCAAGCAGAGTCTTTAAATAATTTTAAGGCAGAGGGAGATAGATTCTTGATAAACAAGGGGGTGAAAGGTTACCAGGGATAGGTGGGAATGTGGAGTTGAGATTACAATCAGATCAGCCATGATCTTGTTGAATGGTGGAGGAAGTTTGAAGAGCTGACTGGCCAACTCCTGGTCCTAATTTGCATGTTCATATGTCATCAACCTAAAAAGTTAATTCGGTTTCTCTCTCTACAGATGCTGTCAGACTTAAGAGTATTTTCTGCATTTTCTGTTTTTATTTTAGATTTCCAGTATTCACAGAATTTTTGCTTTTTTCTAAAAAAACTGAGGATACAAATTTTCTGAAAAAGCTGAAAATATGTCACCTTTCATCATTTTCTCCCGTGTAGATAAAGGTATTGCTATACATGTTTATGCCATGGAGGCAAATATCGCTGACATGCACTTTAACAATGGATGTACCACCACTAAGCTTAATGCACATGCATTACTAGCAGACGTAACCAGATAGCAATCATATACAGGGATCCTGGCTAGTTTTATTTTCTTTAATTCATAGGTGTCAGGACCAATTATTTTCATCACTGCTGAAATTAGTCAGCTTGGCTCAGAGAGGCATCAAACTTGGTCAATCCTAGATTTTCAGGCTTACCTGCTCATTGAAGAAATTTGATGACTAATTGAGTACTCCAATCTTTGTGCCCAAATGCTAGACTTCAAGTAGTATGATCCAAAAATAAAATAACATGTAGTTATCTTACACAACACAACATGACTGCTGTTTAAAGACCCCTTTTACAGGACTGTGTCTGCTAGGTGGAAATGTGAGCTGTGAGGACGACACAGAGAGGCTGCAAAGAGATATAAACAGGTTAGGTGAGTGGGCAACAAGATGGCAGATGGAGTACATTGTAGGAAAGTGTGAAGTTATTCACTTTGGTCATATGAATGGAAAAGCAGAATATTTTTTAAAAGGTGAAAAACTTGTAAGTGGTGATGATCAGAGTAGTGGTATCATGAAAAATTTTGAGGCGCAGGAGCTCTAAGAAAATGTGTTGCCATATCATTTCTAAATCTACTATTACATTGTTTTCCTATGTATTAATCATTTGAGTCCCCAAAAAAATCAGTAAACTATGCTTAAGTGCAAAATCTTAATGCTAGTAGGCTTTTACTTTTAACTGTGTGGCATTTTAAATCATTAGTCTTTAGAATAGCTAGAATCTCATCATGCAACATCTTACAGGTCAAATATCTGTTATCCAGAATCCTCAAGGCTGATCACATTTCAGATAATTTTGGTTTTCGGATATGGCATATAGGGCTAGGCCTACTTAGGATACAATAATCTAAGCCTGGGCTAGCTATAGTTTAAAGTCAATAAAATGGCTAGAAAAGTAAGATGTATCACTGAAAAATAGATGTAGGGTACTCGTAACAGGTTGCAACCCGTGGTACCATCTGCAATTCTGCTTGTGGGAGAGGGTTCAGACTTCAGAGTATCGATGTACTCTGCTGGGAGGCATTCCTGAACAGTTCTTCCAGGGGAAGGGGAATTGGGTGGGGGGGGGGGGGGGGGGGGGTGCTAGTAAACAGTGGAAAAATTGTTCTTCAAGCGTTTGGCAGGGGTTGTGCTTAACAATTGTTCAGGAGCAACATCATTTTACAGTTTTCTTCAAGTCCACCTGCTTGAAGATACACACATGCCTCTGGTACAAAGTGGTTGTAAAACCAATCAGTAAACATATCCCTGGTTACCCTGGCTCTCTTATTGACAGTAAACAGGTAATGTCCGAATACCCTTGAAGCTCCTGGGGCATTTGTTCTTCCCAATTACAGCCAATTTACATTTGTATACATTTTACAGCTGCATTGGCACAACTGAGGACAGTCAACCTATCCTTAGCATCCTTAACACATGATGGTGCGCTCTCCTCTGCTATGGTTAGCATTTTCCTAGGAGCGTATCGCCAGAACAGACTCGTTTCGTCAGCATTGTAAATTTTTTCAGGCAAAAGGTTTTCATCTGAAACTAGCATAACAAACTCATCGATAGATTTTCCAGTACGTCATGGTCTGCAGAGCATGGTCTCCACAAACTTTCAAAAACTTGATACCATGACGCTTCTTGAATTTCTGAAACAACGCTTCACAATTTCCACAACAGGTCCACACATGTGCTAGAGGGAAAGGCTGGTCTTGTTCTCAAATCTTCAGCCAATCAGTGACATCAAAGCCAGGTTGTGACATATAGTGTTGGATCCCAAAGCGTCAGGAGGGATGTCCATGCAGTCTGCCAAACATGAGTGCTGATACCCAGTTTATGAGAATTCTTGAGCGCATTGGTGGTTATAATTAAGTTCATTTCTTTGAATCCTTGCTCACGTTCTGCAATGCTGCTTGGAATTACTTGTGTGCAATTTAGTAATGGTCGTAAATCCTGGGGAATGCGTTGTCCAGCTTCCTCCACATAATCTCTGAATGCAATGATTACAGAAGTAGATGATAATCTAAATCACTTGCAGAGAGAAGCTATTGCCGATTCTCCACAACCTCGTGCCATTTCAGCTGGCCAGTAGTCTTTGGCAAGAACGCGTGATAGGTCTTTTCTAAATTAGATTTTCTAAATTACTAACAAGACTGGTAAGAAACCGCTAATAATTGATGCTGATAAACTTAGTGTTGCTCCTAATGAGATCATTCCAAACTTTCCCTGTGTGACTGCAACTTCAGCCTCAACAGTTTTTGAGGCAGGTCACTCTTTAAGTCTACATAAAAAGCGTATGCTGCAAAGGATCAGTTTGTTTGCATACACAATAGTTGTAGTGCGTTTCTGCAAAAACTTAAGACCATGCCAAGTTCATGTAACGTGCCATACATCAGAGCTAAGCCTAGGAGAAACTGTTTGGAGCAAATTCTCTTTAACAGACCCTCATAGGTTTTTCTCTCGGACACAGACCTTGTTTCACCGGTCAGTGCCAGTTCAAAATGAGCGCAAAATGCTTCATAGCTGCACCACCCAAACAACACTTTGAAATGAACTTGCAAGCCATCTAGTGCTTAAAATGCAGCCAATTTTGGAAATTTGTTGCTCTAGTTCAGCCAATTGCCTCTGACACATAGGAAAACAACGTAATAGTAGATTTAGAAATGATATGGTAACACATTTTCTAAAGCTCCTGTACCTAAAAATTTTCCCACTGCACCATGGCTTTAACTTTACTTAAAGTTCTACAACCTTTTCTCCAGTTTCTGCCCAGCACATGCACAAACAACCTCAGAAAGGCTGCAGCCTACCAAGAACTGTAGGTCCAAGGCAGCAGTGGTGACAAGTTCCACCAACTTGATGGGAGTCGGGGCAGCTTGGGGAGGGGAGTGTGGGGAGCGTGGAGTCAGGGGACCCAGGGCTGTTCAGTGGGGGGGAACTGGGAGCTGGGGCTTCGGGAGGACTCAGTGCGGGCCTGTTCCAGCTGGGAGTCACGACTTGCGAGACTCTTCAGGGGGAGATTGCGGCTGCCCAGGGCTGCCAAGAGGTGGTGCCGGAGCGCCACTCTGGCACACACCAGTAGCACCATACCACTGGTCCAGAGAGACTTGGTTGTGCTCGTACAAGGAACACAGGAAGTTGGCATGCAGGTGCAACAAGGAATTAGGACGGCAAATGGCATGTTGGCCTTTATTGCAAGGGGATTGGGGTACAAAAATAAAGAAGTTCTTCTAAAGTGGTTCAGGGTTTTATTGAGACCACATCTGGAATACAGTGTGCAGTTTTGGTCCCCACATTTAAAGGATATACTTGCATTAAAGGCAATACAGCAAAAATTCACCAAATTGGTCCCTTAGATGAGAGGATTGGCCTATGATGAGAGACTAAGTAAACTGGGTTTATATTTTCTAGAGTTTAGAATGAGAGGAAATCTCATTGAAACCTGCAAAGTTCTGAAGGGACTTGATAGGGTAGAGTCAGAGATTGTTTCCACTAGTCAACAATCCAAAGCAAGGGAAAATCTCAGGATAAGGAGTCAATGATTTAGGACTCAGATGAGGAGAAATTAGTTCAAGCAAAGGGTGGTGAATTTTTTTGAATTCTCCACCCCAGAAGGTTGTGGATGCTCCATTGCTGCCTATATTTAAGGCTGGGATAGATGGATTTTTGGTCTCTCAGGGAGTCAAGCAAAAATGGGAGTGGGCAGGAAAATGGAGTTGAAGCCCAAGATCAGACATGATCGTATTGAATGGCAGAACAGGCTCAAAGGGTCATGGGGTGTACTCCTACTCCTATTTCTTGTGTTCTTGTGTCAATAAATTAAGTGGATACAATACTTCTTGGATTATGGGACATGAATATTAATAGGCTTGATAGCAGATATCGTCAGCGTTGCAATATTTCCAATGGGTCCTAATCTGGACTAGTGACAAAATATCAAATAAACAAAAATTGCAAATGCTACAATCCTTAACGAAAACAGAAAATACAAAGATCAGTTAGCATTTGTGAAGGGATAGCTATTGTTGTTTAAGGAATGTACCCTTCATCAAGCTGAGGATTTAAAGGTCATCTCTGAATATTTATCTATTTTAACTATTTTAACTTTCATCACTATGAAAGATATACTGTATCTATAATGATACTTTGATTTATGATAAATCAATTACTCCAAAATGTTTTCAGAAGAAAAAAATGTAATTTACTATTGGACAACAAATTAAATTTACAGTGTGAGACAGTCAGTGATTTTAGGTTGCCTTTTGGCTTCTGCTAGAGCAGCAGATCTTGAACATCAGCATTTGCCCTTGACATCAAGGTAGCATTTGACCAAGTGAGATGTCGAGGAGCCCTAGCAAACTTGGAGTCAATGGGGATCAGGGGTAAACTCTCCACTGGTTAGAGTCAAACCTAGCACAAAGGAAGATGGTTGTGGTTGTTGGAGGTCAACATCTTAGTCCAAGGACATTACTGCAGGAGTTCTTCAAGATAATATCCTTAGCCCTAACATCTTCAGCTGCTTCATCATTGATCTTCCCTTTATCATAAGGTCAGATGTGGGGTAGGTCACTGATGATTACACAATGTTCAGCACCATTTGCAGTCAGATACTGAAGCAGTCCATGTCCAGCAAGACCAGGACAACATTCAAGCTTGGGCTGATAAGTGTCAAGTAACATTTACGCCACACAAGTGCCAAGCAATGACCATCTCCAACAAGAGAGAATCCAACCATCTCCCCTTGACATTGAATGGCATTACCATTGCTGAAAACCCCACCATTAACATTCTGGGGGGTTACCATTGACCGGAAACTGAATTGGATTAGCCATATAAATACTGAGGCTACAAGAGCAGGTCAAAGGCTGGGAATTCTGCAGCGAGTAACTCACCACCTGACTCCCTAAGGCCTGTCCACAATCTACAAGGTACACATCAGTAGTGTGATAGAAGCCTCTCCACTTGCCTGGATGAGTGCAGCACCAACAAGACTCAAGAAACTTGACACCATCCAGGGCTGGGCAGCCCACTTGATTGGCACCCCATCCACCACCATCAACGTCCACCACTGACATATTGACAGCAGTGTGTACCATCTATAAGACGCACTGCAGCAACTCATCAAGGATCCTTAACAGCACCTTCCAAACCTGTGACCTCTACCATCTCGAAGCAGCAGTGCATGGGAACTCCACCACCTGCAGGTTCTCCTCCAACTCACACACCCTCCTGCCTTGGGACTATAATGCCGTTCCTTCACTGTTGCTGGGTCTAAATCCTAGGACTCATTTCCTAACACTATACCAGATGGACTGCAGTGGTTCGAGAAAGCGGCTCACCACCACCTTCTCAAGGGCAATTAGGGATGGGCAATAAATGCTGGCCGAGCCAGAAACGTTCACATCCTGTGAAAAAAATTAAATACCCCGATCACCTTTTTCTACTTCAAGTGCCTATAATTTCCTGGCTGTTAATGGGGTTTCGTTTGACACCAACTCAAACATTATGCAGAGGGAAATTGCATGGAGCTTTTAAACTTATGAAAGTGGTCAATCTGGACTGGAGTTTAATGATCAGAACTGGAACCGACTAGTTAGAGCAGTAAAATGTTATTTAAAGCAATGCAAAAGTTGACCAGTTGCTGAAAACAACATAAAATGAAACATTTCAATTATCTTAGCAAAGCTGTTAGCCTTGGTTTAGTCAGTAGCACATTTGCCTGAGTCAGAAGATCATGGGTTCAAGCCCCACTCCAGAGTACAAAACTTGGGCTGGTATTCCAATGCAATACTGTGGGAGTGTTGAAAGTGCTGTCTTTCCAATAAGCTGCTAAACTCAGACCCAGTCTGAAATCCCTTGACACTATTCGAAGACTAGCAGAGGAGTTATCTCCAGTGTCCTCATCCCTCAACAAACATAACTAAAATAGATTATCTGGTCATTATTACATTGCTATTTGTGGAATCTTTCTTTGTGAAAATTAGCTGCCAAGTTTCCTAAATTACAACAGTAACTACAATTCAAAAGTACTTCTTCATCTGTAAAGTGCTTTAGGACATCCTGTGGTTGTGAAAGGTGCCAAATAAATTCAAGGCTTACTTTTATTTTTGTTACTGCTATGTTAAGCCCAGAATCCATTTGATTGCATCCATGGATAAGTGAAATGTTTCATTTTATGTTGTTTTCAGCAACTGGTCAATTTTTGCATTGCTTTAAATAACATTTTACTGCTCTTACTAGTAGGTTCCAGTTCTGATCATTAAACTCCAGTCCAGATTGACCAAATATTCAGGAGATACAGTTTTTGTCTCAACTGAATGTATGTAGCTCAGGTCTCCTGTGAAGATCTCCCTCTCCTCACCCCAAAATTGGTGGCAGAACCTTCAGTTTGGGCATAATCATTTGAACTCCATTCCTAAATTCTCTTCATTTACACTTCTCTTCAGCACTTTTGAACATCTCCTCAAAACTTCTCTCTTGGTCCTAGCTTTCAATCACCCCTCCTGAGCTCTTCCTGGCTCAGCATCTAATTCCATCACTCATGATCAGAAAGCACCATGGAATTTTTTTTAGATGAAGATGCTATTTAAATGCAAGTTGTTGCTATTGTGATGGTAATGCTACTAGAGAATGCATCTGTCAGTCCATGAGTAGATTATGAAAAGAAACTAGTAAGAAAAGTCTGTCTTCATACTCCAACCAATGGCTCCCATGATGGAGTTACACTGACCAACATTGGTCAGTTTTGCAGAGCTCAGGTCATTTTAAATGTTATCATGGCTTCCTGTTCACTTACACAATTTCTGAATCTACAGTACTCAGAAGCTAGCCAACAGGATCAGGGAAAGGTAAGTAGAATAAAATATGTTAATATTTAGTAATTTCCTTTTTTCCCAGTTATATTATTTGTGGCATATTTGGCTTTTAGACATTGTCGAATTAAGGGATAACAGTAATCTCATTGACAACAATATAAATGGAGTAGGACTTTAGGTACTTTGGAGAAAGTATTGAATAAATGAGGGAACATATGATTTGGATTAGTTTAGTATAAGACCATAAGACATAGGAGCAGAAATTAGGCCATTCAGCCCATCGAGTCTGCTCCGCCATTCAATCATGGCTGATAAGTTTCTCAACCCCATTCTCCCCGTAACCTTTGATCCCCTTACCAATCAAGAACCTATTTATCTCGGTCTTAAATACACTCAATGACCTGGCCTCCACAACCTTCTGTGGCAATGAATTCCAGAGATTCACCACTCTCTGGCTAAAGAAGTTTCTCCTCATCTCTGTTCTAAAAGGTCTTCCCTTTACTCTGAGGCTGTGCCCTCGGGTCCTAGTCACTCCTACTAATGGAAACATCTTCCCCATGTGCACTCTTTCCAGGCCTTTCAGTATTCTGTAAGTTTCAATCAGATCCCCCCTCATCCTTCTAAACTCCATCGAGTATAGACCCAGAGTCCTCAAACGTTCCTCATATGTTAAGCCTTTCATTCCTGGGATCGTTCTTGTGAACCTCCTCTGGACCCTCTCCAGGGCTAGCACATCCTTCCTGAGGTACAGGGCCCAAAATTGCTCACATTATTCTAAACGTGGTCTGACCAAAGCCTTATAAAGCCTCAGCAGCAAATCCCTGTTTTTATATTCTAGTCCTCTCGAAATAAATGCCAACATTGCATTTGCCTTCCTAACTACCGACTCAACCTGCAAGTTAACCTTAAGAGAATCCTGGACTAGGACTCCCAACTCCCTTTGCACTCCAGATTTCTGAATTCTCTCCCCATTTAGAAAATAGTCTATGCCTCTATTCTTCCTACCAAAGTGCATGACCTCACACTTGCCCACGTTGTATTCCATCTGCCACTTCTTTGCCCATTCTCCTAACCTGTATACATTCTGAAGTGCCCAATTCCTGATGTTCACAGGATAGGCTGCATAAAGCAGCATGTTTTCTGTACATGAAGATCTGCTGAATGCCACAGTTATGGACTGAACAGCATGGGGAATTTGCTCTTCAGGTCATTGTCAAAAGTTCCATGGCCAAGGTGTAAAGAAGCAGTTAGTTTAATTTTCAAGATGGAAAATAAAATCTACAGCTCCAACTGCTCACCAAGGAAATGTGCTCACATTGGCTGCCACGCACAGGGCTGAATTTCTCAGTTCCGCAGAGACGGATTTGGATGTGGGACCTGGAGCAAAATTAGAGAATCGCGTGTCGAGGAGCTGGCCCAATGTGATCCAGCTTCTGAGCGATCTTGCCAGAAGTGGAGTCTGACCAGCAATCGCTACCAGCCCAGGAGTGGCAGGTAGCTAATTAGGGTCAATTAAGTGCCCACTTGGGGGAAAATTGGTGATGCCGCCAGTATTGTCACAATGGGCCACCCCACTGAGACCAAAGCCTGGCCATTACCTGGAGGTAGCTTTGGGTCCAGAGATGGGTGGAGAGTTGAAGGCCAGCAAAGCTGCAGGCTCAGTCTGGCAGCTACATCCTTGAGGACTCAGCCAGTTTGGTCAGTGGTGGTGTTAACGAGCCAACCTTGGTGATGGGCATTGAAATCCCCCATCCAGAGTAAGTTCTGCTACCCTCGGTGCTTCTTCCAAGTGATGCTCAACATAGAGGACTATTTTATCAGTTGATGGAGGGCAGCAAGAGTTTTCCTTCCCCACATTTGGCCTAATGCCATGAGGCTTCATAGGGTCCAGAGTCTATGTTGAGCACTCCCAGGGCTGGCTGCATACCACAGTGACACCAACTCTTGCTGGTGGACAGACATACTGAATGATGCTGATGGCACAACTCCCTACATATTAGTGGAGGAGGATTTTGCAGGTTGGTTTGGTATGCCTTTGTCATGTCCATTACCCAGGTCGATGCCGGGTGGCCTACCTAGTTTTATTCGTTTTGGTTTTTTTCTAGTGGTTTCACACAAGGGAGTGGCTTACTAGGCCATTTCCAAGGGTAATTTTCTGGGTTCCAGTCCCACTCCATTTGAGCACAAAATCAACACTGATGCTCCAGTGCGGTACTGAGGGGGAGCTGCATGGACAGAGGTGCCATCTTTCAAATGAGATTTTAAACCAACATGTCTACTCTTTCTGGTGGACATAAATGATCCTATGGCAGCATGTTGTAGAGGAGAAGGGAAGGTATCCCCTATGTCCTGGCCAATATTTGTCCCTCAATCAACGTCAACCAAAACAGAATGACCATTTTCACATTGCTGTGTAGGAGACTGCTGTCTGCAAATTGGCTGCTGTGTTTCCTACATTAAAACAGTGACTAGACTTCATAAAAAGTACTTCAATGGCTGTAAAGCACTTTGAGATGTCGTGTAGTCATGAAAAGCACCATATAAATGCAAGTCTTTCTTTTTAAGGACAACAGATTTACTTCCCGAAAGGGCATTAGTGAACCAGGTGGGTTTTAACAACAACCCAATATTTCATACCACCATTACTGATACTAGTTAGGATTGAGTTGACTTGGAGGGGAACTTGCAGGTGGTGGTGTTTCCATGCATCTGCTGCCCTTCTAGGTGTTAGAGGTCACAGGTTTGGAAGGTGCTGTCAAAGAAACCTTGGTGAGTTGCTGCAGCGTATTCTATAGATGCTAAATTCTGCAGCAACTGTGCATTGGTGGTGTTGGGAGTGAATGTTTAAGGTGGTAGATCAGGTGCCAATCGAGCAGGCTGCTTTGTCCTGGATGGTATCAAGCTTCTTGAGTATTGTTGGAGCTGCACTCATCCAGGCAAGTGGAGAGTACTCCAGCAAACTCCTGACTTGTGCCTTTTAAATGATGGTCAGGCCTTTGAGGAGCTGAGTTACTCACTGCAGGATTCCCAGCCTCTGACCTGCTCTTGTAACCACAGTATTTATATGGCTGGTCCAGTTCAGTTTCTGGTCAATGGTAACCCCCAGATGTTGTTGATGGGGGATTCAAATGATGGTAATGCCATTAGATGTCAAAGGGAGATGCTTGGATTCTCTCTTACTCTCTTATTGGAAATGGCCGTAATCTGGCACTTGTGTGATGCGAATGTTACTTGCCACTTATCAACCTGACTGTTGTTCAGGTCTTCCTGCATATTGGCATGGACGACTTCAGTATCCGAGGAGTCGCGAATGGTGCTGAACATTGTGCAATCATCAGGGAACATCCTCACTTCAAACTTTATAATAGAGGATAGATCATTGATGAAGCAGCTGAAGATGGTTGGTCCTAGGACACTACACTGAGGAATCCTGCAGCAATGTCCTAGAACTGAGATGATTAATCTTCAAAAACCACAACTATCTTCCTTTGTGCTAGGTATAACACCAACAAGTGGAGAGTTTTCTCCCAATTCCCATTCACCAGTTTTGCAAGGTTGGACCACTTGTTCTGCAGAGATTTTAGGTCTCAAGAGGTGTTTATTCATTGAAAATTATGAATCATTTCTTTAAAAGTTCACCATTGCTAATCTACCAACATTCTTTCATTTACTTTTCCAATCTACTTTAGTCAACTTTTCCCTTATACCACTGTATTTGGCTTTATTTAAATTTAAGATCTTAATTTCAGACTTAGCCACATTACTCTCAAACTCAGTATGAAATTCTATCTCACTCTTCTCCAGAGGATTCTTTACTATAAAGATTACTAATTAATCTTGTGTCATTACACAAGACTAAATCTAAAGTAATCTATTTCCTAGTTGGTTCCTCAACACATTGTTCCAAGGCTAGGTTCTGCTTTGTGCTTCCTGTTCATGCTTGACCTTTTTCTTATTACAGCATATACTAACCAATTTAAAAAAAATGCTAGGACACAAGAACATAAGAATTAGGAGCAGGAGTAGGCTATTTAACCCTTGAACCTGGTTCACCATTTGATAAGATCATAGCTAATCTGATTGTGGCCTCAAACTCCAATTTCCTGTCTGCCCCCCATAACCCTTGACTCGCTTGCTGATCAAAAATCTTAGCTTTAAAAATTTATCTTAGCTTTAAATATTTCAATGACACAGCGTCTATTGCTCTGAGGAAAAGAATTCCAAGGATCAGTGGTCCTCTGAAGAAAAAAAAACCCTCACCTCAGTCTTAAATGGGAGACCCCTAATTTTTAAACTATGCGCTTCAGTTCTAGACTCCCAACAAGGGGAAACATCCTCTCAGCATCCACTATGTCAAGTCCCCTCAGGATTGTGTATGTTTCAATAAGATCACCACTATTCTTCTAAACTCCAATAGGTGTAGGCCCTACCTGTTCAACCTTTCCTCATATGTTAATCCCTTCATCCCAGGAATCAGTCAAATGAACCTTCTCTGAACTACGCCTAATGCAATTATATCCTTTCTTAACTAAAGAGACCAAAACTGCACATAGTACACCAGATGTGGTCTCATCAAGACCCGGTACAGCTGTAGAAAAACATCCCTTCTTTTATACTCTATTCCCCTTGCAATAAACACCAATATTCCATTTGCCTTCCTAATCTCTTGCTGTGCCTGCATATTAACAAAAAGTGATTCATGTACCAAGACACCCAGATCCCTTCTGTACTGTAGAGCTCCAGAGTCTCTTTCGTTTAAATAATCAACTGCTTTTCTGTTCCTCCTGGCAAAGTGGCCAAGTTCTCATTTTCCTACAGTACAATCCATATGTCACTCACTTAACCTTCCTACATCTCTTTGTAGACTCTTTTATGTCCTCTTGATAATTTACTTTCCTACCTATATATGTGTCATCAGCAAATTTAGCAACCAATCTCTGCATGTAAGTCATTGATATAGATAGTAAATTGTTGAGATCTCAGCACTGATCCCTTTGGCACTCCGCCAGTTAAAGCTTGCCAACCCGAAAATGACCCATTTGTGCTTACTCTCTGCTTCCTGTTAGCTAACAAATAGTCTGTCCATGCTAAAATGTTATCAGCTACACCATGAACTCTTATTTGTACAGTAACCTTTGATGTGGCACCTCATCAAACACCTTTTTGGAAATCCAAGTACACAATATTTATTGGTTCCCCTTTGTCCACCTTGTTTGTTACTTCCTCAAAGAACTAATAAATTCGTCAAACATGATTTCTCTTTTGCAAAATTACGTTGACTCTGCCTGATTGTATTATGATTTTCTAAATGTCCTGCTATTACCTCCTTAATAATGGATTTGAGCATTTTCCCTATGACAGATGTTAGGCTAACAGGCCTATTGTTTCCTGCTTTAAGTTTCTCTCCTTCCTTGAATAGCAATGTTACATTTGTGATTTTTCCAATCAGCTAGGAGTTTCCCTGAAACAAAACAATTTTGGAAGATCACATCTATTATCTATGTCCCACCTCTGCAGCCACTTCATTTAAGACACTAGGATGTAGTCCATCAGGACCTGTGGGCTTAGTTCTAATAATTTTCCCTGCACCTCTTCCCTAGTGATTGTGATTGAGTTCCTCCCTCCCTTCTATCTCCTGATTTTCAAGCATTCATGGGAGGTTTTTTGTGCCTTCTATAGTGAAGACAGACATTAAATATCTACCTGTTCAATGCTTCTGCCATTTCCTTGTTACCCATTATTAATTTCACGGTCTTACCCTCTAAGGGACCAATGCTTATGTTAGCTACTCTTTTCCTTTTTATATACTTACAGGAGGTTTTAGTGTCTGTTTTTAGATTTCTAGCTAGCTTTCTCTCATACTGTAATTTTTCCCTCATTATTATTTTTAGTTTTCCTTTGGTTTCTAAAATCTGTCTAATCTTCTGACCTACTAGTAAGCTTCACTGTATAGTATGCTTTAATTGTCAAGTTGATACGATTTTTAACTTCCTTAATTATCCATAGATGTTGCATCCTTCTCGAAGTCTTTCTACCTTAACAAAATATAGTTCTGCTGAGAGTTATGAAATATCCCTCTAACTATCTGTCATTGCTCCTCTATTCTCCTACCTGTTAACCCATTTTCCCAATTCACTTTAACAACTCTGTCTTCATAATCCTGTAATTGCCTTATTTAAAGCCTTAGTTTTAGACCCTCATTTCTTATCCTCAAACTGAATGTGAAATTCTATCATGTTGTGATCTCTGTTGCCTAGAGGCTCCTTTACTATGAGGTCATTAACTAATCCTGTTTCATTGCACATTACCAGGTCTAAAATAGCCTGTTCCCTGTGTTACAAACATAAGTAATAAGCAGTTTAAAAATATGAGGGATGAATTAGAAAATAAATCAGCTACTTAAAAATATAAACACACTTGTAATAGGGCTAAGACCTCATACTATATTTTGATGAAATATATACCATCATGGCTAATTCCTAAAATTTAAAAAACTTGACAATGACCTTTTGAAATGACTGAAGCCAAGTCTTGCAGTGACTTTCAAACAATAGGTGCTGATCTGGCAGTACCAAAGAAATTTGAGCCTCATTATCTCTTAAGAGACACCAACGACCCCTGTGGGCTGCAGAGACCAAATTCAAAAGGAATTATACAAAGGCCATCTACATTGCATAGGTCAGGCCTGGCCAACCGGACACCACTAGTCTCCTAGGTCAAAGAACCCTACCATCTTCCTTTCAAATTCTGAATGGTTGGAACGTTAACAATCTCAGGAACCTTGACAAAGGAATACACACCCTTTTTCAAAGCCAAAGTGGAGCAGTGGGAGTCATGTGACATGAACCACCTAGTTATACTGTTGTGCTGTACTGCAAATCAGTCTGTCATCTTCCATCTACCAAGCAACAGCTCAGAAGAGAAGCTATGTCCAAGTTTGAATGCCTAACCTCAACCACATGGAATTTCTGAACTTCTATCCTATCACCTACAAATTTCTGCCTGCCTATCTCATATTAGAAGTCAACTCCACTGGAAAAATGAATTATCCAGCATCAGTTCAGCCTGCTAACCTCCCTGAAGGAATTCACCATTGGGCTTTTGATTTGATACTCACATGAAGCAATAATTCTTTGCTCTGTGGTCTTTGGCCTGTAAATCCTTCTTTCTCCATCCCTCATTTATTGTATGAATGCACAGGGGGCTATGGAGCATCACCCCCTCCTGCGTTTTGAGTGGATGCAAATAAACTAACCCTCTGAGTTCACCCTATCTCGAGTTTGCTGTGGGGTTATTAGTAGAAATTTGATCACACCAAAACTGAGTGGTTGGGAAATATGCCACCACTTATAAAGGGGGACATCAAAATCAAATTACCTTTTCAGTTCAAGGGAAGTTGGGTGAGAGGAGAAATCTGGGCTGTTTAAATTAAATCCTCTCCTGTCCGTAACATACTTAATACTGTAGTGGTTAAATATGCCATAAGAGTTGGTATTTAAACCATACAGGACAAAGCATCCCAAGTTTGACCTTAATTTGATCTCAGGTTGGGCAGCAGCTGGAACACTACAATTGACCTCAGTTTCCCTGCAAGCACCTTGAGAAATATCTTCATGCTAAAGATGTTATATAAAGGCGCTATACACATTTTGTATGTTAGCTGAGGCTCAGTTGGTAGCACATCTGCCTCTGAATCACAAGGTTCTAGGTTCAAGTCCCACGCCAGGCCTTGAGCACAAAAATCAAGGCTGAGTCTCCAGTGCAGTACCGAGGGAACATTGCACAGAGGTGCCATCTTTCAGATGAGACATTGAAATGAATCTCCATCTGCCTGCTCAGGTAGATTAAAAGATCCCAGGGCACTATTTCGAAGATCAGGGGACCTGGTGCCCTGGCCAATATTTATCCATCAACCAACATCACAAAAAACAAATTATTTGGTAATTATCACAATGCTGTTTGTAGGAACTTGCTGAGCACAAATTAGCTGCCATTTTTCTCAGTGACTACGCTTTATAAAGTACTTCATTGGCTATAAAGTGCTTTGAGATGTTCGGTGGCTGTAAAAAGCACTATATAAATGCAAGTCTTTCTTTTATTATCAATGCAAGCTGTTGGGCTAGTGTAGGGAAAATCAGCCACTCTTGATTTTTATCCAATTATCCATGCTGTAAAGTGCAAATATATAAGTATCAGGTGAGCCATAGGATTGGGTAAGGCTGTGATATCTTCCATAGACAGAGAGTTTGCTGTTTCTCTTTATCTAAGCAGACCAATGAAGAATGGCTACATGGGCAAGGTACTGGAGAGCGGACAGTGCCTAGGTAGCAATCTAACTTCGAGAAAGGAAGAAGGGAAAACATAGGAACAAAATCATGTTGTTTCAACATGGTCACAAATAACTTAAGCTATTCAGCTTAAATGCTAAAATATACTGTTGTATGTAGAGTCAACATCATTTTACAGAAACAAGTAAATTATCCAAGTGGTTTTAGCATGAGCAGTCACAAAGCTTCCCTCTGTATCCAAATGCATTTTATTTTTAACCTTTAGCGGTTAAGCAATGTGGCACTTCAAGCTGTTTATCAACTCTCCTATGAAATTAAAATCAATGCCACAAGGATACCAGCTGCATTTGGATTTTAGTACCAATCCTGTACAAGAAATGGAAAGAAAAAAATTAGGAATGCGTATCACAACCTAAGTCAATTTGGACCCTCATGAAAGAGGAAACTACAATGATTTGGTGATGTGGTTGTGAGGCTTTGCATGCACCTGTCCAACAGAATGATGGTCTCAAAGTGGAAAGAATAAAAGATTTGAAGGGTAATATGAACCATGACTAAGCAGTAATAAATACAGTCAGAGATATTTTAAGAGTACCAGCACTCAATTAACCTGTGCACCCAGAAATGCATGGTATTTTATTATGTGACTCTCAAACTCTCAACTGGGAAAGGCCAGTTAGTTCAACAAATTCATATTTTGTTTGGTCGACTTCAAACCACCACCTACCTTCTCAATGATCCTTTTTACTGCAGAATTGTTCCTACATTCTAGTTATATGCTTTGCTTTAATGATCTTCCCGAGTAGCATTCCCCTTTTCTTTTAAAAAAAAACTCCTAACTTCTTAACTTTTAATTTATCCCTTAATGTGTAGCTTGAACCCATTACCTTCTGACTCAGAGGTGAAGGATTTTGAATTTTTTGATATGCAGTTTTTGATGCTTACCATTAAGCAGCACCAAATAAGGCCTATGGAGCAGAAACCCGTCAGGGTGATGCTTGCCTGGGAGCTCTGAATCGAATAAAAGAATGGGCTTGAAACCTTGGATTAAGAGGGTGAACACTC
This sequence comes from Carcharodon carcharias, assembly GCF_017639515.1. Lineage (NCBI taxonomy): Eukaryota > Metazoa > Chordata > Chondrichthyes > Lamniformes > Lamnidae > Carcharodon > Carcharodon carcharias. Next base: position 224,011,923 of record NC_054467.1, on the reverse strand, counting down.
GGTAAAAGACCATAGCAAGTTAAAGTATGAGCAGCAGTGAAAGAACACTTCATACTTAGGGATGGGCAATAACTGTCGTCAGCAACACCTGTAACTCACGAACGAATAAAAGGAAACGTGCAGCCAATGCAACCGAAACAAAATTACAGATAGATTAATTTGAGATTGATAGCATACTGAGGAATATGTCGCATTTAAATGAACCGCGGATGAGCAAATGCCTCTGGGACATAATTGTTCAACTGACCAAAATTGAAACACATCATGGGCTTGGTTATTGCTCAAGCTGCCTTGAGAATGGAGGTATGGCAAACCAACTGGAACCTATAACACAGGACTACTTGTGTGCCAAACAGCATAAGAAGCCATAGACAGAGCTAAGCAATCCCACAACCAACGGATCAGTCCTGCCACATCCAGTCATGGATGGCGGTAGACAATTAAACAACTCACTGGAAGAGGAGGCTCCACAAAGACCCACACAATGATGGAGGAGCCCGGCACATCAGTGCAAAAGATAAGGCTGAAGCATTTGCTACAATCTTCAGCCAGAACTGCCGAGTGGATGATTCATCCACGCCTCCTCTGGAGGTCCCCAGCATCACAGATGCTAGTCTCCATTCAAATCAACTCACTCCACTCGCTATCAAGAAATGGTTGAAGGCACTGGATACTGCAAAAGCTATGAGCCCTGACAAATTCCAGCAATAACACTGAAGACTTGTGCTCCAGAACTTGCCACACCCCTAGCCAAGCTGTTCCAGTACAGCTACAACACTATGTGGAAAATTGCCCAGGTAAGTCCTGTACACAAAAATCAAGACAAATACAAACTGGCCAATTACTGCCCCATCAGTCTACCCTTGATCATCATCAGGAAAGTAATGGAAGGGGTCATCAACAGTGCTACAAAGGGGCACTTGCTTAGCAATAACCTGCTCACTGACGCTCAGTTTGGGTTCTGCCAGGACCACTCAGCTCCTGACCTCATTACAGCCTTGGTTCAAACATGTACAAAAGAGTTGAACTCCTGAGGTAAGGTGAGAGTGACTGCCCTTGGCATCAAGGCCGCATTTGACAGAGTGTGGCATCAAGGAGGCCTAGCAAAACCGTAGTCATTGGGAATCAGGGGGAAAACTCCTCAGTGGTTGGAGTCATACCTAGAACAAAGGAAGATGGTTGTGGTTGGTGGAGGTCAATCATCTCAGCTCCAGGCCATCACTGCAGGAATTCCTCAGGGTAGTGTCCTAGGCCTAACCATCTTCAGCTGCTTCATCAATGACCTTCCTTCCATCATAAGGTCGGCAGTGCGGATGTTCACTGATGATTACGCAATGTTCAGCACCATTCACAACTCCTCAGGTACTGAAGCAGTCCATATCCAAATGCAGCAAGGCCTGGACAATATCCAGGCTTGGGCTGACAAATGGCAAGTGACACTTGCGCCACACAAGTGTCAGGTAATGACCATCTCCAACAAGAGAGAATCCAACCATCGCCCCTTGATGTTCAATGGCATTACCATCACTGAATTCCCCCACTATCAACATCCTGGGGGTTACTATTGATCTGAAACTGAACTGGACTAGCCATATAAATACTGTGGCCACAAGAGCAGGTCAGAGGCTAGGAATCTTGTAGCGAATAACTCACCTCCTGACTTCCCAAAGCCTGTCCACCATCTACAAGGCACAAGTCCGGAGTGTGATGGAATACTCTTCACTTGCCTGGATGACTGCAGTTCCCACAACACTCAAGAACCTTGACACTGTCCACTTGATTACCACCACATCCACAAACATTCACTCCCTCCACTACCGATGCACAGTAGCAGCAGTGTGTACCATCTACAAGATGCACTGGAGGAATTCAGCAAGTCTCCTTCAACAGCACCTTCCAAACCCACGACCACTACCATCTAGAAGGACAAGGGCAGCAGATAGATGGGAACACCATCAGCTGGAAGCTCCCCTCCAAGTCACTCACCATCCTGACTTAGAAATATATCGCCGTTCCTTCAATGTTGTTGGGTCAAAAACCTGGAACTCCCTTCCTAACAGCACTGTGGCTGTATCTACACCACATGGACTGCAGTGGTTCAAGGAGGCTGCTCACCACCACCTTCTCAAAGGCAACTAGGGATGGGCAATAAATGCAGGCCCAGCCAGCGAAGCCCACATTCTGTGAACGAATAATAAAAGAAATCTGCTTTATTGTTCAAACACACTTGCTTATTCAGCTGCCAGCAAAAGATAAGAGACAAATAACAACAGAAGTAGTAAGATGCTACTTTGTTGAACCATGAGAAATTAAACAGAAAAACCAGCCTCGGCTACCCAGCAATAGATTTAGAAAAAGGTATAAATTTTGCAAGGCTACAGTGATTTTCTTGAAGCATCATTCAAAGAAAATATTGAAGAATCAATCCCTTCAACTCTCCCAGAAAAAAGACCTGAATACCCTTGTTTTTGATTGTGCTCCGCATGATAAGGTTGTATGACTTTGTTACCTGGAAAACCATTATATCTGAATGCTACGTCAGTTATTTAGAGTACTTAAAACCATTCTAGGGTCTTGTTTGATTCTTAATATTTTGGGGCCAATAAAAAAAACCTTTACAGAGATGAGAATGCTCGCAGGGCCAACGCTGACACTTTGGTTACACAGCTAATGTTATTCACAGTGTGGTCTCTGTTTTCTCTGTAAAAATACTCATTGCTTTTCCCTTTCCCTTTCCCAAATACATTCAGATTGACAAAAAAGTGGTGGGGAGATGACAAGTAATTGTCTCACACACTTACAATATAATGCTGAAAGAATTAATTCTGGACTGCATAATCATCATCACGTGTGCTCTGCCGAAGGTAGGTCATTGGCTCTGGTCCGTTTCTTTTTAAAATGTGCCCAGTCTCTTTGCCTTTTCCTAATTACTTTCAACAAATTTCTTTGTCCATTCACTCTCCATAGCACTTTTTCATTTGTTATATTTTCTGTCCAGCTGAACCTTTTCATTCTCCTTCAAACTCACATTTCAAAGCTTTTTAGCAAGGTGGTTTTCTCCTTCTGTAAGGTCCAAGTCTCACATCCATTCAAAATAACACTCCAAATCAAGCTCTCTTTTGAGCTGTTTATTCAGCTTTCCGGTTAGCAATCATCTCTTCTTCCCACCATTATTTTTGTTCTTATTTCTTTGTAGCATCTTCCATCTGCAGATATTATGCTTTCTAAATACTGGAATTCTTGCACCTTTTCTAGGTCTCTTCCTTCTATGAATATATGAATAGTTCTTGGTGATCTTGAGATATGCATCACTTTGGTTGATTATGGCATAATAAGCAGTGATTTTCCTCCATCTTAAATGGGAATTGTCCCCACCCATTTTTATAATATAATCATTGGTTGTAATTCAGAAACCACAAAATGTGACATATACAGAATGGTCGCTGTTCCTAAGTATCAAACATGAAGGTAGTATTCAGGTTCCTATCTATGTTCTCCAGCTGGTCACTAAGATATGCTACATCTGCCAGAAGGGTATATGAACAACAACAATGTGTATTTATATAGCACCTTTAACATAGTAAACATCCCAAAACACTTAACAGGAGTGTAAACAGATGAAAACAGACACCAAGTCAAATAAGGAGGAAATAGGACAGGTGACCAAGAGCTTGGTCAAAGTGGTAGGTTATAAGGTGTGTCTTAAGGAGAGTCTTAAAGAAGGATGGAGAGGCGGAGAGAGATACAGAGTGATTTCTAGAGCTTTGGGCATAGGCAGCTAAAGGCAGGGGAACAAATGGTGGGGTGAACAGACACCAAGGCTGTAGAAATACGAATTTCTCATAGGGCTGTGGAGGAAGTTACAGAGATAGAGGGGTGAGTTTGGTTTCATTTACAGTTAATGACAATTAAAACATTAGAATGATTCCTCTGCTGGGTTCAAAACACTTTGCCCTCCCTCAGTACCTAGGCACTTGAACTCTGTTTCTGAAATTAATAAAGTTACACTAAGAGGAACAAAAGGCCCCTACAGACTTAAGTGGGCCAATCAGTGAGCAGCACTTGCTGATGGAGAATGACATTGCTTCAATTTTAGCTCTTCCCCACGCCGCTATATTCTTGATAAAACTTGTATTGTTTTTGGAAGAGGTAAAGCAATGACTAGTCACTTTACCAAAAAGAGCGAGCAAGGGAAAAAAATTCAGTGGGCCACTCCCACTATCATCATATTAGGTGATTTTCATCAGGGATTAACAGAAGTCTAGAAACACATCTAAAACTCCTCTCTTGATCCCAGGTGAGTGGCTCAGGAAGAACTAAGAAGAGGAGAATAAAAGGGAGAAAATACTCTTAAACAATAAAAAGCTTTTACCAAATATGGTGTACCAGGATTTGTCATTCTTCTTTTCTGTTTTATTGTATCTGCAATCAAAGATATAGCATCTGAAGATTCATCATTTCCATCCCTCCTCCTGCCTGACCCCTGCTTTTTTTAAGCCTTTAACCTGTAATTTTATCTTGGGCCAAATATAGAGAATGGAATTCTAGGGTGGGCTGCCAGTCTTTCACACAACAAAGCTTCAAAGAGGGTGTTGTCACTTTTAACATCCTCCTTTGTAACCACAGCAATTGGTTGCATGGAAACATAGTGATTGCGCACAATTTGGCTCCCCACCCTCAGCTGAAAACCAGTTCACCTCCTGTGCTGCTTCAATACTTTGGTGGTCCAAGCCCAAAAGCATAACATAGCATGACGCAAGTACTCTCTTTTCAGAACTGGGAGGGAAGGGGAGTTTTAAGAGATTAACCTCTGCATGGTTCTGTAAGACGTTCCCAGTGATTTTCTCTGCAGTGAAACTAACCTTTCTCTGTGACCTCCTCTGCCTGTGTTTCTATTCTTACTGTTTTGTTAACATCTCTGCCTGATTATTGTGCTTCCCATAGTGATGCATAGCTGATTGTACAAGGACTAGGGGACATATATTTAATATTTTGGGCAAGAGATGCAGAAAGACTGAGAGGAAGAACTTATTTTTAAAACGCAGCAAGTGGTAATGACCTGGAACTTATTGCATACAAGGGTGGTGGATGTGGAAACAATCAACAATTTCAAAAGAAAATCAGATAGGCACTTAAAGGAACTAAACTTGCAGGGTCCAGGGACCAAGTGCGGGCGTGGGCTTGACTTAATTTCTCTGCGGGCAACCAGCATGAGTTTGATGGGCTGAAAGGCTTCCTTCTGGCTGTAAATGAGTCTATGATATGTTGTAGATAAACCACTCGCAAAGTTCATCATTCAGTCTATATCAGTTTGTCTCAAATCATTCATAAGTTTGTATGTAATACTGCTGATAAAAATCTGTTAGCAGTGCTTTGCAATTCTCTTAGGTTTTTCTGTGGACTTCACCCATTCTCCATACCCTCACTCACTCAATTACCAGCAAAGCTGAAAAGATTAAAATCAGCACCCAACCAAAGGTCTACCCAGATGCTGTACAATTTCACATGACATGAGAACTCAAATAGAAAACTAGCATTATGGGTTTGTAAAGGTATCAAAATTAGTCATAACTTACTGCTCTGTTAACACAAGCACTCCATCGCTGCCATTTTGAAAGATCCCTGCCCTGTGTACTGCAATTGAGCAGCCTAAACAGTGGTCCATAAAGGAACACTTATAAAAAAGACTTTTTTTTTCAACTTGTATTTTTATGGGGGTGAAATTTACCACTGTTTCGGTGACATTCAGCAACTGCCAGAACAAGTTATAAGAGGTGCAAGTGAGGAGTTCCTTAACTGGAAGAGGCCAGCAATTTTTTATTCAGGATTTTCACTACCCAATGGCAATGGCAATCAGGAACAGAAGTGGTATGTGGAGCCCCTATCCCATGTTTATTCTAAGCACTAGGCTTATAGGAAGTGAGGAGGCAGGCTGGCTCTTCATGCTGCACAGAATGGTTATGGAACTAAAATAGCCTTTGCCCTGTATCAACTGCCTCCTGGCATGGAGCCAATTCAGGATGCATCTCTGAAAGATGTGTCTCTACAGCCTGGTCTCACCTTCCACATTCCACTAGTCTAGCTGGAAGCCTGACATTTGCTGCTCCTGAGGGTTAGCAACTTCATGCAGTTGCAATTCCTGTGTAGCTTGGTCCTCATCATCCTCTTGAGCAAAAACATCCTCCTTCTGTGCTGTCCATTTCAGGAAGGGTGGGGAAAAAACAAAAATGGAAGACCATCACCTCTTTGGGTCTTTTCAAAAAAATGTGTTCATAGAATGTGGGCAGTGCTGGCAAGGCCAGTATTATGCTCAGTACAAGCATGAGGGTATTGGATATTATGGACTGCAAGATCATACTTTGTGAAAGTGGCCACAAAACCTTTTAAGATGGCTGCAACTTAACATGTGACGATGGGTATTTAAAGTGTGGGCAGTATTTGATTCTGTGGCTGATATTTAGTTAAACATGGAATGATAACCGTACTTTGCAGCCACCCATGAAGTTTGCACATCATTGTTTAAGGATGAACCAGTGTTTCAGGAATATGGGATCACTAGACTGTTGGAGCAAATTTTTTAGCTTGGCGGCTGGGCGCACACCCAACCTGCTTGAGAGTAAAGTGATGCACATTATCGTCAGGCAAGCACCCTGAAGTCAACATTCAGACACACAATATTTCGTTCAGCAGGCGCACACCAGAGTCAGCAGCGCACCCACCGACAATTAAACGGCCTGTTAAGGCCATCAAAAAGATAATTGAACAAAATTTTTTGCTGCCCATCCAACCTTATGGTTGGCAGGCAGGCGAAAAGGCCAAGGGCCTTTGCAATTTCCTAAAGCAAATTAAAAAAAAAATAAAAATTTTAAATTTAATTAATAGCATGTCCCTGCTCATGTGACAGAGTCAATTGAGGGGACATGTTTTAGTACATTTTTCATTTCTTTCTTAATTTTTTTAAACACTCTTCATCTCCCTGAGGCAGCTCTGTGCCTCAGGGAGATTATCAGGTGCACACTCGCATGTATGCGTGAAGAAGTTCGCGTTCACCCCACTCACACTCCTCCCCACCCCCACACAGGCAGCGCTGCCATTCGTGTTTCACACTAGACAGGCCTTAATTGGCCCACCAGCGTGAAATCGCCTTCTGGTCCTGATCGTAGGTGGCAGGCGACTTCCCAACTGCCCCCGCTGAGCCTGCCCAACAAAAATTCTGCCCTTGGTCTCCGAGGCCATATTGAACAAAGGAGAATATTTGAGCTCAAGTTGGAGCAGAGATAACGGTGAATGACCATTGTCACCTGCTATTGTATCATGGTGGTCTGGACCCGAGAAGTGTTACCCCTGCAGTCAAGTGACTGAAACTAACTTCAGGTACTGGAGTTTAAAATATGAACAAAGCAAATCCAGCAAGGAGAGAAACATTGGAAACAACTGAACCTTCATAGCTGATAGTCTTCTAATGCAGCCAAAATACTGCATTTCTTCCAGTTTTCAGGTCCACTTGAGAACCAATCTCCTGACTATTCATTTATAAGAGGCTTTACAACTTCATGAGAATGCTTTATTTCTAAAAGATCTTCATTCCAACTCAAGTTTCAACTCACATTAGGCCTGCATCAACATAAAGACTGAGTTATATTTTTTTGATTACGGTGTTATGATCCTTGGCCAGACCCCCCAAGTTTTTGCTAAGATCTGGTTAAGGACCAATAACATTTTGTTTCAAGTAGACAAAGTTTGAGATTCAAGACACTTTGCTCTAAGGTCAAAAAGGTAAAATAATTTACAATATCTATTTTATATTCTAACACTCAGGGTTGATGAGGTACATGTAAATTAACAGGCAACCTGTGGTTGAATACATCACACTGTACAATAAATAGCAAATCTGACCAAGACAGATTCCATTAGTTTCTCAGCAACCCACCCAACCGTCAGTAAAAACTGAGTTAATCAATCTCCCTGAAATTCTCTTCCTCATAAGGGACCCAACACTTTTCACTTTTGAAGATCAAGCTTCTGAATTCCCTCAAAGCCGCTCCAACCCGGACTGCCTCAATGACTGCACTCCTCCCAGCATTTCAATCTCGCTCCTGAGACTCCGTTTCCCTGGATTTCTGAGTCTTCACTTCAGCCTCTACTTATTGGCTCAAGTTGAGCTCTTTAATATCCGGATAGCCTCAGGGCTAGCACTGCCCCTAGATTTTACCAAATTCCAATCTCTCCAGCTACACCAAGCTATAAATGGCTCCCAAGGCTTTTTCTGAGCCCCAACTACACAGAGCAAGCTAACAACAACACTTTTGCTGCCTGGAACCTGCTAATAGCAGCACCTTTTCAGTATGGCTTTTTTCCCTGTTGTGGCACACTCACTCCCCCCAGCAAATACGTGGATAAATTGAATCCCTAAAACTTCCTTAAGCTTCACCCATCTCCATGATAACGTAGCCTTCCAGGGCTGACTGAATGCTTTTAATTGTAATTGTAATTTTAATTGTAGCTTAATGTCCCAAAACAAAACAACTCTGTGGGCTGCATTTCTTTGCAAGCAGTGTCGACACCTCATCTCCAATTCTCCAGTTAAGTAAGCCCACCTGCTGTTTTATGATCTTACCTTTCTAGTTATTAACCCCTTAGGTCAACATGGTCCCAAGACTTTAAGTGTACTAGTCTTGAAACTGCTTTAGTTAATTATCACATTTTCTACTGTTAACTTTATTCTTCCCAGTACTAAAAATTACCTCTAAAATATTACTATGAACCATGAACTAGGTATTTATAACAATAGCTTTAACTTCATCTATATCTAACCTTTGCGTGTGTGATAGGGTGAGTGAGATGAGCGATTGAGACACTGCGCTTTAAACATCTGGGGCAAGTGTGGTATAATAAATAACCTTATTTATCTTTTAAAATCACCAAAAAGCTTGCTGCTGGAATTTATTTTAAATTAGGAAACATCACTCTGAAGGGAAGGAAACACACACACTTTCCATACAAACATCCTGATTATGGAGTGGAAGGGACCATACAAATTCTGTCCTTAACACCAGTATTTATTGCCCATCCCCATTTGCCCTTGAGAAGGCAATGGTGCTGCAGTCCTTGTGGTGTAGCCATACTCACAGTACTGTTAGGCAGGGTGTTCCAGGATTTTGATCCAGCAACGATGAAGGTGCAGTGATATACTTCTGAGCCATGATGCTGTGTGGCTTGGAGGGGATCTTGCAGGTGGTGGTGTTTCCATCCACCTGCTGCCTGCGTCCTCCCAAGTGTTAGAGGTCAAGGATTTGGAAGGTGCTGTTGAAGCAGCCATGGTGAGTTGCTACTGTATGTCTTATAAATGATACACAGTGAGCTGCTGGAGGGAGTGAATATTTAAATTGGTGGGCTATTTTATCCTGGATGATATCAAGCTTCTTGAGTCATTAAAGAGACAGAAGGAGGTGGTAGGTTCTTCTGTGTATGTGTGGTGCCTCACAGGGATGCCAGGATTATAACACAGGTGCTTAATCAACACCTTGTCACTGGCAGAAGTTGTCTCTCTCCACGAAGTGCTTCACAAAGGGCTGAGGGGTTTAAATGTCAGGAAACCCCTCAAGTGGTTGTTTGGGGGACACTACTCAAGTTTTTCTGCAAAGAGGTTAAGCTATTAAGGGGCAAAACAGGCAGTTAAGGCTTGTGTGGCAAGTGACATTGGAAAAATGAAGTAAGGGGGTTGGGTAGTGGAGAAAAGGTTTTGAGGTTGGGGAAGGCAGATCTTGTATGAATTTGGGGTGCACTGAAGCTATAGTGCCAAAAAGGCAGTTGGAAACACCCTCAGATAGACAGCACAGTGAAGAGTTATTTATAAGATCATAAGAAGTGTTGCTTTAAGAGGGTGGCAAATGTACAGCTATCTAGCATGGGGAGCAGCAAGATATGCAATGGGTTTTCTTCCTGTCCAGAGGTGATAGTGAGCCAACTTCTTGAATCGCTGCAGTCCATGTGTATAGGTACACCCACATTTCTGTTGGGGAGGGCGTGCCAGGATTTTGCCCAGGAACGAAGGAATGACAATGTAGTTCTAAATCAGGATGGTGCATGGTTTAGTAGGAATTTGCAGGTGGTGGTGTTCCTATGTGTCTGCTACTCTGGTTCTTATAGAACACAAGAACATAAGAAATAGGAGCAAGACTAGATGATTTAGCCCCTTGAGCCTGCTCTGCCATTCAATAAGATCATGGCTGATCTGACTGTGGCCTGAACTCCACTTTCCTGCCTGTCTCCCATAATCCTCGACTCCTTGTTGACCAAAAATCTGTTGAACTCAGCCTTGACATTATTCAGCGATCCATCCTCCACTCCTTTCTGATGTGGAGAATTCCAAAGATTAATGACCCTCAGAGAAGAAATTCCTCTCATCTCCATATTATCTGAAACTGTGCTCCCTAGTTCCAGGCTCCCCATGAGGGGAAACATTCTCTCAGCATCTACCCTGTCAAGCACCCTCAGAATCTTATGTTTCAATGAGATCACTTCTCATTCTTCCAAAATCCAGTGAGTATGAGCTCAGCCTGCTCAACCTTTCCCCATAAGACACCCCCTTCATTCCAGGAATCAGCTGAGTGAACCACCTCTGAACCTTCTCCAATGCAAGGATATCCCTCCTTAAATAGGGAGGCCAAAACGAAATGCAGTACTCTAGGTGTGGTTCCACCAATGTCCTGTACAATTGTAACAAGACTTCCCTATTTCTATACTCCATTCTCCGTGCAATAAAGGTCAACAATCCATTCGCCTCACTAATTACTCACTGAACCTGGATGCTAACTTTGCGTGATTCATGTGTGAGGAAGCCCAGATCCCTCTGCACTGCAGCATTTTGTAGTCTCTCGCCATTTAAATAAACTGGCCTTCTATTCTTCCTACCAAAGTAGATAACTTCACAACTTTCCACATTATAGTCTACATACCAAATTCTTGCCCACTCATTTAACCTATCTATATCCCTTTTCAGAATCTTTATGCGCTCCTCAGAACTTGCTTTCCCACATATTTTTGTATCATCAGCAAATTTGGTTACAATGCACTTCATCCAAGTCACTAATATACATCATAAATAGTTGAAGCCTCAGCACTAATCCCTGAAGCACCCTACTGGTTACAGTTTGCCAACCTGAAAATTACCAATTTTCAATACTTTATCCATACTAATATGCTGCCCCCTATACTATGAGCTCTTATTGAGTACAATAACCTCTTGTGTGGCACCTTAACAAATGCCTTTTGGAAATCCAAATACACTACATCTACTGATTTCCCTCTACCACACTGCTTGTTACATCCTCAATGAACTCTAATAACTTTGCCATACAGGATTTCCCTTTCATAGAACCATGTTGACTCTGCATGATTCCTTAATAATGGATTCCAGCATTTTCCAAATGACAGACATGAGATCTACTGGCCTACAGTTTCCTGCTTTCTTTCTCCTTCCTTTGCTGAATCGAGGTCTTACATTTGGGGGTTTTCCAATCTGTTGGGACCTTTCCAGAATCTCGGGAACTTTGGAAGATTGCAACCAGCGCATCCGCTATTTTTGTTGACACTTCTTTTAAGACCTTAGGATACAGGCCGTGGGGGCTTTAGTCACATTGGTTTTCCGAGTACTTTTTCTCCGGTGAGTGTATTGTTTTAAATTCTTCCCTCCCTTGCCTCTTGATTTTCTACTATTCTTGAGATGCTTTTAGTGTCTTCTACTCTGAAGACAGAGACTTTGAACAAGTGTTTTGTATCTGCCATTTCTTTGTTGCTTATTATTAACTCCCCTGTCTCAATCTCTAAGGGACCAACACTTATTTTATCTACTCTCTTCCTTCTTATATTTTTGTAGAAGCCGTACTGCCTGTTTTTGTATTTTTTGCTAGTTTACTCTCGTATTGTTATTTCTTCCTCTTTAATCATTTTTTTAGTCATCCTTTGCTGGTTTCTAAAGGTTTTTCAGTCTTCTGAGTGACCACTAATCTTTGCAGCATTGTACATCTTTTCTTTCAATTTGATAACATCCTTAACTTCCTTAGTTAGCCACAGATCCTTCTTGTTGAGTCTTTCTTTCTCAATGGAATATATCTTTGTTGAGAGTTAAGAAAAGTCTGCCACTGCTTATCTACTGACTTACCTTTTAACCTATTTTCCCAGTCTACTTTAGCCAACTCTATCTTTATACATTTGTAATTGTCTTTAAGTTTTAGACACTAGTTTCAGACCCAAGTTTCTCACTTTCAATCTGAATGTAAAATTCTATCATGTTTTGATCTTCCTTCCCTAGAGAAACCTTTACTATGAGATCATTAATTAATCCTGTCTCATTACACATTACCAGGTCTTCCAGAGTGTATTGAAACTGTCCAGAATACACTCTATGAACTGATTCTTAAGGCTACCTTTGCCAATTTGACTTGTCCAATCTGCAAGATGATTAAAACTGCACGTGATCGTACAAGTCCTCATTATTTCTTGATTTATACTTGGTGCTACAAGGTATTTACTGTTAGAGGATCTATAAACCACTTCCATCAGGGACTTATTTCCCTTGTTGTTTCTTATTTCTACCCAGACAGATTCTACATCTTGATATTGTAAGCCAAGATCATTTTCACTACTATACTCATCTCATCCTTAACAGAGCTACTCCACCTCCATTCTCTTTCTTCCTATCGTTTTGAAATGGCAATTATCCTTAAATATTTATTTCCCAGCCTTGGTCACCTTGCAACCTCTGTAATGGCTATCATATTATTACCCATTTATTTCTATTTATGCCATCAATTCATCTATCTTGTTGGGAATGCTGCATGCATTCAGATAAAGGGCTTAATTCTGTCTTTTTACCACACTTTCTTACTCTGACCTGATTTGCTGGTACACTCTTTTGTTTGTACACACTGTCCCTTCCTGACACATTCTGGTTATCATTATCCATATTGTTACCCTGCACTATTGCTTTCTCCTTTCTCTTTAACTTTCTAAATTTCCTCTCACCTGAACCATCTCTCTCGCTATTTCATTGACAGCCTTAGTTATTCTTCTCGGCGGTAGAGCTCAAAGATTTGGAAGATGCTGTGGTAGGATCCCTGGCGAATTGCTGCAGTGCATCTTGTACATGCTGCCACTGTGTATTGGTGGTGAAATGAGTGAATGGTGTTTGGGTACTAATCACATAGGCTTCTTTGTCAAGAAGCTGTCAAGCTTCTTGAGTGCTGTTGGAACTGCATTCATCCAGGCAAGTTGGAAAGTATTCTACCACACTCCTGACTTGTGCCTTGTGGTTGATATACAGGCTTTGGGGATTCAGGAACTGAGTTGCTCGCAGCAGAATTCCCAACCTCTGACCTGCTCTTGTAGAATCATAGAATTACAGCATGGTTATAGCAGAGAAGGAGTCCATTTGGTTATGTCCATGTCAGCTCTCTGCAAGAGCACCGCACCTAGTCCCATTCACCCACCTTTTCCCAATAGCCCTGAAAGTTTTCGCTCTCCATTCTCTTTTGAAGGCTTCCACTGAATCTGCCTCCTCTACACTCTCAAAGAGTACATTCCAGATCCTAATGATTCATTACATAAAAACGTTTTTCCTCATATTGCTATTGCTTCTTTTGCTAATCACCTTAAATCGGTATCAAAAACAGAATTACCTGGAAAAATTCAGCAGGTCTGGCAGCATCGGCAGAGAAGAAAAGAGTTGATGTTTCGAGTCCTCATGACCATTCCACAGAACTGAGCGAATATAAGGAGAGGGGTGAAATATAATTGGATTTCCAGCATCCGCAGTTTTTTGTTTTTAAAATCAGTATCCTCTGGTTCTTGATCCTTTCAAAAATGGGAACAGTTCCTCCCTATCTATTCTGTCTACACCGCTCAAGATTTTGAATACCTCAATCAAAGCTCCTCTTAATCTCTTCTCCAAGGAGAACTGAAGTCCCTCATCCCTGGAACTATTCTCGTGAATCTTTCCTGCACCGTCTCTAATGCCCTTACATCCTTCCTAAAGCATGGTTCCCAGACTTGAACGCAGTACTTCAGTTGAGGCTGAACTGGTATTTTATACAGGTTTACCATAACTTCATTGCTTTTGTACCCCTATGCTCCTGTTTATAAAACACAGCATCCCATTTGCTTAATTAATCGCTTTCTCAACTTTTCCTGCCACCTTCAATGATTTGTGCACATATATACCAAGGTCCCTCTGCTTCTGCTCATGCTCTAGAATAGGACCCTTTATTTTATATTGCTTCTCCCTGTTCTTCCTACCAAAATGAATCATTTCACACTTCGCAGCATCAAATTTCATCTGTCATTTGTCTGCCAATTCTACCAGCCTGTCCTCTTGAAGTTTATCACTATCCTCCTCACAGTTCAAAATACTCTCAAGTTTTGTGTCATCCACAGATTTTGAAATTGTGCCCTATACACCCAAATCTAGGTCATTAGCAGATAACAAGAAAAACAGAGATCCTAGGAACCCCGCTATACACCTTCCTCCAGTCTGGGAAACATTGTTCACCACTGTGCCTGGATTCCTAATCATTCAGCCAACTTTGTATCCATGCTGCTACTGTCCCTTTTATTCCACGCTCACTAGCCTGTTATGCAGCATTTTATCAAATGCCGTTTGGAAGTCCATGTACACCTCAACCACATTAACCTTCTCTGTTGCCTCATCAAAAAACTCAAACAAGTTAGTTAAACACAATTTACTCTTAACAAAGCATGCCTTATGACAGGTTTATATAAAAGGTAGTCAAAGAAAAGCTGTTCCAATTAGTTGATGGAACAAAGTCCAGGAGATGCAGATTTAAAGTTTTAGGGCAAGAGATACACATGGTAATGACCTGGCACTTGCTGCATATGAGATGAACAGTGATGTCAAAAGGAAATTGGATGGACACTTGAGGGAAATAAACTGGCAGGGTTACAGGATGGAGCAGGGTAATAAGACTGATTACACATTACTCCTCAGAGAGCCAGCACGAGCTCAATGGGTGAATGGCCTCCTTCTGTACCACAATGATGCCATGACCCTATGAAAAAGCAAATATACAACAGTAATATGATACCTATGTATTTACAGCAGACATACCAACCAATTTCCTGAAAGGCAATTGAAGGTTACAATCTATATGCTAAATTATTCTTATGAAGAATCCTTCATTCTATTCTTATTGCCCTTCTTAACTGCAGGAGTTAGTTGCTGTAGTTTTTCTCTGAAAACTCCAATCAATTAGACTCAGCTGAAATAGATTCGAATTGTTGGTTGAACAACTTCAGCTCATTAAATATGCCAAAAACAGGGACCTGGGTTTGAATAACTAAATAGTTACTGTACGCAAACTCAAAAAAAGTTGCACACAATGAACATGGCCTCGTTTTTCCCCTAGTCTTCTAGTTAGAAAGTCAGACCAGACTGTACTTATAATGTTTGTTTTGAGTCAGACTAGGATGTGAATTTTAACTGCAGCTGGTTTTTAAAGCTCCTTATTTGATGTGACCGAGTTAACCAAACCTTACCAAGCTTAAATGCTTAACTTACGTCACAGTGATATTCTATGAATACCTTGTACATCCATGTTACTAATGAGGGTTTTTCTAGTCTGTGACACAAAGCTATAAGTATGCTGTATTTTGCACCTGAAAAGAAGTATTATTGGCCACAGAATGTCATATTGCCAAAGTTACAAGTAGAGAACTTGTGATTCTTTTACATTGAACAATAAGTTATTTGAAATGAGACTTTTAAGGTATGTGTGTGTGTGTGTGTGTGTGTGTGTGTGTGTGTGTGTGTGTGCGCACGTGCGCGCACACCACACACACACACGTCTATATGTCTCTGTGCATCTGTCTGTGTGCCTGTGTTTGTGTGCGTTATTCCGGAGAACAAAAAGGCTTGGTACAGAACGCTAATTCAGATTTCCCACCCTACAACTTTTTTTTTAAATATAAGTTTGTGTGGTTCAAACACCAGTAATTTCTTCCTCTTGTCCTACCCTTTCCCACTTCCCCAGAAGTCTCAAGGTCTCTCAGCAGTAAGGGCAGGTCAGTTCAAGGGCCACAAACTTCAAAACCACCACCATGTTTTTCAGTCTGGAACTTGCTATTTCACAAACTTTAAAGCACATTTTCAGTTTTGTCATTCTCTGAACTTTTCACTTCTGTTTCACCATCCAGCAACTGTTCATTAACAAGCTGTTGAAGGAGCAAGCCACTGTGTTCAGCAGTAATGTTCCTTCCCCATAGAGACAGGCAGCAACATCTAAAACAAAGAATGGCATTACATCCTGCCTGATGAAACACTTTCAATGAAACGAATTACAGTTTAGCCAAACTGTCAATTGTAATATTTTGCTGTATATATAAAAGATAATATAATGGACACATCACCCCAATCGATTATCATTCATCCTGGAAAGGGATTCTGGGTTTTGGCGACAATATTCAATAAATTACATGTTCTCACAACAGAAGCAATTGTAAGGAAATGTAAAAAAAACCTCAGTTCAAGAATGAATTTCAGGGCCAGTTTCCCCATTAGACAAGTAGGGTAAGGCGCAGCCGCGCTTTCAGCTGCCGAGGCTCTAAGCTCTGGATTTTCCTCCCTAAACTTCTCCAGCTTTCTGGCTCGCTTTCCTCCTTCAAAACGTTCCTTAAAACCTACTCCTTTGACCAAGTTTGGGTTATCTTCCCTAATATCTCTTTATGTGGCTCGGTGTCAAATTTTGCTTCATAACACTCTTGCAAAGTAGTATTAAACACAGATCAAGTCAATGCAGCCACTATTTCTGCAGCCAACGTTTGTAGAACCCCAGGATGTACGCTATCTGGTTTAGGAGATTTGTCGGCCTTTAGCTCCATTAGTTTTTCTAGTGCTTTTTTAAAAACTTAAATTATTTCCTTTATCTTCCCAACCATCATTAGCCCTTGGTTCCCCACTTTTTTGGGAGGCTTTTTGTGTCTTTGACTGTAAAGACGGATACAAACTATTTGGAATACAGTTTTGCCTTGGAGCGATGAAATGAAGATTCACTAGATTGATTCCTGGGATGAGGGTTGTCCTGTAATGCGAGGTTAAGTAATTTGGGTCCATACTCTCCAAAGTTTAGAAGAATGAATGGTGATCTTATTGAAACATATAATATTCAGAAGATAAATGCTGAGGGGTTGTTTCCTCTGGCTGCAGAGTCTAGAACTTGGGGGGATGTGGTCTCAGAATAAGGGGTCAATCATTTAAGATTGATATAAGGAAATATTTCACCACCGAGGTTGAGAATCTTTGGGATTTTCTGCCCATGTGGGTCATAATCCAAAGAAGTTGAGTATTTTCAATGTTGCGGTAGATTTTTGGACTCTAGAAGTAGTAAGGATTGTGGAAATTGGGCAGATCATAAGAAATAGGAGCTGGAGTGGGCCATTCAGCCCATTGAGCTTGCTCTGCCATCCAATAAGATTATGGCTGATCTGATTGTGGATATAACTGCACTTTCCTGCCTGTCCACCATAACCCTCAACTCCCTTATTGATCAAAAAATCTGTCTATCTCAGCCTTGAATATACTTAACGACCCAGCCTCGTAGCCCTCTGCAGTAAAGAATTCCACAGATTCCCTACCCTCTGAGAGAAGAAATTCTTCCTCATCTCTGTTTTAAGTGGGCGACCCCTTACTGAGATTATGCCCTCTGGTCCTAGATACTCACAAAGCATCTACCCTGTCAAGACCCCTAAAAGTCTTATATGTTTCAATAAGGTCGCCTCTCATTCTTCTAAACTCCAATGAGTACAGGCCAAACTTACTCAACCTCTCCTCTTAAAAAAATCCTTCCATCCCCGGGATCAACCTAGTGAACCTTCTCTGGACTGCCTTCAATGCCAGTATATCTCTCCTTAGGTAAGGGGACCAAAACTGTTCACATTATTCCAGGCGTGGTCTAACGAGTGCCTTGTATAGTTTTAGCAAGGCTTCCCTATTTTTATACTCCATTCCCTTTGAAATAAAGGCCAATATTCCATTTGCCTTACCTATTACCTGCTGAACTTGTTTGCTAGCTTTTTGGGTTTCATGGACGAGAACCCTAAATCTCCCTGTGCTGCAGCTTTCTTCAGTCTCAACAATATTCAGCTCCTCTATTCTTCCTGCCAAAGTGCATAAACTTTCCCACGTTATATTCCATCTGCCACTTTTTTGCCCACTCACTCAGCCTGTCTCTATCCCTCTGTAGACTCTTTGTGTCATCCTGCCTTCCCACCTACTTTCGTGTCATCTGCAAACTTGGCGATAGTACAATCATTTCCCTCATCCAAGTCATTAATATATATTGTAAATAATTGTGGCCCCAGCACTAATCCCTGTGGCACTCCACTAATTACAGATTGCCATTCTGAAAATGACCCCGTATCCCAACTCTCTTGTCTTCTATTAGTTAGTCAGTCCTCTATCCATGCTAATATATTACCCTCAACACCATGGACTCTTATCTTATTAAGTAGCCTTATGTGTGGTGCCTTACCGACCACCTTTTCGAAATCCAAATATACTACATCTACTGGTTCCCCTTTATCTATCCTGCTTGGTACCTCCTCAAAGAATTCTAATAAAGTTGTTAGGCATGATTTCCCCTTCACGAAGCCATGCTGACTTTGCTTGATTAGATTATGCATTTCTAAATGCTCTCCAATATATCCTTGATAATAGACTCCACCATTTTTCTAATGACAGATGTTAAGCTAACTGGCCTATAGTTCCTCCTAGTTTCAGACCCAAATTTCTCACTGTCAAACTGAATGTAAAATTCTATCAAGTTATGATCATTCTTATTTAAAGAATCTTTCATTATGAGTCATTAATTAATCTGGACTCACTACACATTATCATTACTAAAGTAGCCTGTTCCCTGGTTGGTTCCAGAACATACTGTTTGAAGAAACTGTTCCGAATACACACTATGAACTCATCCTCCAGGCTAATTTTGCCAATTTGATTCATCCAATCTGTAAGAAGATTAAAATCTCGCATGATTATTGCAGTACCTTTCTTACAATTCCCCATTATTTCTTCATGTAGGCTCTGTTCTAACGTAGTTGCTGCCAGGGGGCCTATAAAGCTATTCCTACCAGTGACTCTTTTCCTTTGTTATTTCTTATCTCCACCCAAACTGATTCTACACAGTGATCCTTTGAACCTTCTTTCTCACTACTGTTCTGATCTCATCCTTTATTTAAAGAGCACCTCCTTTTCTTTTCTTTGTGTCCTTCCAAAATGTCAAATAACCTTGAATGCTCAGGTCCCAGCCGTCATCACTTTGCAACGATGCCTCTGTGATGGCTATTATATCATATTCATTTATTTCTATTTGTGCTATCAATTCATCCATCTTGTTACAAATGTTGGATTCAGATAAAAAGTCTTTAATTGTCTTTTTACCATTTTTCCCTTATCTGGCCTTATTTGCTGGTATACTCAAGTTTGTATGCTCTGTCCCTTCCTGTCACACTCTGGTTATCAATTCCTGACTTTACTACCCTGCACTATTCTCCCTCTTCAACTTTCCAAATCTCCCCTCATGTGTGCCCTCTCCCACACTATTTAGTTTAAAGCCCTCTCTATAACCCTGGTTATTTGATTCACTCGTACACTGGTCCCAGTTCATTCAGTTGAAAGTCATCCCAATGGTACAGCTCGTTCTGATCCCAGTATTGGTACAGTGCCCCATGAATTGAAATCGATTTCCCCCATACCAATCTTTGAGCAACTCATTCAACTTAAAATGAGGGCATACTGTAAATAAGATTAAAGTCATTCCACTTTAACATTGGTCAGGTAATAGGACCCGCATTTGCATTTAGTGTTGAGAGTTTCATTTTAATGTGGTTTTGCACCAACTCTGACATAGGGCTGCGAGACCCAATCAGCACCATTTTTGAACGGCCTCTCCTGCTCCCGGCCAACATTCCTGGTCGCTGCCAACCATCCCTCTAACCAAGATAAAAACAAAAAACTGCGGATGCTGGAAATCCAAAACAAAAACAGAATTACCTGGAAAAACTCAGGTCTGGCAGCATCGGCGGAGAAGAAAAGATTTGACGTTTCCAGTCCACAAGGGTCATGAGGACTCGAAACGTCAACTCTTTTCTTCTCCGCCGATGCTGCCAGACCTGCTGAGTTTTTCCAGGTAACTCTGTTTTTGTTTTGGACCCCTCTCACCAACCTGTCCAGTTGCTGCCAACCTTCTTTCTTGCTACCCCTTCCGATTGCTGCCCACCTTCCATCTCCAGCTCATGGCTTACCTCTGCAACAAGGCAACTCAAAGCTGCTCTTTCTGCCTCTCACCACTCATCTCACAAGCCCTTGATCATAGCAAGGATTCGGGAGAGGGATGTGGTGAGCAGGAGAGGCGGCAAGCAGGAGGTTCAATAAGCTCAACTGACAGCGACTGCCAGAAAGCAGAAGAAGGAGGGTCAGGGAACAGGAGACGCAGCAAGCTGAAGGGTGGGGAATGGGAGAGGGAGCAAACCAGAGATAAGTAGAAAGAGTCATCTTAATTCTTTTATATTTTTAAATTTAATTAGTTTTAAAAATTATTTCATTGACAACTATTTGCATCCAGCAATGTGAAATATTTCAACTTACAGGGTATAATGTTTTAATTTTTTTATGATCAGAAAGGTCCTACAGAACCTAACTACTGCTTTTACATTGGTTATAATGGGAAATTCTGATTTGCTTAACATTGTTTCACTTAAAGTTGCACTTTTCAGGAACGCAACTACAACATAAAACAAGGACTTACTGTACTCTATGCCAATTTGCTCGTGGCTCAGGTAATAATCCAGAGATCATCATCCTTATGGTTCTTAATTTAATCCCTGGCTGCTCATAATCCCTCCGCAGAACCTCTTTCTTAGTCCTACTTGTGTCATTGGTGTCCACGTAGACCACATCAGCTCAATCTTTCCTGTCCCACTCTAGGTTCCTCTCCAGGAAAGTGATGTTGAAGTCAAAGACTGACAAGGTGCCACATCAAAGGTTACTAGATCTCATGGTGTAGCATGGAAAGGGGATTGATTAGCTAACAGGAAACAAAGAGTGGGCATAAATGGGTTTGTAAGAATAGAGTGCTGGGGCCTCAGCCATTTATAATCTACATCAATGACTTGGATGAAGGGACTAAACGTACAGCTGCTAAATTTGCTGATGACACCAATTTAGGTACAAAAGTAAGTTATGGAGAGGATATGCCTACCTATTTCATTTTGCGGACGCCTTAAGGAAGTGGACAAAACATTGGCAGATGGAGTCTATTGTGGGAAAATGTAAATTTAGCCATTTCGGCAGGAAGAATAGAAAAGCAGCATATTATTTAAATGGCGAGAGATTGCAGAACTTTGGGGTACAGAGGGATCTGGGTGTCCTGGTACATGAATCACAAAAATTTAGTATGCAGGTACAGCATGTGACTAGAGGCAAATGGGATGTTGTAATTCATTGTTAGGGGAATGGAATATAAAAGTAGGAATGTTTTGCTACAGTTGTACAGGGTGTTGGTGAGACCACATCTGGAGTACTGTGTACAGTTTTGGTCTCCTTATTTGAGAAAGAATATAAGTGTGCAAGAAGCAGTTCAGAGAAGGTTCACTTGACTGATACCTGGAATGGTGGGGGGTGGGGGAGGGGGGTTATTTTTACTAGGAAAGGTTGGACAAACTGGTCCTGTGCCCATTGGAGTTTAGAAAAATAAGAGGTGATCTTATTGAAACATTTAAGATCCTGAGGGGACTTGACAGGGTCAATGCTGAAAGGATATTTCACCTTCTGGGAGAGACTAGAATTAGGAATCACATGGTTTAAAAATAAGGAGTTTCCCATTTACAATGGAGATGAGAAGAAATTTTTTTCTCTCAGAGTCGTGAATCTGTGGAATTCTCTTCACCGGAGAGTGGCTGAGGCAGGGTCATTGAATATTTTTAAGGAAGAGGTCGACAGATTCTTGACTTTCAAGGGTAGGTGCAATGTGGAGTTGGGACCACAGTCAGGTCAGCCATGGTCTTATTGTATGGAGGAGCAGGCTCAAGGGGCCAAATGGCCTATTCATGCTCCTAATTCGTATGTTCATATGTAAGTTCAATGACCTTACTGAATTGCAGAGCTGGCTAGAAGGGACATATGGCCTACTCCTGCTTCTTTTTCACCTCTGCCACTAAAGGTAGGTGGAGGCAATGTTTTCACCTCAATTTGTCTGTAAACAATACATCTCAAAAGCTAATGGATGGATTTTAACAAAACTTGGTAAACAGATAAGATATGGCCAAAGGAAGAACTGATGTTCTTTGAGCGAAGCTGCGGATTCAGATCTGCATCCTGGAATTTATTTTTTAAAAACGATCTGTTAATGTTGGGAGCTAGAGCAAATTGACTTTTTTGTTTAAAAAGAATCTTGAGAGTTGTTTTACTTAGAATGTTGTAGATTGTCTCAGCTGCTGTAATGCAATTTGTCACAGCTGTCAAAATGTGAGCAGAGTTTTCAGAGTAGTTTGCTGGATGTGGATTGGTCTGAAGCCCCCTCAGTGAGATGGAGGCTCTAAGTAAAAAGATTTCTTTTTTCAGCTTTGTAGTTACAGAGAGTTAACCAGGAAGGGAAAAGCCTCAAGGAAGAGCTGCGTCATTTTAATTACATTGAGTTAACACAGTATGGCAGAGATATGCATTCTACTGAGTGCCCTCTTATGTTCTTATCCCAATTGAGGACCAACATTCAAGAAATCAACTGGATGGCCAAATAAAGAGCTGTAAATCATAGCTAAGATCTTGCTATCTGTTCCCACCAGAGAGATTTTTATGTTCAACTGTGTAATTATGGGTCAAGGAGTAAGTACTGCATTTTAATAAGGACTGACACCAGCCCAGGGAAGGGAGGGTAATCAGCTTAATATGAAAACAGCTTTAATTCACTATTACAGCAACAACATTAGCTCAATAAGATCAAGGGCAGTCAGAGTCATAATTACATCATTTGAACCTACAATTCTAAACCATATATATATATAATATATACAGAACTTGAGTATTGCTGAAAAAAGAGACATGTCAAAGCTTTTCATCTTGCATTCATCAGGACACCCCACAAGAATACCAATATATGGGGAAAATAACAATTTATACTGTATGAGAAGAGAGTGCTGATTGGTGCAAGTGGATTCTGATTAGAGGCGTTGCCATGAAAAATGCACCAAATATGGTGGCCGTCAACCATTGTTTGAAATTTAAAGCAGGCAGCTTGACCCTAATTGGTCAAGGTATTGCCCTGAGGAATGAGTCAACAGATGGTTGTTCCTTATTTTGTTTAGCTGAAACAGGTGCAATGTGTGTACATGTTCTTTCTGTCTGCAAAGAGCAGGGCCCTATGTATTAATTTTTGTAGCTTTCAGTACATGCAAATATGCCACTGCGAGCCCGACTGACAATCTTAAATTGGTTATCATCATAATTGAGCACAATGAGGATCATTTAGCAAACGTTGTCCAATAGCGGAATCATATCTAATGTTGGACACTGTGTTTTGAGCTTTTCAAGCACGGCTGGTTGGGTATGGTGTGTACCTTGCCCGTTGCAAACAAGGAACAGTTGGTAACCACAGAATTAGCAGCCTATACCCGCTCTTTCATCAAATGTGCCCACAATCCATGGGTGAACTGCAACAATTGTTTATTCCTGTCTGGCGCAAAAGTAAAACAGGAAAGGTGGCCAAACCTGGTTTACAAGGGAAATTAGAGATAGTATTAGATTCAAGGAAGAGGCATACAAATTGGCCAGAAAAAACAACAGACCTGAGGATTGGGAGCAGTTTAGAATTCAGCAAAGGAGGACCAAGGGATTGATTAAGAAGGGGAAAAAAGAGTACGAGAGTAAGCTTACAGGGAACATAAAAACTGACTGTAAAAGTTTCTATAGGAATGTGAAGAGAAAAAGATTGGTGAAGACAAATGTAGGTCCCTTACAGTCAGAAGCAGGGGAATTTATAATGGGGAACAAAGGAACGGCTGACCAACTAAATACATACTTTGGTTCTGTCTTCACAAAGGAGGACACAAATAACATAGCAGAAATGTTGGGGAACACATGGTTTAGTGAGGGAGGAACTGAAAGAAATCAGTATTAGTAGGGAAATGGTGTTAGGGAAATCGATGGGATTGAAGGCCAATAAATCCCCAGGGCCTGATAATCTATATCCCAGAGTATTTAAGGAAGTGGCCCTAGAAATAGTGGATGCATTGGTGGTCATCGTCTGAGATTCTATAGACGGTGGAACAGTTCCTACAGACTGGAGGGTAGCTAATGTAACCCCACTATTTAAAAAGGGAGGCAGAGAGAAAACAGGGAATTATAGACCAGTCAGCCTGTCGTCGATAGTGGGGAAAATTCTAGAGTCCATTATAAAAGATTTAATAGCTGAGCACGTGGAAAACAGTGGCAGAATTGGACAGAGTCAGCATGGATTTACAAAAGGGAAATCATGCTGGACAAATCTACTGGAATTTTTCGAGGATGTAACTAGTATAGTTGATGAGAGGGAGCCAGTGGATGTGGTTTATTTGGACTTTCAGAAGGCTTTCGACAAAGTCCCACATAAGAGATTGGCATGTAAAATTAAACTCATGGGATTGGGGGTAGTGTATTGTGATGGATAGAAAACTGGTTGGCAGACAGGAAACAAAGAGTAGGAATAAATGGGTCTTTTTCTGCTTGGCAGGCAATGACTAGTGGGGTACCGCAGGGATCGGTGCTGGGACCCCAGTTATGCACAATATATATTAATGATTTAGATGAGGGAATTAAATATAACATCTCCAAATTTGCAGATGACACAAAGCTGGGTGAGAGGGTGAGCTGTGAGGAGGATGCAGAGATGTTTCAGTGCGATTTGGACAAGCTGAGTGAGTGGGCAAAAGCACGGCAGATGCAGTATAATGTGGATAAATGTAAGGTTAACCATTTTGTTAACAA
This sequence comes from Carcharodon carcharias, assembly GCF_017639515.1. Classification (NCBI taxonomy): domain Eukaryota; kingdom Metazoa; phylum Chordata; class Chondrichthyes; order Lamniformes; family Lamnidae; genus Carcharodon; species Carcharodon carcharias. Next base: position 223,986,890 of record NC_054467.1, on the reverse strand, counting down.
AAACAGGAAGGCAGATTATTACCCGAATGGTTATAAATTGAGAGAGGGGAATGTGCAACGAGACCTTGTACACCAGTCGCTGAAGGTAAGCTTGCAGGTACAGCAGGTGGTAAAGAAGGCAAATGGTATGTTGGCCTTCATAGCCAGAGGATTCAAGTACAGGAACAGGGATGTCTTGCTGCAATTGTACAGGGCCTTGGTGAGACCACACCTGGAATATTGTGTGCAGTTTTAGTCTCCTTTTCTGATGAAGAATGTACTTGCTATAGAGGGAATGCAGCGAAGGTTTACCCGACTGAGTCTTGGGATGGCAGGACTGACATATGAGGAGAGATTGAGTCGGTTAGCATTATATTCGCTGGAGTTCAGAAGAACGAGGGGGAATCTCATAGAAACCTATAAAACTCTAACAGGACTAGACAGGGTAAATGCAGGAAGGATATTCCCGATGGTGGGGGAGTCCAGAACCAGGGGTCACAGTCTGAGGATATGGGGTAGACCATTTAGGACTGAGGTGAGGAGAAATTTCTTCACCCAGAGAGTGGTGAGCCTGTGGAATTCGTTACCACAGAAAGTAGTTGAGACCAAAACATTGTCTTTTTTCAAGAAGGAGTTAGGTATAGCTCTTGCAGCGAAAGGGATCAAAGGGTATGGGGAGAAAGCAGGAGCAGGCTATTGAATTGGATGATCAACCATGATCATAATGAATGGTGGAGCAGGCTCAAAGGGCCAAATGGCCTACTCCTGCTCCTAGTTTCTATGTTTGTCTTTATGCAGGAGAAGACAGCCCACAACAAGAGGGAGAGAGAGAGAGAGAGAGAGAGAGAAGACAGGAGGTGGGATGCCTGAGCTCTGACCCCTCACTCCATTTGAGCAGCAGGCTGAGTTGGCAGGCAGGATAGAGACTCTGTCTGTGTGAGGGCAAGGTCAGCTTCTCCCAAGAATCGAGTGAGGATGCATGCATTATTCTGAGAACTTTGGAAAATCAAGGTGATTGATACGTACAATGTTTGGGCCAGCCTAGGCAGTCATTCATTCTCTCTTTTCTCCATTTTAGGTGCCAGCAGGCAGAGTGGGAGGCCAACATCCTCCACAGAAGAAAGCTCCAGCCCCAGGACACCTTGGAAGAAGATAATGACAACTTCACACCTGTGGAGCCATGACAGAGTTCACATGCACCCTCCACCAGCCCAGAGACACACCTCGGTGGGTCATAATCTAGTTCAGGCTTGGATTCACACTCTGGTGGTCACCTCACACATATGTCCACAGCAGGCAGAGGCAGTGGCAACCAAGGTCTCTGGCACTCCGAGGACTGCTGGAGAAGTGGCCCCTGCTCAATCAGGGTCAGATGACAAACCTCTAGAAGCAGCCGTAGAAAAGTTGCTGGAGATTCAAGAAACACATGGGAACTTCAGTCAGAGCTGTCAGAGGCTTTCAACAGAGTGGCGCGAGAGGCGGAGGAGATCGTCTGTGTGCTCTCTGATGTAATGGCTTCAGCATGCGAGTGCAAGGAAGTCTCCATGGAAGGGATGGCAGATGCCACAGAGACCCAGGACCAAAAGAACGCACATAGTTTCTGCCGGATATGCACCAGGCCTACACTCCATCACTATAGCCATGGGTATATTTCTACCATGGCTAAGCAAGAGGGAATGGTGCACCTCGACCTTCCTTCAGGTGCACCTTCCCCTCAAGGAGTTAGATAGGGGACCTCAGGCACCCAAAGAGAGGAGCATCAGGCAGACACCTTGAGGGCATCTACCCAGGACACTCCAAGGGTGTCCAGGCATTCCCAATCCCCTCTGCTCAGGCCACGAAGGATGCATCTGCTTCTGAGCAGGAGACCCAAAGTAGGCCTCGGACCTCCAGAAGGGGCCTGCCAATGTCATCACAGACAAGAGGACATAGCAGTCAGCAGGCTGCCTTGTCTTCTGACTCTGACTTAGCAGGGCCCACTTCTCCAGTAGTCCTCAGAGTGCCAGAGACCTTGACTGTCACTGCTGCAGGAGTTATGGTGGCCCCAGATGAAGTGGTAGAGTTAGAAAAATTAAGAAGTTTTGAATGAACACTGGTGTACAATTGCATATAGTTTTGACACTTAATAATATGTGCCAGCTTGCACTGATTGGAAGTCTCCTGGATTCTCACTTGCTGCTAGTTGTTTTGCACTCTACTAGTTCCAGATGAAAGACATCCTGTGCATGGAGACATCGCTCTTTGCCAAGGATGACGGGAGCCATGTGCGAGAAGCCTCCCCCACTCGCACGATTTTGCTTGCCTCCACTGCCCTCGAGATTCTAGACAGAGACCTTTGCCTTGTCATAATAGAAACATTAAGCACATGAACCCTTGTTAGGCAAGTCCATGCCCTTGGGAGGATGCAGGTTTGCAGTCGCAAGTTGGCTGCCGTTCACTTGCTTGTACCTCCTTTCATCCCTAATTCTGACAGAAGCCAATGGCAAATGGCTCAGAGCAAACTGCAGCTCTACACCTTGCTGGGATCTTGCTGATCTCTGGGCCAGACCTGCTAACAGTGAGGATTTCAAAAGAACAAAGCTCTCGCACAATCTCCTCTTTTGTTGTCCAGTTGTGCTGACCTTCAGCTCCACCCGCCCGAGATGACCCTCCTCCAACCTTGATGTTTTGCAGTTGGACATCAAGGGCATTGTCTTGTTGCTGAGCTGGGCCTTTCTCTTGTGATGGTTCACATCACTTTTCAAACTCTCAACACCATTTTTTACCCTCCCCCGTCACCCACCAACTTCTCCCATCATCATTTATCCCCTAATGTGACCTTTATTCTCCCCTCTGTGACCCTTGAACCTCTCCCCATCACCATGGGCCCTATAACCATTAACATGGACATGCCTTCCCTTCCCAATGAGCCCACACTAAGCACAGTGCCCATGTTCACCCTGATCCTGCCCATTCCCGTTATCCATGCCACCATTCTTGTCCTCCTCAATGACCTGCTTGATGAGAACGACACCCGCCATACCCACACCCTGGCCCTCCCACCCTACCACATCTTACTTCTCCCTCTCACTGTCACCATCCCTTAGTTCCATCAATGATTTCCATTCTCCCCCAGGACTCTGCTATTGACTCCACTGACCTTCCCTATAAAATACTCCCCTTTCCCTGCTCACACTACCCCCTCTTCGTGTCTTTACACGCCTGTGCTTTCAATCCCCCCTGCTTCGTGCCTTCAACCACTCCCCCTCTCTCTTCATGAGCCACCCCCCCCCCCCCCACCCCTCCCCCCAACCCCCCACCCACCACCACCACCACCACCACCCATACACTTGCAGATCATCTCCTGCGGTCCTCACCAATGGTGGATGCAGCGTCGGCTGGCCGGTAAGTCCTGGAAGTCTCCTTCACCAGGTGCATGCCACATTTGTTAAGCCTCGTAACTGAACAGCGTAAATTCCCGCTGGAAGATTTAACAGGGCACAAGATTCCAGTGTATTAGCCTGGTAATGAACATTCATGAGATGTGAAATGGGTTTCCAATAATCTTCAGTGGGAAAGTCGATCTACCATTAACCCGCCATGAAAATCGGGGGAACACAACTCTGACCTGATTTCCTGATGTCGGGAAACTGAATTTTGGACTCCCGCCACATTTTCCACCCCTGCCCACCATGCAGATGGTGGGACGGGAAGATTCTGCCCCTCAAATGGGAACCACACTTCTGAAATAATCTGAAATAAAGATAATAGAGTACAGGAACCTTACATTCTTACACTAACAAAAAAATAATGTGTAGATAGTTTTCTGGCAGTTTACAAACTGGCTTTACAATTGGACTTAATTTTTTTTTAAAATGAGCTTGTGTCAACTTTCAGGAACAGTGAGAAAATTGGGACATCTCTTGTACAGTGGATTCCTCAAATATCAAGTGTCTTGATGCAGTGAATTTCTTCTACTTGTTAATTAGTATTGCTGTGAGTACCCAGGGTGTCAAGTCAGCAGCACAATTGAAAATCTTGAACATCACCACTTCTTTTCCCTACAATGAAGGTTCAATTTGTTCTCCATTATTTAACAGCTGCAGCTCCTACTGGATTCCCACCACAAAATCAGGGCTCAAAATTAAGGTTGCAGAACCACTAGGAAAATAGAATCAGCAACCCACCAAATACTCTGGTCTCCAGGTTTCCTTATGCTTCAGGGAATGGCACTGTAGCACAGCATGTTGGGGTCAAAGAGATGTCACTTCATAACTTACTTAAGTGCAGGAATGTACAAAGAGTACTGCTGATGAAAGCACAATGTTGCTAGGTTATGTTGCTACTGAAATAGGTTAACTGTGCTAGTAAAGCAATCATACTGCCATGGAACATTGATAAAGACAATGCTCTTGTTCAAGTGGTTGGTGTTAATTTCATGCATTCCTGTTCAGCTCACTGTCAATATCTGGTCTCATTTCACTGAAGCGTCAATCAGTCCAACTTTAAGATGACTGGGGAAGCACACATTAGAAAATAGTATCCAGTTCGTACAATGAGGGCTTCATATTTTTTAAGTATTTATTAATTGGATATGAGCATTGCTGGCAAGGTCAACATTTGTTGCCCAGCCCTGTTTGCCCTTGGGAAGGTGTTGGACCATATTCCTGAACCACTGCAGTCCACAAATTTAGGTACACCCACAATTCTGTTAGAAAGGGAGTTCCAAGATTTTGACCTAGCAACAGTGAAGGAACAGTGATATAGTTTCAGGTCAGGATGGTGTGTGGCTTGGAGGGGAACTTGCAGGTGGTGGTGTTCTCATGCTGTCCTTGTCCTTGCAGGTGGTAGAGGTCAAGGGGCAGAAGGTGTTGTTTAGGAGTCTTAGCGAATTGCTGCAACAGTGGCACACTGCTGCCACTATACACCAATGGCGGAGGAAATGAATGTTTAAGGTGGTGGATGGAGTGTTGATCAAAAGGACTGCTTTACCCTGGATGGAGTGGAATTGCATGTTGTTGGAGCTGCACTCATACAAGCAAGTGGAAAGTTTTCCATCACACTCCCGGCTTATGCCTTGTAGTTGGTGGACTGGCTTTATGGAGTCAGGGGGTGACTTAATCGCTGCATAATTCCCACCCTCTGACTTGCTCTTGTAGACATGGTGTTTACATGGCTGGTTCAGTTCAGTTTCTGGTAAATAGTAACCCCAGGATGTACGATGGTATTGTTGTTGAACATCAAGGGGAGGTGGTTGGATTTTCTCTTGTTGAAAATGGTCATTGCCTGACACTTGTGTAGCACAACTGTTAATTGCTACTTCTCAACTCAAGCCTGCAACTGTCTGCTTCACTCATGCTATCATAAGAATAATTGTATGGGTAGTAAAGTCAAACGCATGATCCTAATGGATGCAGAACCCACATATGGGAGAGACCAAAGACAATGCACCTAAGAAACAACCTAGAGCTCCCCAAAACTTGACACAATTCATTAAGGGATTTGAAGCCAGGAATTTAAATTCAGTTCATTGAAGAAACAGTGAAAAACTTGAATTTGGCAGGGGTAAGGTAATAGGACTTAGTGTGCAACAAAGATGACTTTTGGGTGAGTTGAAGTTCCTATGAAACAGTGGCTGATAGCCAGCAAGAGAACATTGGACAATATGAAGATAATGAAGGTGTGGGTGAATTCCAGTTGCAGCGGAGGGAAGTGCTAGGCTGGAGGCAAATGAAGATGGAAAATATGTCAGTGATGGACAGCATTTGAATTTCAAATGTACCTTACAATCAAATAAGACATCAAAGCTGTGCTCCACCAGATTCAGCTTTTAACCAGGAAGGGAATTGAATTATAGTCTTGAGTTTTTGGTGGAAGCCAAGAAAGATGTATTGCTAAGGTTAATTTTGCTGTTGCATTTTGTAATCAGGATTTGTGAATTAAGTTTTGCCTCAACACAGTATCTTTATTTTGCACATGGGTCTAGCAGAAATAGTAAATATGGTATTATCAAAAGAGGCAACAGAATGTTAATGTATTGGAAAATGGAGTAGTTGGACATGAGTGTTTATCCATAAATGTCCACATGGCAATCTTAGTTGACCACTGCTAATCAATATTAGGCGCTCCTCAAAACAAGAAAAGGGCAAGAGAGACATAACCAAGACGAAAGAAATTCAGGCAGCTACTTTTGCGCACTTAGTGATTTGTCTCAGTATTTCTTGCTAGTCTACCTGCACAAATATGCGGAAATGTTCCCCTAAACCTCATTAATCAGTCTGCTGCAACAAAATTTTCATAAACCAGTCAACATTCTTCAACAAATCCAATTCTTTCAACAGCCCAAAGCATCAGGAAATATAGGGAGGTGGTGGCGTGGTGGTATTGCCATTGGACGAGTAATCCAGAAACCCAGGGTAATGCTCTAGGGACCCAGGTTTGAATCCTATCATGTCAGATGGTGGAACTGAATTCAATAAAAATATGGAATTAAAAGTCTAATGATCACCATGAACCATTGTCGATTGTCGTAAAACCCCAACTGGTTCACTAATGTCCTTTAGGGAAGGAAATCTGACGTCCTTGCCTAGTCTGGCTTGTCAATGTATCAGTAATTACACTGCATAGTAATTACATTGTTAAAGACAATTACTTGTTAAAACAGGAGATGGGCATTGGTTCTCCCATCAAAAAGTATAGATACAGCTGGAACACTTTGGTGTGGGAGGTATTATGAAGTTTGTTACACTGAAGAGCTGTCTCAAGAATAAACCAACTTGTAGAAAAAGACTAGCTTTGGACTTATTCTTCCAACACAAGCACTTATTGTGAGCAACATGGCAGCACAAGGTGAACTTTAGGTGATTGATTGCTGTAAATGAAGTTTTCTGTCTCAATCCTCTGAGGGAAAAGAAGCATATGGCTGCTGACAATTTAGGTTACAGAATAGTGGCAGGATGGTGCAAAATATAGTCTAAAACAGCAAGAGGAGAGCTGGAAGCTTCACAGTTTAAAACTGCAAGAGGTAAGCTGGGAGCTCAGATACGGAGTGCGGACCTGCGTGAGAAGAGCCCCTCCAACCTGTTTCTACCTGTCAGAGCCAAAGCATGATGTCACAGGAAAACAGGTAGGTGATTGGTGGGTATCTCTTCCTATCTCTTCCAATCTTTTGATCCAAATTAATTAAATAGAATAGAGATGGCTGGGCAGGTGGTATGTTGTAGCTGTAGTACGTAGGAGCTGGTGGACGTCGGTGTGATCCATGGTGACCACATCTGCAGCAAACGTTGACTGCTCGAGGAACTTCGGCTCAGAGTTGATCAGCTGGAGTCCAAGCTGCAAACACTGCAACATATCAGGTAGAGGGAAGAGTTACCTGGACACTGTTTCAGGAGGCAGTCACACCCCTTAGATTAATTATGTCAAATTTGGTCCATGGTCAGGGACAGGAAGGTGTGACTGCGAGTGAGGTAGGTATGGGATTCAGGATTAAGCTTTGGAGGAGCCTCAGCTGGTGCCCTTGTCCAATAGGTATGAGGTTCTTGCTCCTGGTGTGGACGAGAGCACAGACTGCAGGGAGGATAAACAAACTGACCACAGTACCGTGGTACAGAGTGGCATTTAAATGGGGGGAGAAAAGAGAAATATAGTAGTAATAGGGGACTGCTTAGTTAGGGGAATAGATACTGTTCTCTGCAGCAAAGACAGAGTCCTGAAGGCAGTGTTGCCTACCTGGTGCCAAGGTTAAGGACATCTCTTCCGGGATTGAGAGGAACTTGGAGGAGGAGGGGAAGGATCCAGTTGTGGTCCATGTAGGTACCAACAACATTGGTAGGACTAGGAAAGGGGTTCAGCTGAGGGACTATGAGCAGCTCTGGGGTAAATTAAAAAGTAGAACCTCAAAAGGTAATAATCTCCAGATTACTACCTGAGCCACGTGCAAATTGGCATAGGGTAAATAAGATTAGAGAGGTAAATGTGTGGCTCAAAGATTGGTGTGGGAGAAATGGGTTCTGATTCATTGGGCACTGGCACCAGTACTGGGGAAGGAGAAAGCTGTTTCATTGGGATGGGCTTCATTTGAACCATGCTGGGACCAATGTTCTGATGAATCGTATAACTAGGGTTGTAGATATAACTTTAAACTAATTAGTGGGAGGAGGGTTCAATTGAAGGGAAGGGGCAGAAAATATAAGCAGAAGAGTGCAGCAGAAATCAGCATATTGACTAGAAAAATCAGATTGGCAGGGGTAACCTGGAAGACAAATTTGTAGAGTGCATCAGGGATTGTTTCTTAGAGCATATACATTGTAGAACCTACCGGGGAACAGGCTATTTTAGATCTAGTAATGTGTAATGAGGTAGGATTAATAAGAGATATTGCAGTTAAGGATCCTCCAGGGGGTAGCAATCACAAAATGGTAGAATTTCAAGTTCAGTTTGAGGGTGAGCAACTCCGGTCTCAGACCAGTGTCCTCAACTTAAATAAGGGCAATTACAGAGGTATAAAGAAAGAGCTGTCTAAAGCAGGCTGGGAAAATAGACTAAGGGGAAGGTCAGTGGATGAGCAGTGGCAGATGCTTCATGACACTCAGCAAAAATTTATCCCGGTCAAAAAGGAGGACTCAATGAGAAGGATGAACCACTTGTGGTAACAAAGGTGGTCAAGGAGTGTATCCAAACAAAAACTAGGGCATACAAAACAGCGAAAACTAGTGGTAGACCAGAGGATCGGGAATATTTTTTTTTAAGGAGCCAGCAGCAGATGGCTAAAATGCCAATAAAGGGAGAAAATTGATTATGAAAGTAAATTGGCAGCAAATATAAAAACAAACAGCAAGACCTTCCACGGAAATATAAAAAGAAAGAGAGTGGCTAAAGTGAGCGTGGGACCCTTGGAGGATGCAACTGGAGATTTAATAATGGGAAACAGGGAAATGGCAGATAATTTAAAGCAATATTTTGCATTGGCCTTCATGGTGGAGGACACTATAAACATCCCAAAGATATCAGATAAGCAAGGAGCTAATGGGAGGAAAGATCTTGTAATACGAGGGACAAAGTTTTGTCAAAGTCAAAGACAAGTTGCCAGGACCTGATGGCCTGCATCCAATGGTCTTAAAAGAAGTGGCTGCAGAGATAGTGGAGGCATTGGTCGAAGTATTCCAGAACTCACTGGATTCCGGGATGGTCCCAGCAGATTGGAAAACTGCTATTGTGACGCCTCTGTTCAAGAAGGCAGGGAGACAAAAAGCAGGAAACTATAGGCCAGTCAGCCAAACATCGGTCATTGGGAAAATGCTAGAGTCCATTATTAAGGGAGAAATAGCAAGACATCTAGAAAAGCTTAATGTAATCAAACAGAATCAACATGGTTTTGTGAAAAGGAAATCATGCTTGACAAATTTGCTAGAATTCTTTGAGGATATAACAAGCAGAGTTGATAAAAGGGAACCGGTAGATGTAGTGTATTTGGGATTTCAAGCAGGCACGAAGGTTCCACATAAAAGGTTATTGCACAAGATAGGAGATCGTGGTATTGGGGGTAACGTATTAGCATGGATTGAGGATTGGTTAACATACAGAAGACAGAGTTGGAGTTAATGGGGCTTTTTCAAGTCAGAAAGATCCTGAGGGGGCTTGACACGGTAGATGTCGAGATGTTTTCACTAGTGGGGGAATCTCAAACTAGGGGACATAGTTACAGAATAAAACTGAGATGCAAAGGAATTTCTTCTCTCAGAGGGTAGTGAATGTCTGGAATTCTATACCCCAGAGAGTTCTGGAGGCTAGATCACTGAAAGTATTTAAAGAGGAGATAGATTTTTGAAATATCGGGGAAGTTGAGGGTTATGAGGAGATGGCACATTGGTGGTGAGCAAATTAGTAGAATCAATCCTGAGAGATAGGATTAACTGTCATGTGGAAAGGCATGGACTAGTCAGGGATGGTCAGCATGGGTTCGTTAAAGGAAGGTCTTGCCTCACAAATTTGATTGAATTCTTTGAGGAAATGACAAGAAGGGTTGATGAAGGCAGTGCAGTGGATGTTGTGTACATGGATTTTAGCAAGGCATTTGACAAGGTCCCACATGGCAGATTGGTCGGGAAAGTGAAAGCCCATGGGATTCAGGGTAATGTGGAAAACTGGATAAAAGGTTGGCTTTGTAACAGGAAACAAAGGATAACGGTCAATGGATGTCCTTGTGAATGGAAAGTTGTCCCAAGTGGTGTTCCACAGGGCTCGGTGTTGGGACCCTGGCTGTTTGTGTTATATATTAACGATTTGAACGTGAACATGGGGGGCATGATTGGGAAATTTGCAGATGACACAAAGATTGGCCATGTAGTGGATAGTGTAGAGGATAGCCATAATCTCCAAAACAATATAGATGGGTTGGTGGAGTGGGCGGTAAAGTGGCTGATGGATTTTAATATAGAGAAGTGTGAGGTCCATATCAGTTGGTTTACGGAAGGAATCCGAAGTTGCCCTCAGTGTTATCAGACGCTCCACATGCTCCAGAAGGGACTAGCATTAGCTCCACTTTTTCTACTCATCTGAATGATTTGCATGCAGAAATAAAAGCTTTCATTAAAGCTGAGGTTTCCGACAAAATTCAGCGAGCACCGCATAAGACCATCAGGAATACAGTTTAGACAAGGAAGCATGGTATTACAAAAGGGGAGGTCAGAAAGAGTGGAAAGGACCTGGCAAGGTGATAGGGAGTGATGGGAAAGTAGTAATTGTGCAACAAGGCAAACTGTTGGGGTACATTCTTCGGGTTAGTTCAAATCTCACAATGGCAAACTATGAAACAATGTAACTTCATCTGAATAGGAACAGATGGAAACATGTTTGTACTCGAAAGAGTTACGTTCTTCGGAGTTAACTGGCACTGACTATACCATTACAGGTTCTGAACAGGACATCCAAAGCACAGAGACACCGTGCATTTCACATAATACACACGCACACACACGCACACGCACGGCAGTTATGAGGAGCAAACTATGGCAGAGGGTCAACTGATGATGAGCAAAATAACAAAGGTGCAGTATAAGGCTGTTTATCCAATAGGGCAACTACCCAAAGTAGGAACAAAGGTAATATACATGCCCGAAGGAGCCAATGTGTAGAGGGATACCACTATCATGGATAGATACCAATATCATAGAGCGAGCAGGAAAGGCCACTGGTAAATACAAACATTGGCTAAATGTGCAGAATGAAGGACAGGAGACAAGATCCATGGATTGCCAAAGCAAGGTAAAGATATGGAAGCCCAGAAAGCGCAGCATGAGTTTTGACAGTGGGCCAGAAAGTGGTCGTGACCCCAGAAAAATTACGGACTTGAGAACAAGAATCTGCTCGCATGGAAGAAAAGTCATACAGTAGTAGTCCAGAAAGAGAGGAATGTGAGTAGGGGTCATCGCTAGACAAGAACGAGGACTATAGAACAAGCTTGGAATGTCAATAGAAGTACAAATCCTGAGAGGATTTAGTAGCTGCTAATAAATTGGCTAATAAGCTGATAAAGGAAGCCTAACAAAGAGCTGGAAGGATTTTTTGGTATATACTGAAATACCTGATCAGGGACAGCCAGCCCTAACTCTCAGGTGCATCTGTACAGAAAAGATACTTCCAGGTGGCATGTACAAGGCTAAAGTGAGATTAGTCGCCTAAGGCTTTGAAGAAAGACTCAGGGATCAGGATCTCAGGGTGGACTCGCCTAGTGTAGGGAAAGTGAGTTTGAAGAGGTTTTTTTAAGCCTCATATTCCTGGGAGTGCAAATTGATTGATATAAAGGCTGTGTTTTTGCAGGGGGAGAAGTTTCAAAGAGAAGATTTTTTTTTTTTTAAACTGTCTAAAGAAGCTGGCGATAAAGAAGGAAATTGAACAAGTGTGTTTATGGATTGAATGATGCGTCAAGAGGATAGTATTTTCCCTTGAGGTCTGTCCTGTTGAAAACAGGGTGCATTTAGTTAAAGGCAGACCCTGCAATGTTCTACGGGTACCATAAGGAGAAACTAACAGGAATCATTATCGTGCATGATGATGATTTCCTGTGTAGAATTTGAGCAATGGATAATTGAGAAGACAAAGGAGGAATTCCAGGTTGGCAGTTGGGCTTCAGGGGCCTTTAAATACATGAGTTTAGACATTAAGCAGAGCAAGTCAGAAGTGACATTGAATCAACAATCTTACCTAGAAAATGTTAATCGTAACGCGATAAATTGCGTTAGATCCTCACAAAAACAGGATCCTGCTTCCAAGGAAGAAACGGAACAATTAATAATTTAGATTGAGCAGTTGAACTAGTTGTGCACTCAGTCTAGACCTGGCGCTAGTTATGATGTGTTGAAGCGGTGTATTATGATGAAACATGCTACGGTTGGGGAAGTTCTGAGAGCAAATAAAACATTAAAAAAGTTAAATTCAGAAAGATGCACACTCAAGTTTCTAGCCTTGGGTAGACCAGAATATGAGGCTGGTCATTTTTAGTGATGCTTCACATGCTAATCTTCCAAATGGGTATTCTAGCACAGCAGGGTTTATCATATTCTTGGTAGGAAAGAATACTAAATGTTGCCCGCTGGCTTGGGCTAAGAAAATTAAAATATTGAAAAGCACCTCAGCTGCCAAAATGCTGGCATTAGTAGAAGCAACAGATAAGGGGGTTCACTTATCCAATAAACTGACAGAAATATCATACATAAAGGGCAATATGCGAAAGGTTTGCCCATAGAATGTATGATGACAACCAGTCTTTTTGAGATAATGTTTATTTGACAGTGCCGCTGAAAAACGGTTAAGAATCGACATAGCTAGGATAAAATAAATGTTAGAGAGAAGCGATCTCTATGATACGATGGGTTGATATAAGTCACCAACTATCAGACTGTTTACAAAAACTCTCCAAGAAATTACTAAATTGGAAGAGGGGCGTCATATAAAAGGACAAAATGGAAAAACCTATAATTTTTTTTGCTTAAAGGAAATGTGGGATCTATAAATGTGAAAATACGTGACTTTATATCCTTCTGTTTGTTTCAAACAGAATGTTCTTTAATTTTTAAAGAAAGGAGAGGAATCTTTAAATGTTTCAGTAATTACATTGCATAGCAATTACATTGTTAAAGACAATTGTTAGTTAAAACAGGTGATGGGCATTTGGTTCTCCCATCAAAACAGTATAAATAGATAGAGCTGGAATACTCTAGTATGGGAGGTACTAGGAAGTCTGTTACACTGAAGGGCTGTCTCAAGAATAAACCAACTTGTGGAAAAAGACCAGCTTTGGACTACATGTGACTCCAGGCACACAGTGTGGTTGACTCTTAAATGCTCTCTGAAATGGCCTAGCTAGTATCAAACTGCTGCAGTTCAAGAAGGAAGCTCACCATCACCTTCTCAAGGGCAACTAGGGATGGTCAATACATGTTGACCAAGCACATCCCAGCAACCAGAAATTAGTTCACCACAATGCCAGGAAAATTAGATTGTCTACAGCATTAGATTGTCAGACAGCAAGGACTGGATTTTTGCCATGGGGGTAGGAAACAGGAACCAGGTCTGTGTTTGGGTCAGAAACCCACCTCCAGTGAGTAACTAACTGAAGTTCAGATTTTCCCAGGGGCAAGCCCTTTTTATGGAGACGGTTTCCTGTCCAATTAGAGGCAGTGGGGGAAGGAATGGAGGCGGTCACATTAAGTGTGGGACTCATTTAAACTCCCCACAGCAGCCATAACTGAGGCTGCTGGTTGCCCTGGAGGAAAGACCTGCAATTTGCTTCAAAAGTTTCCACTGCACCACAAGGGAGATGTCACCCAGGGAAGGACAGACCCTTGCTTCATCAATGTCACTAGGTCAAACTCCTGCAACTCCCTCCTTAACAGTGCTGTGAGTGTTCCTACACCACATGAAGTGCAGCAGGTCAAGAAGGTAGCTCACCACCACCTTCTCAAGGGCAATTAGGGATGGGCAATAAATGCTGGTCTAGCCAGCAATGCTCATGTGCCGTGAAAGAATATATTTTAAAAATACACATCACCAGCATTTATTGCCAATGCCTAATTTGTTTTTTCAGCCACCCACCTCAGTTTGGACCCAATTCAGGCCATGAAAATTTGGACCCAACCATTGGAAGTACAATTTTTTTTTAATCCACAAATTAGCAAGAAGCCTTTGTGAAAAAGTTATTTCAATACATTCTAACATCCAGGGTGCACAATGCACAGTTACATTCTTGACAAATAGTTTGTGCTTTTACACATTCCCCATCAATGCATCACAAGCGTGTAAGAGGTGGTTACTACATTTTAGTTATTTCTTTAGGCACCCTTTACTGGAAAGTGAACCTCTGAGCTAGTTGTTCCATAAATAGAGTTCAAATCTATGTCTTCTAACTATCTCATTAGAACATAAGAAATAGGGGCAGGGGTGTAGGCCATTCAGCCCATCAAACCACCTCCACCATTCAGTAAGATTATAGCTTACCTTCAATCTTAGCTACAACTTCCCACATCCATTGATTTTCCTAATTATCTAAAAATTTGTCGATCTCTGGCTTGAATATATACTTAACTGAGCATTTACAGCTCTCTGCAGTGGAGAATTCCAAATGTTTATCATCATCATTGGCAGTCCCTTGTATCAAAGTTGATTCTCCCTTATGGATGGTTAGGGTTAAATGAGATCAGTGTTGGCTGTGGATTCGCAGATGGCTTATGGGCCCATCAGCTTAGCAAGTCCTCCAACAGTGAGGGCATTGGTTGTTGGCCAGTAGAGGTGGTGGCAGATTGTTGGCTCAAGCAGCTTTCCATCTCTCTCGCTGTTCTCTCTTAGTGCCTGCTCTTGTTGTTTGGAAGATATTTATACCACTTTTGATGATGGATCACCATTTTGGTTGCAATTAGCCATCTGCTTCCCATGTGTTGTTAATAGAGCAAACCTTCATGGAGGCTTTGTGCTCGTCTTTGAAACATTTCGTTTGGCTCCTGTGTCAATGGAGTCCCTGGCGTAGCTCTGAGTGGAGTACCTGTTTGGATGCATTCTGACATGTTTCATCCATCAGCTGATATGAGATTATCTTGGTTTCTATACTTGGCATGACTGTGCCTTGGAGGACACTCATGAGAACAAACATGAGCATCCTCTCAAGGCTCAACCCCTTGAATGAAGATGTTTCTCCGGTTTTTTTTCTCCATCTCAGTCCTAAATGGCTAATTCCTTCTTCCGTAACTGTGACCCTTGGTTCTACACTCCCCAGCTGGGGAACCATCCTCTCAGCATCCACTCTATTCAAGCCCCTTAAGAATTTTATAATGTTCCATACAAACAAGGAGCAGTAGGCCATTCAGCCCCTCTAGCCTACTCCACCATTTAATAAGATCACAGCTGATCTGATAGTAACCTCAAATCTGCATTCCACCTACCCCCCGATAATCTATCACCCACTTGCTTACCAAGAATCTATCCACACCTGCCTTAAAAATATTCAAAAACACTCTTCCTGAAAAGGCAGTAGGAGCACAGTTCCAAAGACTCATGACCCTCAGAAAAAAAATTTTGCTTCACCTCTGTTTTATATGGGTGACCTCTTACTTTTAAAGAGTGACGCCTAGTTCTAGATTCTCTCAAGAGGAAACATCCTCTCCACATCATCCCTGTCAAGTCCCCTTAGGATCTTATATGTTTCAATCAAGTCACCTCTTACTCTTCTAAACTTAAGCCTAGCCTGTTCCAACCTTTCCTCATCATGCAACCTGCCCATTCCAGGTATTGGTCTCGTAAACCTTCTCTGAACTGCTTCCAATGTATTTACATCCTTCCTGAAATAAGGTGACCAATACTGTACACTGTATAATCACCTCTCAGTTTTCCAAACTTCAGGGAATATATGTCTGGTCGACTCAGCCTCTCCTCACAGGATAATACCTCATTCCAGAAACCTGTCAAGTGAACATTTGGTGTACTCCATCCAAGGCAAGTTTTTCCTTCTTCAGAAAATCAGATGAAAATTGTACACAGTAATCCAAGTATGGACTCACCAAGGCCCTATATAATCACAGTAAGACTTTTTTAACTCTTAAAATCCTATGAAATAAATAAAGGCAAACGTACCATTTGCTTTCCTAATTGTTTGCTGTACCTCCATGATAACTTTCTGCCTTTCCTTTACAAAGGCGGACACATACCACTAATACCTACATTTCCCAGTCTCTCACCATTTAAAAAAAATTAAGCATTTCTATTTTTCTCATTAAAGTGGATGACTTCATATTTCTCCACATTATGTCCACAAGTTCTTCTAGCAGCTTCTCTTAATACAAAATTATTTTGATTTTTACCTGTTCTGAGATTGTAACATCTTAAATAATGGTTATTTTGAACACTTACTTTCATTAATCTTTTCTTTTTTACATGCCAATAGAAGCTTTTACAATCTGTCTTTTGTCTCTAACTAGTTTGACCTCATATCTATCTACCATCATATCTTAAACCCAATTTCCCAATCTACCTTAGTCAGCTTGTACCTCATACCTAATAATTTGCTTTGTTCAGATGTAAGACCCTAATTTCAGTCTTAACTAAATCACTCTCAAATTCAATATAAAATTAACCATGTTATGATTACTCTTCCCCAAGATCCTCTCTCTCTACTGTCTTTAATCCTTTATTTTGTTATCATGGCAAGCTTTCTTTCTTTTCCATTTTGCCTATCTCTTCTAAAGGTCAAGTATCCTGGAATATTTAATTTTGAACCTTGGTCACTCTACAACCTCATCTCTGTAACCACTAATAGATCAACCCCATTAATATCTATCTCTACTATGAATTCATCTATTCTGTTGTGAATGCTTTGTGCATTCAAATATAATGCCTTTAGCTTTAACTTTCTTCTATTTTTCCCCTGCTGTCACCCTTGTCACTAATGACTCATTACCTTAATTAAGCTCCCCATCCTTTCCCAACCCACTGCTGATTTTACCCAAATCACTTACATCCTTACATCCTCAAGATTTCTCTCATTGTTTTTGAATTTACTCTTTCCTGGATACTCCCACCACCCTCTCCTCTCCCCTTTCCCCTGCTATCTATTAGTTTAAAATTATATTACCCACCTCAGATATTCAACTCGTTCATTCATTGGCACCAACCCTGTTTAAATGGAGCTTGTCAAAAATGGATTAGGTCTCTATACTGGTCCCAGGTGTGCCATGAACCAAAATCCCCTGGATCTCCTGCCACCCTATCTCAAGTAAACATGTATAGAGATTTCTTTAGTTTATTACCTCTTGCCTTATACAATACTTGTCTTATATCCAAAGAAATTTGTGGCCAAAATTTGTGCTGCACAGCACATAAGGGGTATCAATGAAGGTTGCAGGAGGTCATGCCAGGGGCAGCATCAGGCATACCAAAACATGAGGTGTCAACCCGGTGAAGCTACAACTCAGGACTACTTGCATGCCAAACAGCAGAGGCAGCATGCAACAGAACTAAGCAATCCCACAGCCAATGGATCAGATCTAAGCTCTGCAGTCCTGCACAGCCAGTCATGAATAGCAAAGGACAATTGAGCTAACTAGCTAGAGAGGAGGCTCCACAAACATTCCCATTCTCAATGATGGGGGAGCCCAGCACATCAGTGCAAAAGATAAGGCTGAAGCATTTACAACCATCTTCCGCCAGAAGTGCCAAGTGGATGGTCCATCTCTGCCTCCTCCTGAAGTCCCCAGCATCACAGATGCCAGTCTTCAGTCAATTCGATTCAGTCCACATGATATCAAGAAACAGCTGAAGGCATTGGATACTACAAACGCTATAGGCAATATACTGAAGACTTGTGCTCCAGAACTAGCTGAGCTCTTAGCCAAGCTGTTCCAGTACAGCTACGACATTGGCATCTACCCGGCAATGTGGAAAATTTCCTAGGTGTCCCCTGTCCACAAAAAGCAGGACAAATCCAACCCAGCCAATTACCACCCCATCAGTCTACTCTCAATCATCAGTAAAGTGATGGAAGAGGTCATCAACAATGCTATCAAGCAGCACTTACTCAGAAATAACCTGTTCAGTTTGGGTTCTGCCAGGGTCACTCAGCTCCTGACCTCATTACAACCTTGGTCCAAATGTGGACAAAACAGCTGAAGTCAAGTGGTGAGGTGAGAGCGACTGGCCTTGATATTAAGGCAACATTTGTGTGGCACCAACGAGCCCTAACAAAACTGGAGTCAATGGGAATTGGGGGAAAACTCTCCACAGTTGGAGTCAAACCTAGCACAAAGGAAGATGGTTGTAATTGTTGGAGGTCAATCATCTCGTTCCCAGGGCATCACTGCAGGAGTCTCGCCAGGGTAGTGTCCTGGCTCAACCATCTTCAGCTCATTCATCAATGAACTTCCCTCTCTCACAAGGTCAGAAGTAGGGATTTTCAGCACCATTCATGACTCCTCAGATACTGAATCAGTCTGTGTCCATTGCAGCAACACCAGGACAACATTCAGGCTTGGGATGACAAGTGGCTAGTAATATTCATGCCACACAAGTGCCAAGCAATGACCATCTCCAACAAGAGAACTAACCATTGCCCCTTGATGTTCAAAGGCATTCAAAGGCTGAATCCCCCACTATCAACATTCTGGGGGTTACCATTGACCGGAAACTAAACTGGACTGGCCATATAAAAACTGTGGCTACAAGAGCAGGTCAGAGGCTGGGAATTCTATGGCGAATAACTCACCTCCTCCCAAAGCCTGTCCACCACCTACAAGGCACAAATCAGGAGTGTGATGGAATACTCTCCACTTGCCTGGATGAGTGCAGCTCCAACAACATGAAAGAAGCTCAACACCATCCAGGATAAAGTGGCTTGCTTGATTAGCACCCAATCTACCACCTTCAACATTTACTCCCTCCACCACCAATGCAACGGTGGCAGTGTGTACATCTATAAGATGCACTGCAGCAACTCACCGAAGATCCTTCAATAGCACCTTCCAAACCTACAAAATCTACCACCTGGAAGGAAAAAGGTAGCAGATGCATGGGAACGTGCCCCTCAAAGTCACACACCATCCTGACTTGGAGCTATATTGCTGTTCCTTCAGTGTTGCTGGGTCAAAATCCTGCAGCTCCCTTCCTGAGAGCACTGTGGATGTACCTATACCACAGAGACTGCTGCAGTTCAAGAAGGTGTCTTACCATCACCTTCTCAAGGGCAATTAGGGATAGGCAATAAATGCTGGCCTAGCCAGTGATGTTCACATCCTGGGAATGAATAAAAAAATACATATTGGAAATGCATAAAATGAAATCCATTGAAGAAATTGGTTGTACTTGCTGCTTCTGTCCACCACAGGCAACAATGAAAGGAACCAGAACAGATGTAATTAATAGATCCCAGTGGCTCAAATAAAATAATCAAAAACAACCAACCAAGCAATTTCTGCACTTTCTTTACAAATTCTATATTGGTTAGTCTGATTCAAGTTTGGTATGATGATTATAAATACAATCTTCCCAGCACACAACAATGCAAATTTCAACTACTAAAATACAGTGCCAATTCCTTCTCAGATGTCAATTTAAAGTGACAGGAGAATATAATGTATGTTAACTTATTCTGGCTCAAATTCTATGACATTTAATAAAATACAAAAAAAAATCTTGGTTTGAAAAGTCATCACAATTGGCTGAAAAACAACTGTATGTAAGAAAAGACCCATTTCCACAAAACAGCTTTCATTTTGGGAGAGGGGGTGAAGGAATAGTGACAGTCTCTGGGTAATTCTCACTGATAGGTGTAAAACTTGCAATATAGATAGACTTTTCAAGGTAACATAAATCAGGAAGGGTGTTTAGCTGGTGGTTGAGCTAATATTACACATCTTATATGATCACCCAAAGTCAAAATTTCCCCTATGTCATCTAATGTGATTTATGAGGGAGCACACTGAAGGTGCATTGGTGGCACAGGTTTCAAAAGAGCATCTTGTGAAATCATAGAGCCCAGAAAGCTGGTGACAGAAAATACTTGTCTACCACGTTGTTGTAATGTATGGGTCCTCTGTGTACTATCTGGAATGAAATTGTAATTGAGTTCCTCATAAATATCAACTAAGATCAGATAGTCTCAGATGCTACATTTACTACAACAGAAGTGATCATTTATTGAAAGAGACAATATCCAGATTTATTCCAGTTGATTGATTGATTGATTAGCAAATAGCCAGATAAAGGATTGAAACAAGCAATTTAAATACAAAAGTCCAGAATTCCAATCAGGGTAATTCAACTACAATAACTTTGATTCTTACTTTCAGGACAATTATTTCAACATTGCGGTTGGCAACACAGCTCACTTTTCAGAACAAGCTATCTGCAAGAGATCAGAGATCTGTTCTAGAGGGAAAAGTGGAGGACAGCAGAAAGAAGGATTGATCTAGGAGCAGTTAAATGACAGACATCAGGGTGGCTGCAAATGAGCTACAGAGAATGTGACATGCTGGCTCAAGACAGAGGAGCATGACATATCATAACAACAGATCGCCTAGTAGAAATAGCTGGAAGAAGCTGTAGTATCTGTGACAGTAAATGGTATCAAGGTAACATGATCAGAAACTCTAGTCTGAAGTATGTCAGAACTATTAAGCCTCAGAAGGAACCATGTCAAGTATATTTAAAAAAAGCAAAATGGTGTTGGAACTAAATTCACATGAGAGGTATTATAAATTTGAGCTGTACAAATAGGAGCACTTGATACACCGTTACATGAAAGGTGAGAAAGATTGAAATCACAAAGTGAGACAATCTGGTCTCGGTGATTAACGAGTTCTCCTGTAGTTACGGGAGCAGACAGGCATTTCTGCGGCTGTCAATGTGACTCTTGGATGGTTTGTTGCCTCTCTGGGTGCTAGGGTCAAGGATGTCACAACAGCTGCAGGACCTGGGTGTATATGTACATAAGTCATTAAAGGTGGCAGGACAGGTAGAGAGCTGTTTCTAAAGCAGACAGTATTCTAGGCTTCATTGATAGGGGCATAGAGTACAAGGGCAGGGAGGCTATGATGAACTTATATAAGACACTGGTTTGACCTCAGCTGGAGTACTGTGTATAGTTCTGGGCACCCCACTGTAGGAAGGACGTGCATTTGAGACTGCAGAATAGGTTTACAAGAATGGGACCAGGGATGAGACACTTCAGTTATGAGGAAAGAATGGAAAAGTTGGGACTGTTTTCCTTGGAGAGGAGAAGGCTAGGAGACTTGACAGAAGGGGTCTGGACAGAGTAGATAGGGAGAAACTGATCTCGCTCATAAATGGATCAAAAACCAGACGGCACAGTTTTAAAGTATTTTGCAAAAGAAGCAAACGCGAGGTGAGAAAAAACTTTTTCACACAGCAAGCAGTTAGGATTTGGAATACACTGCCTGGAAGTTTGGTGGAGGTAGGTTGAAATGAAGCACCCAAGAGGGCATTGAATGATTATTTAAATAGAAACAATGTGCAGGGTTACGGGAAAAAGGCAGGAGATTAGTTAAAATGCTCAGAGAGCCAGTGCAGACACGATGGGCTGAATGGCCTTCTTCTACACTGTTACAATTCTGAGATTCTATGAAATTTTACTTCAAGCTGAGAAACCAGCAATGTAGATATCAAAACAATTCGTGAATCTCCGTGGTTTCCTCCAGCCACAATTATTCGCTCAAACCTTGCATCCTCCCCTCCTCCTTATTCCGTTGTCACCTAAACCTTCAATCAGTCCCCTACATAGGTGTGTGGTGAGACACTAAAGTCTCTCTTAAGCAAGAGGTGAAGGGAAACAGGTTATGTATTTGTTTCCCTTAAAGAGGCTTTGTTGGCATAGAAATTTTAGGTAAAAGATTTAGTGAAGGTATTAAGAACAATTCACTGGATAAATTAGTGATTTTCATTTTAAAAAAATTAAATCCTTTGTAAATAGAAATTTCAGTTATTAAAGACAAATGGTAGATTTTATTTTCGAAAACATTTTGAATGATTTGCGGGTAAATATAGATATGATAGACATTGACTGAAAAGTGGATGTGACATTACGGTCAATTTGTGGCACCCATAACAATGGAGGTTTTAGCACTACGCCACCTGTAGCGGTTAAAAATTATGGACACTTTCATAATGCATTTTCCTGTAATATCTGGTTTACATAGGAACTTTCAATGGAACACATGCCTCTCATACCAAATTTATTGTATAGATTTTTGGATTTAGTCTGGCAAGAGATAACAAACAACATTAACATGACAAAAGACATTCCAATAAAGCAGAACGTTTCTGAGACCAAAAATAATTTCAAAGCATACTCAAATTAAGGCGATTGGTATTTTTGGCTTGCTAGGCAACTGGCTACCAGTAACATGTCTTTTTCTCTTAGTCTTTCAATCTTCACTGTAAACCCGTTTTTACATACATATATTAGATATTTTCATTCATCCAGATATTTACTAATATGTTAAATGTTAAACATGGGCTGTAGAGGAAAGAACATAGATGGTGTGAAATACCATTAAACACTGACTGAAACAATGTAGAGTATTAATGAATTCTGATCTCATCTAAAATCTAACAAAATCCTGACACTCAACAAACACTTCATCAAATATCAGTACCAAATTTAAATTTGTGAAAAAAACACTTCTTTCCTCAGTCATGCCTGCATCCTTCATGAACCATAGAACTCTCATAATTTTGGGAAATCATATCATAGAAACATTCCTATTAAAATATGCCACTGTGTAACATACATAGCCATCAATTTATGTTGAAATTAACCAGAAAAATACTTTTGTTAGGAAGCATGACACAATTTTGAAGTATTGTACCATTTAATCAGATTTTCTGAAAAGCAACATTTCACATAACCACAAGGCCTCAGATCCGACTTCTGCTGTTCAACATTCTGAAACTTTGTCAGCCACGTTTCCAACTCACTGTCTCAGTAATCTAGCAGAATAAAACATACGAACAAGGAGCAGGAGTAGGCCATTCAGTCCTTCGAGCCTGCTCCACCATTTAATAAGGTCATGGCTGATCTGATAGTAACCTCAAATCTGCATCCCGCCCACCCCCGATAACCTATCAGCCCCTTGCTTACCAAGAATCTATCCTCCTCTACCTTAAAAATATTCGAGGGCTCTGCTTTCACTACCTTTTCAGGAAGAGACTTCCAAAGACTCATGACCCTCAGAAAAAATTTCACCTCATTTGCATTTTAAATGGGCGACGCTTTATTTTTAAACAGTGGCCCCCAAGTTCTAGATTCTCACACAACAGAAAACATACTCTCCACATCCACCCTTTTCCACTTTCCTCAAGATCTTATATGTTTCAATCAAGATGCCTCTTACTCTTCTAAACTCCAGCGGAAACAAGTCTAGCCTGTCCAACCTTTCCTCATAAGAAAACCTGCGCATTCCAGATATTAGTCAGGTAAACTTTCTCTGAATTGCTTCCAACGTATTTACATCCTTCCTTAAATAAAGAGACCAGTACTGTACACAGTACTCCAGATGTGGTCTCACCAATGCTCTGTATAACTGAAGCATAACCTCCCTATTTTCATATTCAATTCCCCTCACAATAAACAATAACATTCTATTAGCTTTCCGAATTACTTGTTGTACCTGCAGGCTAGCCTTTTGCAATTCATGCACTAAGACACCCAAATCCCTCTGCATCTCTGAGCTCTGTACTCTCTCACCCTTTAGATAATATGCTTCTCTTTAATTCCTCCCACCAATCTTTAAATTTATCATAGTAAATGATCATTTTCCCTTTAAATCTAAATAATTTTGATTTGTAGAAAATAAAAATTTGCCGATGCTCGGTGAAAAACATTATGGGAAAACCACAAAGAGCTAGTTCTGAGATAAACATATTTTCATACGACAATTTTCCAGCCACCTCTCCTTTTTAAGAGTACGTCATGTCACTCCATCATACAGCCCTCTCCTTTCCCATGTCCTTTATAGTGCCTCATGCAGCTTCACAAGTTATTTTCAACCAGAAGCTAACTGAGCATATTCACCAATCAAAATAAAAAACTGCCCCTTCCCATACAAACAAAATATATTTAAGATGTATTATTTCAATTTTTTAATTTCAAAATGTATGCCTATGTCTACTTTTGACAGAATCCAAGTCTCAGCAATACTTTATTAAATTGTTGGGATTGAAGCAGCCACATTGAACAATATCCAAGGCAACATATTTAATATGAGACAGGATCAGCTTTGGCTCTGTTGGTAGCACATTTACATCAGAAAATTGTGGGTTTGAGTCCCACTCCAGAACCAAAATCTAGGCTGACATTCCAATGCAGTCGTACTGGACAAACAGATTTTTGGTGTCTCAGAGAATCAAGGGATATGAGGAATGCATGGGAAAGCAGAGTTAAAACGGAAGATGAACCATGATCATAATGAATTGTGGAGCAGGCTTGAGGGGTATGGTCTACTCATGCTCCTATTTCTTATGTTCTTATTTGAGGGAGAACTTCACTGTTGGAGATGTCTTCTTTTGGATGAGACATTAAACCAAGGCCCCAACTGATCTCTAAGGTGGAAGTTAAAAGATCCCATGGCACTATTGCGAAGAAATGCAGGGGTGTTGTCCCCAGTGACCTGGTCAATATTTATCCTTCAATCAAAATCACTAAAACAAATTATCTGATCATTATCACACTGTTCTTGGTCTGAGCTTGCCGTGTGCAAATTGGCTGTGGTGTCTCCTACAATAGTGACTAGTCCTTCTTTGTAAAAAATACTTCATTAGCTGTAAAGTGATTTCGAATGTCCTGAAGTTGTTAATTGCACTGTATAATTGTAAGTTTTTTATTAGACTAATCTGTGACTATAAATTTAGTTATATTGTCTTTTTCCTTTGTAAAGGGGCTTTCTCTTCTGCCACACCAACCCTAGATTGTGCTAAGTGAATCTTATAACATTCAGGTAATTCCAACTACTCGACTGAAATAGTATAGGCACACAACTGATGTTTTTTCTCCATCCCCCATCACAAGAAACCTATTGCTTAAAAATTTGCTTATGCTATATACCATAAAAGTAACCCACTAGTTCCTGCACCTTGGTGTAGCCCATACAGCCCCAACAACCCCCTACCCCCAATCATGTAATGACCCATGCTAATACACCCTATCTCAGGAATTTCTACATTTCTTCCCGTCAACATAAAAACCAACTTACTTTTATATTTATTATTATTCATTCCATTTTGTAAAATCCTTAACATCCTTTCCAATACAACATTTAATAAATTAATAAACATATAGCATCTGATTTCTTAATCATTTACAAAATTCTTGATGATTGTAAAACCCTGTAAGGAGAAATCACTAACAAGTCACATGCATGGCTACAATGTCACCAGTTTAGCCATGTGCACTAATTTTAGTAGAAAATGTCTTACACACAGTATAGTCTTTACTTAAATATCATGTCATTTTTCACCAAAGTTTAGAATTCTGGCATTACTTTATCAGGTACAATACATCTTAGTGCAGATTTCAGGTTTTTGCCCAACAGTTGTAAGTGGTCTTTTGACTTCAACAGAGTGATGGTTGAGAACATTGACTTGCACAATAAGGCACGACTGACCTACGCCTGCTCTCCATCTAGAATACATCTGATCGTCTTTTACATGACGCTACTCGGTTATGGTTGGGATTGCTTTCTTCTGCTGACAAGGAGTGTCTATTCTTATTGGTCGAGTTGACTATAAAGGACAGAACCCCTTTCATTACTCTGGTCAGCAATCACAAGTTTCATGTAGAATGTTCCATTAACTTCGTCCATTATTGGAGGATTTTGTGACACACCCACACCTGGCAACCTCTTCCATATACAATCGACAAACTCCCTTAATCTCACAGATCACTGAATAATGCAATTGCAAGCCGCTTTTCACATACACTAAACACTAACAAACTCTCTCACTCCTATCCCCTAGATTAAGCAATAATCCTGTAATTTATAACTCATCAACCATTTCCATGTACAGCAAATACCTGGGCAAACTCCCTCATTGCCTGTCTCGCACACTACAGAATGGCATCTTCCCTTCTTTCAGGCACGGTAGACTAGCTGACAAGCCCCCTAAAAGGATGTTTCTCCAATTCAAAACGATACCTGATCTATCCAACTGTCACGTTTTAAAAAACATGCAGTCCCTTTAATCCACCAAAAATAAAACCCCCACCAACCATGACCCTTTCATCCCTGACATCAGAAGTTTATCAACAAATACAGCAACGATGTTCTCACAGAAGAAGCGCGCACACAGATAGACAGACAGTACCTGTTGTATCAGTGTTAACTGCTGTTATTTATTTTCCCCTTCAGATCTTTTTTCTCTCTTTTAATGTCTCTTCCCTCTATCAGTCCACAATCCCTTGGTGATGGTGTGTCAATGAATCAGGAGCCCGGATGGATATGTGTGTCTCCTCTCCTCTCCCACCTCCTGTAATTATAAAAGATGTGGTTGGTAAGGTAGAGAGTAAACCTCACCCAACCTTACAAAAAAAAGGGATCATATTTACATAGATATATTGCCCTTCCACTCACGTAACAGCCTAACTTCACAGCAGCCACAGACAGGACAGGACAGAGCAGAGCAGAGGAGGGGAGGGGAGGGCAGTCGCCTGGGGTGCTTTTGATCGACATCACTGAGAGCCAATCACCTCAAACCCAGCGTGCACGCCCCATCCCGGCCACTGCCCCCGCCCCTCCAACCGTCATTTGAAGGGCGGCAGGTAGCCACCAATCAGAGAAGAGCAAGCTGCCCCGGGTGGGCGGGGTGGTTTAATGAACTGCTGCCCGCCCACCGCGCGCCTCACGGCCGCCGCTCCGCCTCACACCCCGTGATGTATTAGCATCGGGACGAGAGCGGCCTCGGGATTTTTCTTTGGCAGATTTCGCCAATCAGCGACGAGTAAAGGCGGAGCTAAACCGCTGGCGTGGACCACCAGCTCCTTGATTGATTGACAACCTGAAGGACCAATGAAGGAAGAGAATACATCGGCAAAGCCGCCCAACTGTGGACAATGCTGAAGGGCCTTTTGATGCTGTGTTCTGTGACCTAGTCGGGGTGTAATCCATAGATGAGAAAAATACGTCAATAGAAAATATTTAAAAAAACAAAATGCTGCCCAGGTGAAAAATACAAACAGAAAACTCAGCAGATCAGGCAGCACTCGTGGAGGGATAAACGTAAACGTTTCAGGTCAATGAACTTTCATTAAAGCTGGAAAATGTTGAGAGATTAAACAGTTTGCAGGCAAGCGCAAAGCCCTTGAAAAGAGGATCAGGGGAAAAGGCTATTGATGGAGGGAGGGCAGGAGTGACAAGATTACGGTTTTTATAATGGAAGAAGTGTAGAAATATTGACAATCACATTGGAAGCACACGTTTCCTAATACCTCATCAAAATCGGAGCTCAACCCTAAACTAATCTTAACCCCTTTTTTATTTGTTCTTATGTTCTTATGTAGGTCCTGCCCAGCATCCACCACTGATCCAACTAAACTTTGGACTCATAGACGTTTACAGTACAGAAGAAGGTCACTCGGCCCATCACATCCACGCTGGTCAACAAAAGATCTGACTACCATTTTCCAGCACTTGGCCCATAGCCCTGGAGGCTGTGGCAATGCAAGTGAATATCTAAATACTTCTTAAATGTTACGAGAATTTCTCACTCAACCACCCTTTCAAGCAGAGAGTTCCAGGCTCCCAACACCCTATGAGTGAAAATATTTCTCCTCAACTCCTCTCTTAGCCTTCTACCTCTTACCTTAATTCTGTGCCTCCTGGTTATTGAACCCTCTACTAATGAAAAAAGTGCTTTCCTATCCACCCTATCTGTGCCCCTCATACTCTTATACACGTTAGCCAGAGAGTGGTGAATCTATGGAATTCATTGCCACAGAAGGCTGTGGAGGCCAGGTCATTGAGTGTATTTAAGACTGATATAGATAGGTTCTTGATTGGTAAGGGGATCAAAGGTTACGGGGAGAAGGCGGTAGAATGGGGTTGAGAAACTTATCAGCCTAATTTCTGCTCTTATGTCTTATGGTCTTTCCATTCACCATTACCCCATGATGTATTGTGAATTCAAGCACATTAACTGTTAAACTCCTTAGACATTACAAATGTATAGCTCTTAACCGTACAACCCACCACCAGAATGTTCTCTCCACCCACCTCTAAACTGAAACAGGGCCACTTAACCTCATGAATATCCTATGCTCCAATGTTGTGCTCCACTACAGAGACAAAAGACCAGTTCTATAAGGAGCTAGCAGCAGAATTCCTAAGTCAGGACATCTTTACCTACTGGATGATTTCAACGCAAGAGGAATGGTCCTCCTGCCTCAGACACCATGGCCTGGGAAAAATGAATAAGAATGGACAGAGTCTACTTGAGCTTTGCTGCTACCATGAGCTTTTTATAACTAACACCTTTCTCAGAGTTGTTACAGGGCAGAAGGAGAACATTCGGCCCATCGTGTCTGTACTGGCTGTCCAAATGAGCAATTCATCTAGTGCCATTCCCCTGCCTTTTCCCCATAACCCTGCACATTCTCCCTTTTCAGATAACAGTCTAATTCCCTTTTGAGTGCCTTGATTGAACCTGCCTCCACCACACTTTCAGAACAAACCATACCAAAGGTGTCCTAGCGACATTCAAGGTCAGGGCGTTGACACCAGCTGGATTTGACCATCACCTGACGTGACTCTGAACAGCATACTCAACACGCACAACCACAAAAGTTCTGACTGTGATACAGATCACCCCCTGGTGTGCACTAGGGTGAGGATTCAACACTTAAAGTTTTTTCATTCAATGCAGAAATGCCATCCTCGTATCAACATCAGCCATATTACCACCCAAATAAAAACAGTTCGATTGAACAGGCACTCTCCAGCATTCTGACACAAAGTGCAAAGCGAAATGGACTGTTGAGACACCATCTACAATGCCTCACTCTCAACATATAGGAAGCAAGAATGTAAAAATGCCGACTGGTTCAAAGCTAACGTCACTACAATGGAATCTGTCATTGAAGTCAAACAGTCCACTCTCATTAATTACAAGAGAGATCCAAGCAAGAAAACTCTGAATGCCTTAAAAGCCACTCAAAGTAAAATCCAACAAACTGCTAGGTGGTGGTTACAAATCTGCCAGAATATCCCGATGTCCTTCGGCACAGAAAATATCAGGAGCATGCATGCAGGAATCAAAAAGGAAACAGGTCTATCAGGAAAGAAAATGGCTCCATTGAAAACAAAGGCAGGGAAAGTCATCACTGACTGCAATAAACAGTTGGAGAGGTAGGTGGAACACTACATTGAGTTGTACTGTAGGAAAAGCACTCACCAAGGAAGCTCTAGACACCACAGAAAACCTGCCTGTCATGGCAGAGTTGGATATCGAACCCACAGTGGAGGGGCTTAGCAAAGCCACTGACTTGCTTGCCATGGGCAAAGCTCTAGATACTGATGTTATACCGCCTGAACCCATCAAGCACAGGAAACTGGCACTTCTGCAGCATTTGCATGAACTTCTCTGTCTCCGCTTGAGGGAGGGAGCAGAGGCTCAGAAAATGTATGATGTAAAGGTTGTGACGCTGTACAAGAACAAGAGCGATGGCAACGATTAGAACAACTATTATGGCATCTCCCTGCTAAGCATTGTGGGGAAAGTAGCCCTTGTCAGACTGCAGGTCTTAGCTGAATGCATCAATCCCAAATCCCATTATGGTTTCTGAACTGGAAGATCTACAATTGACATGATCACTCAGTCCAGCAGCTGCAAGAGAAAAGCCATAAAGGAGACCACTATATATTTCTTTCATCGATCTCACCAGGGAATTCAACCATGTGAGTCGAGGCAGACTGTTTAAGTTGCTGGAGAAAGTTGGCTCCAGCCAAAGCTACTCAAAGTAATCTCCTCTCTCCATGATAACCTGATGGGTAAAGTCGGCTAAGATGGTGGATCTGCAGTGGGGTCAAACAGGGTTGTGTTGTCTGTTACAATTACGAGGTTTATAAAATTATTATACTTTGGGACTGTAGCTTTAAATTTAGGATAAATGAAGGTGGTCCTGTGACCTGTTCTGAATTCTGTCTGACGGTAAGCCTGAATAGTTTGTTAGTGATCAAAGGAAAGTTAGATTGTTTTACTGAGAAGAAGATGCAAGGTTTTTATACTTGGAGACAATGGCAACAATCTCTGAGTTTGCAACAAATAGACTCTGAGTCTCCCAAAATCCCAGGAAGTTGTTGAAGGTATCAGGTTGTAAACAGGCGTGCTGATGAAAGGTCATTGGGACCAAGGATAACTAATCCGCATTTCTAGCTAGATACAATGTTAGTGTGTTTCATGTTGCCATGGGGAAGTGGGCAGAAGAAGCTATTTTGAGATCAGGTTACAAGCTTCCCTCCAAATCAATGAATATCATAGGCAGACAGAGGTTCCTTGTGGTCAGCAGAGAGAAAAGACTGCTTGACTTTGCGAGCTACCACATTCAGATGTGAGAGGGAGGCAGTCTCTAGTCGAAGAGATGCATCCTACAGCCTTCTACATATTCTGAGAGATTTGTCTTGGCATGGCTGGGTGAAGAAGAATCATTGAAACTGGTTTTACTGCTGTTGGCTTTACTCCTCCTTTACTAAAAAAAGCTCTAATCTCTGTTTCCTTCCACTCAGCCAATTGCGTATCCCTGTTACTGTCCCTTTTATTCCATAAGCTCTAACTTGCTCACAAGTCCGTTGCGTGGCATTGTATCAATGTCTTACGAAAATCCAATAACAGCATTACCCTCAGCAACCCTCTCTGTTACCTCATCAAAAAACTCAAATAAATTAGTTAAACACAATTTTCCTTTTACAAATCTGTACTGGCTTTCTTTAATTAACCCACATTTGTTCACGTGTCTATTAATTTTGTCCTGAATTATTGTTTCTAGAAGCTTTCACACCATCAAGGTTAAACTGACTGACCTGTTATTAATGGACTTACCTTTAGAACGTTTTTGAACAAACGTGTAAAATTAGCAATTCTGCAGTCCTCTGGCACCACTGAGTCTTAGGAAGATTAGAAAATTATTGTCAGTATTTCTGCAATTTCCACTCTCACTTCCCTTAGTATACTTGTGTGCATTCATGGTATCTTACCAACTATAAGTTTGCTGATGATTGCACAATGTTCAGTACCATTTGCGACTCCTCAGATACAAAAGCAGTGCATGTTCAAAAGCAACAGGACCTGGACAATATCCAGGCTTGGGCTGACAAGTGGCAAGTAACATTCCCGCCACACAAGTGCCAGGCAGTGACCATTTCTAACAAGAGAGAATCTAATCATCACTCTGTGACAGTCAATGGCATTACCATCACTGAATCCCCACGAACAACATCCTGGGGGTTACCATTGATCAGAAACTGAACTGGACTAGCATATAAATACTGTGGCTACAAGAGCAGGTCAGAGGCTAGGAATCTTGCGATGAGTAACTCAACTCCTGACTCCCCATCTACAAGATGCACTACAGGAATTCAGCAAGGCTCATTAGACAGCACTTTCTAAACCCAAGACCACTACCATCTAGATGGGCAAGGGAAGCAGAACCACCTGCAAGTTTCCCAAGTCACTTACCATCCTGACTTGGAAATATATCACAATTCCTTCCCTGTCACTGAGTCAAAATCCTGGAACTCCCTTCCTAACAACACCACCACCTTCTCAAGGGCAACTATGGATGGGCAATAAATACTGGCCCAGCCAGCGAGGCTCAGAGCCTGTGAATGAATAAAAAAAAGACAGCCCATCCAAAACCTCCTCCTTATTAATTTTAAACCCTTTAAGTGTCTGAACTACCTCCTTTTTCTTCATGACCTGTGCGTCATCTTCTTCCTTAGTAAAGACAGATGCAAAGTATTCATTTAATACCTGAGCCATACTCCCTGCTTTCTTTTTTGGTCTCTAAATGGCCCCAATCTTTCTTTTACCACCCTTTTACTATGTATATGCCTATATAATAGTTTTGGATTGCCTTTTATGTTAGTTATCAGTCACTTCTCATACTCTGTCTTTGCTTCTCTTATTTGCTTTTTCAATTCCCCCCTGAATCTTCTATATTCATCCTGGTTCTCAGTTGTATTATCCACTTCACAAGTATCATAAGCACACCATTTGTCCTTCATCTTAATCACCATGTCTTTTGTCATCTAGGGAGGTCTGAATTTGTTTGCCTTACCTCTCCCTTCATAGGAATATACCTTGACTGTACTCAAACCATCTCATCTTTAAAAGCAGCCCATTGTTCAGTTACAGTTTTGCCTGCCAACTTTTGATTCCAAATTATCTGGCTCAGATCCATTCTTACTCCATTGAAGTTGCTTTCCCCCAGTTCTTACTTTGGATTGTTCATTGATCTTTTCCATAGTCAACCTAAACCTTATGATACAATGATCACTGTCTCCTAAATGCTGCCCTACCAACACTCGATCCTCTTGGCCCACTTCATTCCCAAGAACCAGGTCTGGCAGTGCCTCATTTCTCATTGGACTGGAAACATACTGCGGAAGAAAATTTCCTGAACACACTCTAGGAAATCTTGCCCTCCTCTGTCCTTTGCACTACTACTATCCCAGTCTATATTCAGATAATTACATTCCCCCATTATAACTACTCTGTAATTCTTGCACCTCTGTAATTTCCTTGAAAATTTGTTTCTCTATATCTTTCCCATCTTTCCTAAATCTCTACACTGAACAATGTAATTGCACCTTTTTTTGTTCCTTAGCTCTAGCCAAATAGATTCTATCCATGACCCCTCTGGGACATCCATTCTCCAGCACTGCAATGTTCTCCTTCATCAATCCCGCCACCCCCTCCTCCTTTTCTTACTTTCCTATCTTTCCTGAACACCTTGTATCCAGAATATTTAATACCCAGGTTTGCCCTTCTTTGAGCCAGGTCTCCGTTATCACCACTGCATCATATTTCCACATGACTATCCGTGCCTGCAACTCACCAGTCTTGTTTACCACACTCCTTGCCGCACCAGTCTTGTTTACCACACTACATGCGCAGCAACCCCAAATTTAGAGTTTATCACTTGCACCCTTACACTGAATCCAACTAATAATTCACTATTTCTTACTCTGGTGCCAACAGTCTCTCCCTGTATTCTGTGCACCTTTGTATTCCTCTCTAGTATTACATCTTGGTTCCCACACCCCGACAAATTAATTTAAACTTTCCCCAAAAGCATTAAGAATTGCCTTTCAAGGAAATTGGTCCCAGCTCTGTTTAGGTGCAACCCATCTAGCCTGTACAAGTCCCATTTTCCCCAGAACTAGCCCCATTGTCCTAAGTGTCTAAAGCCCTTCTTCCTGCATCCAACTGCTTTATCCCCCTAATTCTATACTCACTTGTGTGGGAATGATCTGGAGATTACTACTTTTGAAGTCATGCTTGCTAACTTCCTACTTAGCTCCCTAAATTCTGATTGCAGGACCACATCCCACTTTCTTCCTATGTCATTGGTACTGATGTGGATCACGACCACTGGCTTTTCACCCTTGCCCCTCAGGGTGCTCTACAGCTGTTTAGTGACATACTTGACCTTGGAACCAGGGAGACAGCACACCATCCTGGATTCACGTCTGCAGCCACAGAAACACCTGTCTGTTACCCTAACTATCTCAATTGCTCTTTCAATTTTCTTCATAACCCCACTGTACAACTGACCCAGCCTTGGTGCCATGGACTTGGCTCTAGCTGCACTTCCCAGCTGAACCATCACTTTCATCCACATAGAGAACTGAATACTGGTTGGAGAGTGAGATGCACTCAGGGGATGACTGCACTACCTGCCTGTTTCTTATTGACTGCCTTCTGGTCACCCATTCCCTGTCTCCTTGCATACCCTTAAGCTACAGGTGATCACACCTAGAAACATGCTTTCCACAAAGCTCTCAACTTTGTGGATGCGCTGCTGTGATGCCAGCTGTGCACATGCTCCAAAACCAGGAGCTTGAATTGCTGCAGCTGATGACATTCCTGCACATATTGTTATCCAGGATATTGGAAGTATCCTGGAGCTTCCACATGGCGGAGGATGTGCACTCGAGAAATCGGAACTGCACTGCCATTCCTCTCTCTATGAGATAATAAAACTTAGTACTTAAAAAAGAAAGACTCACCAACTCCTCGCTTTCCTTCTTCAATTAAACATACGTCAGAATTTTACTTTGAATGAACAGGCACACATCCCGACATCTTCGCGCTTGCGTGCAACATTATAGTAGGCAGGTGCGCACAGGAGCTGGAAGTGGCCCACTGACAATTAAACGGGCAATTAAGCCTATTAAAAACCCAAGTGATCCTAATTTTACGTTGTCCGTGCAATTTAGCACTCGTCGCATGGGCAGACAGCCAATCTGTTTTTTGTCATTTCTCATCCCAGGGTGGGATAAGAAGGGACTGGAGCATTGGCTGTGTGCATTGTTAGGAGTTCATATGAGAGTTTGCTGCTACTTTATTGCTGAGATTTCATACCTCTTCCTGTGGTTTCTTCTGAAGTATTTGCTTTGTTAGCTTTGTTTTGAAGACTCTTGTTTTGTCAGCTCTCTTGGAGGATTTCTGCTGAGTGCAGCCTTTAGTGCACAGGACAGCACTATCTGCATCCCAGCAGGTGGGGATTGTTTACTCTGCTGATGGCACCCCCTCTGAAGAGGATGAGAGGGGCAGAATGGAGAAGAGGCCTGGTGTCTGCAGCAAACGTCCCAGGGAGAGACCTGTGGGAGGAGAGGCACAGTCACAGGGGTGCAGGGCCAGCAGGGAGAGCAAGGTGGAAGGCACCATAGAAGACGCCACTATCCTGCTGCCAGAGTATACAGGCAGTGATTCAGCTACCTCAACATGTCTAAGGTCCATTGCTGCAGGAGGCTGACTCTCTAGAGACACCGTGACATCCATATGCCAGATGATTGGGCCAGAGATCACCTCCAACTGTGTAGGTGGGCACCCAATGCCAGTGGCTCTAAAGGCCACAGTTGCCCTCAATTATTTTGCATCCAGATCTTTCCAAGGATCAGTGGGGGATCTGTGTGGAGTGTCCTAATCAGCTGTCCACAGTTGCATCCAGCTGGTTACTGATGCTTCCTTCATTACCGGACAAACAAAGCCAGCCAGGCTGAGCGAGCCAGAGGCTTCACAGCCATTTCTATGTTCCTCTATGTGTACTCATGTGCACAGACAGGTAGTGCAATCATCCCCTGAGTGCATCTCATTCTCCAACCAGTATTCAGTTCTGTATGTGGATGAAAGGCCATCAAGATGCCAGCAGGTCAGCCGAGTGCCTTCATGAATAGAAAGGGCTTCCATTCCACGAACGTGCAAATAGTATGTGACCATAAGACACAGATTCTGCAAGTCTGTGCAAGGTACCCTGGTAGTTCCTGTGATGCATCCTGCATCACTCCCAGGTGCCAAGGCTGTTCATGGCTTTAGCTTGGCTGGATGGTTGGCTGCTCGGTGACAAAAGATATCTTTGAAAAGGTGGCTTGTGACATCACTCCGACACCCAAGGACCTAGAAAAGATCTAGAAAAGTAAAATAACAATCTCAGAAAAACAAAAATACATGATATAATAAAACAAGTGATCAATTTTAATTCAGTTGAGATTTTCCATAGTTTCTTTGTCCACTCCTTTCTCCTTTCCTGCTTATTTTGGTAGATTGATATATTTCTTCACTCAACATCTTTAAAAGCAGGAGATCAAATGGGGAGTTTAGATATGCATGATCGATTTGCAGTGCCAGCTTGTTTTAGTTTGTCCACTATCGACAAGCAGTCTTTGTCAAGCCTCAGTTACTGAATAGCTTATTCTACCAATGAAGAATACTGGAAGTGCAATATTTCCTGTTAACATAGTGTCAGTGAAGTTTGTATAACTAGCATCTGTTGTAGCCTCTCATGCTGTGAAGCAGCAGCTGCTATTCAAAAATTCTAGATCAGTAGTGCAAATCTTAATAAAACTTTTAACAATCTATTATTCTATGATAATAGTAACAATCATAATATGGATCTGAATGAATGCTGTAATCCGAATTATTGTACCCATGGGCCAAAGCATTAATATTTACTGGGCAATGAGCCGTGACATATGAGTTGCCATAGCTGATCTCAATGTGCAGCAGTCTTCTTTGAGAAACATCAAGGGCAAACAGGCAAATTACGTTCCACATCTTTAAAATAAACTACCCTTGGGAAGATATGATGATGCACTATTTTGATATTCTAATGACCATTGATTCATAATATGCTGTGCTACAGCTGCAGTCATGACGTTGTGATTACATATGGCCTTGAGACTTCACCAACAGGACACTCCTTAGTCATTTCCCCTCTCCTTTATCATACATATCCGCTTGACTGCTACTGACTTCTCCACCGTTACCATATACCCCTGGAAAAGCCACTTGCAGTATCACAAGATAATTAGAGATTTAAAAAAGCCAATCGGCCCACTTTAATTAATTAACCTAGAGGGATCATATGAACACTGTGTCCCCGGTTCTTGTGGAACTCATGTCCCTTGGTTCTTCTTCCAGTTTAATTTGTGGTAACATTTCAGGTTAACATTTTTAATACTATTAACAACTTTATATGGCTTTAAAAGATCTCCTGTCAGACAACTGTTACTAGAAAAGAAAAGCTTGTTCCTTTAGTTTTTTTTTCATAACAAAGATATTTCACACATGGAATCAGACTTGAGGCTCTTCTCTGCATTGCCTCAGATGCTTGACCATCTCTTTTGTTTCTTGATGATCAAAACTGGACACAGTAGAGAGGACTTTTAACCCTTGATGGGGCAAGCATGGAGACAGGCAGGCACCGAAGTTCACACCGCCAGCACAACATGCCTGATCCCTCTCCACATGGTAGCCCAGTTGCTAAGAGCATTTTATGTTAAGGATAAAAAGCTTGGAGGGGTGGGGGGCACCTCCAATTGGGGTGCCCTCTCTCCCTCTCTTACCTGGAAAGACAAGCTTCAGCTTCCTCAGTGCTGGAGGGCCTTCTATTGGCCCTCCAGCTTCAAGAGCCTGACCACTATCCTTAATTGGACAGTGAGCTTGCACTCTGGCCACTAATTGGCCAATCTGGGGAAACCAAGGCTGGGTGACTATGCCCGACACAGTGAGGGTTTCTGACCCTCCATTTGACCCTGATGATGGGGTTCCAAAGCCCATGAGGAAGATCCTGCCCAGTGTTCAAGGTGCGTTCTAAGAAGAGCACTCCGCAATTTGATTATTATCTCCTGTGATATATGTCTTGCTGTTTTGACTATGTATGTCAACATCATGGTAAAGATAAAATATGAAATGAAAATATTGATTGAAGGGGTTTCTTGTGGTCAGAGCCATGGGGAATTCTTGTTGCCGCGGCTATGGGGTTGGGAGGTGTGGGAAGAAGCTGGCTACAGGAAATACGTCATGGACACCTTCCTTTTTTTGAAACTTTATTTAGGTGGCTTTTCTTTTCTTCAGCAGTTTCTAAAGATAGCTTTAATCTTTCATTTTTAAAATGCAGATAAGTGAATTTGGGCCCGCAACGGGTGAACTGGTGTACAAAGACTTTTGCGCAGATAAGTGAATTCGCAAAAGGGGAAGTCGCGAATGTAATGCAAAAAGAAATCATAAAATATTCTGTAGACACGTAAGTAATAAAAGGAGAATTAATAAGTGGTAGAGCTACTAAGAGTTGAACAAGTCACCCCAACTATGGGGACAATCTTCTGCATGTCGGGTGGGCCAGTCGGGAGCAGGCGCGGGAGGGCGTGGAGCTGATTGCTGCCCGCGATTGGCTCCATGTCGCCATTTTACATGGGTGGGCCAATTAAGGCCCGTTCAGCATGATGCACGGCTGATAGCACTCAGCGCTACCTATGTGGGCAAGGGGAGGAGGGAGAATCGGAGCCTTTGGATGAGGTTTCCTGAAAAACGCGAAAGCCACTTGGGCTCTTTGCCTGCCCCCCCCCACCAATCTTAAGGTTGGATGGGCAGCGCTGTTAATTATCTTAATTACTTCCCTATTCGCCTTAACAGGCCTTTGACAGTTCAGTGAATGCGCAGCCGCCTCCAGTGCGCACCAGCCGAACGAAAGATCTAAATTACACAAGGTGATGTCGGGACGCATAACCGATGTCATCATGCGTCATTTTATGAGCCAGCATGTGGGGCCCACCCCCACACGCCGATGTCAAAATTCTGGCCAATGACATCAAATCCCACCAGGGCAGCCAGAGGGATTTTAAATGCATTGAATTAATAAATCTGGAATGAAAAGCTAGTCTCAATAATGGTGATCATGAAACTACTGGATTATCCTAAAAACCTACCTGGTTCACTAATGTCCTTCAGGGAAGAAAATCTATTGTCCTTACCTGGTCTGGCCTACATGTGACTCCAGAAGCAGAGCAATGTGGTTGCCTTAACTACTCCTGAAATGGCAAAGCAAGCTCAATTGTATCAAACCTCTACAGGTAAGTCAAATAAGAACAAAACTGTACCTGCCATCAACTTATACACTGGAAATGACAAAGGTATATCCAGTCATCCTGCAAGGTTCTCCTCACTAACATCTAGGAACTTGTGCCAAAATTGGGGGAGCTGTCCCACAGACTAGTCAAGCAATAGGCTGACATAGTCACGCTCACGGAATCATACCATACAGCCATTGTCTCAGACTCTTCCATCACCATCCCTGGGTATGTCCTGTCCCACAGACTGGGCAGACTCACCAGATGTGATAGCCATAGTGATATATAGTTGGGATGGAGTTGCCCTGGAGATTCCTAACATTGACTCAAGGTCTCATGAATTCTCATGGCATCAGGTCAAACTTGGGCAAGAAAACCCACCACCTTCCTCAACTAATGAATTAGTACTCTTCCATGTTTTATGCCACTTGGAAGAAGCAGCTGAGGATAGCAAGGATACAGAAGGTACTCTGGGTGCGAAACTTTAGTGTCCATCACCAAGACTGCCATGGTAGCAACTCAACTGACTGAGCTGGCTGAGTCCTGAAGGACATATCTGCCAGACTGTGCCTACACAGGTGGTGAGAGAACAGCAAGGGGGAAAAACCCACCTGACCTCACCTTCACCAATCTGTATATCACAGATGTATCTTTCTATGACAGTATTCATATGAATGACCACCACATAGCCCTTGTCATGACAAAGACCATCTCCACACTATGAACATCCCCCATTGTGTTATATGGCAATATCACCATGCTAAATAGGACAGGTTATGAACAGACCCAGCATCTCAAAACTGGGCATTCATGAGGTGCTATGGCCATCAGGAGCAACAGAATTGTATTCAAACACAAATTGTAATGTCATGGCTCAATATATCCTTCACTCTACTATTAACATCAAGCTGGGGAAAAACCATGGTTCAATGAGGAGTGCAGGAGAACATGCCAGGCACAGCATCAAGCATTCCTAAAAATGAGGTGCTAATTTAGTGAAGCTACAACACAGGACTACATGCATGCTCAGCAGCAGGAACAGCATGTTACAGACAGACCTAAGAGATCCCACAATCAGATCACAGCTCTGCAGTCCTGCCACATCCCGTCATGAATGGTGGTGGACAATTAAACAACTAACAAGAGAACGAATCTCCAAAATCATCTCCATCTTCAATGATGGGGGAGCCCAGCATGTCAGTGCAATAGACAAGGCTGAGGCATTTGCAATCATCTTTGGCCATAAGTGCTGAGTGGATGGCCCACCTCAACCTTCTCCTGAGGTCCTCAGCATCACAGTTGCCAGTCTTCAGTTAATCCAATTCACTCCAGTTGATATTAACAATCAGCTCAAAGCACAGGAATCAGCAAAGGCTAATGGCCAGATGGACAAACTGTGGGCTTCTGGCCACATTCTGCCCATGGCTGCAGCAGGAAAGGTGGTGCACCAATGCATACAATGTGTGCTGAGTGCACATTTGCAACTGCTCCTGATGCCTGATCCATCGGCTTCAGGAGCTGTGAAGATAAATGCAGATCCTGGAGAGCTTCAAGGAAAGTACTGCAAGGGAAACAGTACTCCCAGGTAAGTTAGAATTGACCAATGATTGGAGGCCTGAGGCGGGTTTGCTTGGGGATGTCATGTTAAAGCAGGTGAGTGTATGTGAAACAGCAGTAAAAGCAGGACACAGTGAGTGAACATTCAAGATTGTTTATTAGATTGCTGTAGTTTGCTTTTTGGTTTTGAAAGTACACTGTAATTTCAAAACTTCAACTTATTTTAAGTTTTAACACTGTTCATGAAATGTCAATTCAACTCTTCTATAGTTTTGTTTCCCCATTTTTTTTTCTCATTCCGTCACAAAGGGGCTGATTCTTGCTGAGGTCTGGTGCTGTGAGTGCTGGCAGTCCAGGAACAGGTAGACCTTCGGGTCTGAAATAAGACCAGAAAATGCTGGAAAGGCTCAGCAGGTCTGGCAGCATCAGTGGAGAGAGAAACAGAGTTAACGAGTTGGATCCAATATGACTCTTCTTCAGAACTGGAGAGAGGTAGAAGTGTGAAGGGTTTTAAGCTCTTCTTATACTCTTATGTACCTTCAGGTTATGGATCGGAGAGGAATGGTGGGATAAACTTCCCCTTGCTCCTCACCTCTCAGTTGTCCACAACAAGATATTTACTTTAGAGGGAGTGTTTTAAAACCCTTTTAATGATGTAACTTTTAGTAATAGACACAAATCAGGCTTTTGGATGCATTTTATTACGATCTGTTTAGGAACAAACAACTCTTTTATTTAAAGCAGATAAAGTTTGAAATCCCAGTTATCCACTAAGAAAACAAAGCCACAAGATTCCACAGTTTAAAACCAACAAAATAAACTTTACTATCCAAAGTCAGAAAAATAAAACAATTAACAATATCTATCTTATGCTCTAACATTCAGAATTAACACAAAGTAAATTTGAATTAACAGGAAAACTGTGGTTGAACACACCACATTGCACATTAAATGGCAGATGCAACCAAAACAGATCCCACAGATTTCTCGGCAACCCACTCAGACATCAATGACCACTATGAGACAAAATCTCAGTAAAACTCTGTCTCATTCAGGAGAGAATTCAGTTCTCTACTTTTGAAGATCTAGCCTCTGAATTCCCTTGAAAATGATTCTGATTCAGACTATCTCAACATCTGCTCCCTCCTGATTGTTCAATCCTTTCTTCTGAATCTGCATTCCCAGGGATTCACAATGCTGAACTCCTGCCTCTAATTACCAGCACATTCCCAGCTCTTTTGCAGAACACTAGTTTCACTAAACTTCTCCAAACGCCAGTCTCCCAACTTCACTGAGCTATAAATGGCTCCTAGGGCTTCTTCTGTGCCCTAATGCTCTCCAGCACACAATCAGTGACCTTCCATCACCTTTTCAGCTCCTAGGACTTTGTTGAGCCCTAATTATCTGGAGCCTGCTAACAGTTCCCAAGGTCTCTCTGCAAGATGCAAACCACACAAGGTCCAAACTACAACCAATACCCTTTCCCAGCAAACACACAGAAAAGTCCTCTACAATGCCCACATTGCAGGCCTGCATGGGTTCTCTCTTGTGTTTCTTTGAATGAATGGAATCTGGAAGTCTCCAGGTTTCCAGAAAAAGTCATGGCCAAAACTTTGCAAGAGAAGACAAATTAGCCCCTCTCTCTCACTGCTGGGTTGACTGGTTGATCCGACATTCTTCCTGCTGGAAGAATAGTCACTCATGTTCTGTTGGTTTCCATACTGTGTTATGATTCCAGCTGAGGTTACCGCTGGACAAGCCTGAATCCAGACTGGAACCCAGCTCGATAGATCCTAACTTTTATTTGTTTGTTTAGATATGTGAAAAGTCACTGAACAGAGTCACAGGAGTCAACTGATGAACTTCTAATAAAAGAATAAAACATGTTAAACAAGAAAAGATGAACTATGTTACAATACACCTTACTCCACAACTAAATCTTTACAGATATATACAGATTCGTAAGGATAACACAAGTTACAAAAGCTATGTCCACTGTAAGTACATAGTCCATGTATCAATAGGCACACACCACACTCTGAAGCCAAGTGACAGATGCCACCTCAACCAGATGCTTTGGAGCTCTTGTTAACTCCTCCCCACAAGATGCTTGTCATACGGTGATCAGCAACTGGTTTCACTGCACTCCGTCTTTCACATGAGGGTTTCCAACCTACACTCTCGAAGTCCTCACTTTAGAATCTTCTCCCAGACCAACACATATGCCTTCCACAAGGGTTTACCTCCAGGGTTTCAAACTCTCTTTCTGATGTTCCTCTACCTTGGGTCATCACACGTATTCAAGCTGATTCCCATGGAGTGTCTCTCACCGACCCAGCGATAACAGTACACCATGGTCATGGACAGCTGTCTTCAAAACCAACTAAACTCAACCAGCTTCCAAAATCAAATTGTTGTTTCTAGCTTTTCTGTGTGTGTCTATAGGAGGGACCTGCCTCTC
Source organism: Carcharodon carcharias (assembly GCF_017639515.1). Classification (NCBI taxonomy): domain Eukaryota; kingdom Metazoa; phylum Chordata; class Chondrichthyes; order Lamniformes; family Lamnidae; genus Carcharodon; species Carcharodon carcharias. The sequence goes on along the minus strand of NC_054467.1, from coordinate 223,944,299 downwards.
TGGACCCCTGGTGCTAGGCAACAGCCCAATTCTTCCACTCCTGCTTGTTTACCTTAGTTGCAACAATTGTAAAAACTCATTTGAAATGCAGAAACCTTGTTAAAATGAAACTAAAACTCAATTTGACCTTTCTTAACACACAGATACAGAAATACAAATCAAACTTTCTTAACAACTGACCTGTCTCTGGCTGGTTCTTGCAGCAATAAGATTTGTTATCCAAAGTTGATTTTGATTATGTGGCTCCATGATACTTCCATTGTCCACACAAATGATAACCGGTTTCTCCACAACTCTCTTTATTCATTTATGAGATGTGGGCATCGCTGGCTAGGCCAGCATTTATTGCCCAACCCTAATTGCCCTTGAGAAGGTAGTGGTGTTACATGTCGAGTGATGGTGTTAAGTGTCGAGCTTGCAGACACTAAGGGCAGAATTTTCTGTGCCTACTGGCGTCGGTTGTGTTCAGTGGCATGAGCGGACAATATGGTGAGAAGGCCAAAAATAAGTTTCAAGAGATCGTGAAAAAGTTTGCAATCATCCATTCTGCCCATCAATGGCAGACTGCATTTCCTGCCGTCAGACGTTGGGAACCTCATTGTAATGCATCTACATATCATTATAAGCTCATTCTGCCGGAATCATTCCCCAAGCTGAATCATCCGAGCACACCGTGTTTCAAAATAGCATATATAAGGTTTGCACTTGGCAGGCTGCACTTCGAGGGGAACAAGGAGGTGAGTGCACAGTAACGTTGCGCAGCGCTTGCAAGGGTCACCTGTTGGACTTCAAGGTTGAGGTGCACTGGGGGGAGGGCAAGGGCTGCAATACAGTTGAGGCAAGTTGGTGGAGCCAAGGGCTGCACTGTGGTTGATGATGGTGCATAAGCACACGCAGGGTGTGGGGGAGGGAAGTGGCCACGCATTAGGGAAACCTTATATAAAGTGACCATTCCTCCACAGCTGAGACAGTTCAGGCACCTCTAGCTTATCTGCCCACTCAGGCAACACAGAGGATTGAAATTGCCAGCAAGTGCTCCAGAGCTTTTCACCCCTCGGGCCTAGACTGCAAACTAATGAGCATTTTAGTGGACTGCAAAATAGTTGGATGACTGCGCACATTGTACAATCTCCTTGCGAAAGCAGTCACTGGTGGAGGCACTCAGAGTCCCTTGCAATGTCATTATCTAGGTTTGGACCAGTCTCTCCCATGGTTCAAGCTAATGGTGCAGCCTTGCAGTGCAGGTTAGGAGAATGTCTGCACCTGAACTGAGAGCACAGCAGGCAGCCCAGTGGGCTAATCTGCTGCCAATCGGCCAGGTGGAGTGGGGCGGATGTGGGTGGGGCTTTGGACAGCCATGCAGTGCACTAAACTCTGGCTATTTAAGTGTTGGCCGGCACTTTCCAGGATGTGTTAAGAGGCCTTCAAACTAAATCAGGAGAGGTTCTTAGAACACCCAAGCTGACCAACACATCTCTCTCTTTCATCCAGCAGGAGGAGTACATAAGGAGCATGAAGCCTGGTGAACTAGCTGTATGCCTCATGGCATACAGAGAGCAGAGACAAAGGAGAACAGAGTGAGAGAGATGCTTGGCTGCGCAGAGAGAGGAGCAGCACCCTGAGGAAGAAGGGGTGGCTGGGGCTTCCACACATGCCGCTGAAGAGCCACAGAGAGCTGCCGCTGGTTGGCGCCTAGCTAGATCCAGGATCTACAGACTCCGTCTTTCATTCCTGCACAAGACTGAGAACAAGTGTTGCCGAAGACAACGCATGCCTAGGGAACAGGTCGGTCACATCTGCCAGCTGCTGCAGGATTTGGCACCATGGGGACATAGAGGGAATCCACTGTCCGTGGCTGCGAAAGAGACCGTAACACTCAAGATTTACACCAGTGGCTCCTTTCAGGCCTCCACAGGTGACCTCTGTGAGATATCGCAAGTCACCACCCACAAATGCAAGAACACACAACTTTGTGCATTTCGCCCAGGACTACGAAAGCCAGAACGCAAGAGCGATTGAGTTTGCGCAGATCTCAGGTTTCCCACAGGTGCAGGGTGCCATCAAGTGCACTCAAATGACGCTCATATCTCCGTGGCAACACTGTCAACTACGTCAACCGCATGGGCTTCCATTCACTGAATGTGCAGCTAGTGCGCGACCACCAGAAACACATCCTGCAGCTTTGTGCGTGGTTACCAGAGACTGTCCATGACTCCTACATTCTCAGTCAGTCTCTGATCCCTGATGCCTTCCAGGGTCCACAGACTGCACGGATGGCTCCTCAGGGACAAGGGCTACCTGCAGAGGATGTGGCTAATGATAGCAGTGCAGAGGCCTCAGAGTGCAGCAGAACAAAGGTATAATGAGGCTCTTGCTGAAACTCGCAGCTTGGTGGAGGAAACCATTGTGATGCTGAAAATGAGGTTCCAGTACCTGGATCGCTCTGGTGGATCCCCAAAATATTGTCCACAGAGGGTGCCATGGATTGTCATTGCCTGTTGCATCCTTTACAACAAGGTGCTGCAATGGGGAGAGGAGCTGGCTGAGGACGAGATAGAAGAGTTGAAGGTATCTTCCAATGAGGAGGATGTCAACAGGGATAAGGGTGAGAAGGTGCTTGAAAGCGATGGTGACGGTGATGAGGCAGGCTCGGGAGGCCCTCATAGCTGCTAGAGTTGTGCAGGATGATTATGACATGCAGTGAGGAGACACCGTAAATCTTCACATTGCATCTGTGACCATTTGATTTCAATCTGGCTTATGGAAGCACGCATGGCCTCTATGATAAGGCTTCTGACATGGAGTCACAGCATAAGCCTTAATAGTTGCTCGATTCCAGGAGAATGATGATGACATGCAGTGAGGTCACTCTATAGATCTTCACATAGCCTCTGTGAATGTCTGATTCCTGTTTGGATCCAGGCAGCTCACTTGTGCTCTATGATCAGGGTCATATCGTGGAGACACAGCTGTGAAACTTTAAATGCGCCTAATTCTTTGTCACCCTTCAGCACCTGACTCCTTCAGGAGCATAGCTTTATTGGTCACAGATGGTGATGAGATAGTGATAAGAGCACACAGAGAGAATGACTGAACTCTGTCACACCTAACTACGACAATCCACCCACTGTCAATTACATTTTGTGATCTTACCAGTGACCTGATTCTTTGTCTGTGCAGAAAGCACCAGAGGTCACCTGACCCTCGGCAACCACCTTTGCAGCACATTGTTCACTTATTCAAATAAATTTCAATAAGTTCACATTGATTAAAGATTTTTTTAAATTCAGTCATGGAATGTGGGTGGCGCTGGCTGGTCCAGTATTTATTGCCCATCCCTAAATGCCCTTGGGAAGGTGGTAGTCAGTTGCCTTCTTGAACCGCTGCAGTCCATGTGGTGTAGGCACACCCATAGTGCTGTTAGAGAGGGAATTCCAGGATTTTGACCCAGTGGCAGTGAAGGAACAGTGAAGGCAAATCAGGATGATGAGTGGCTTGGAGGGGAACTTGTAGGTGGTAGTTTTCCAATGCGTCTGCTGCTCTTGGCCTTCTGGGTGGTAGCGATTGTGGTAGCAAGGTGCTGTCTAAGGAGGCTTGGTGAGTTCTTGCAGTGTACCTTGTAAATGGTACACACTGTTGCCACGGTACATCAGTGTTGGAATGAGTAAATGTTGTGGATGTGGTGCCAATCAAGTGGGCTGCTTTGTCCTGCATGGTGTCAAACTTCTTGAGTGTTGTGGGAGCTGCACTCATTCAGGCAAATGGGGAGTATTCCATCACATTCCTGACTTGTGCCTTGTAGATGGTGGACAGGCTTTGGGGAGTCAGGAGGTGAGTTATTCGTCGTGCGATTCCTATCCTCCGACCTGCTCTTACAGCCACAGTATTTATATGGATAGTCCAGTTCAGTTTCCGGTCAATGGTAAACCACCCCCGACCCCAGGATGTTGATAGTAGGGGATTGAAGAATGGTAATGCCATTGATTCTCTCTTGTTGGAGATTGGCATTGCCTGGCACTTGTGTGGCATGAATGTTACTTGCTACTTGTCAGCTCAAGCCTGAATATTGTCCAGGTCTTGTTGCATTTGGACATAGACTGCTTCAGTATCTTAGGAGTCGCGAATGGTGCTGAACATTGTGCAATCATCAGCGAACATCCCCACTTCTGACCTTATGATGGAAGAAAGGTCATTGATGAAGCAGCTGATAAAGATGGTGGGGCCAAGGACACTACCCTGAAGAACTCCTTCAGTGATGTCCTGGAAGTGAGATGATTGACCACCAACAACCACAACCATCTTCAGTATCTTGTAAGTTAGGAATATGATATCTTTACTAAGAATTAGCATAGTAATAGACTGAATATTAACTTCACCCATGAGAATGGTTATAGGTCTATAAAAAAATTCTTGCAACTGTGTGTACATCCTGGCAACTGTATAAATTCCTGTTGTGATAACTTTTGACCAGGAAGCAGTAAAATGAGGAAAAACTGTTAAGTTCATAAAAATGTCTGTGGAATCTGTAATCGGCTTTAAGAATGTTTGAAAAGCATTTTTTAGAGTTTACATCAATTGTAAAGGGATCAATTGTAGTTATCTTGAATATTCAAAAAACTGGTCCATTAAACCTGCCGACCCTTGATCTGGAAGCAAAACTGATAGGAAGGAAATTAAGATGGAAAAGAAAACATATAGCTAGATCCAGAGAAGACAGATAAGAAGCTGTTCTGTAAAGGCCAAAGGAGAGCTGCAGTAGAGGGAGCAATAGAGAAAGGTCATTTATAAGGAGTTGTTTGTATATGTAATACATTTAAACAAGACAGAAAGCTGAAGACAGGATTAGAGCAGGAAGTGTGGATTAGATAATGTTACTGTTGCTGATTCAGTTTTGCTATAGAGCCAACCAGCTATTTGACGGGGTTAATTAAAAGGTTAAAGGAGTCTCTGGGGAATCTGTGCCATCAATATTGCTATATCGCAAAGGAGGTATTGCAGATGTGTGGCATTCGGGTGACAACCATCTCCAGGACCTCGGATAAAATATAGTTGCCAATGAATGTGACCTGAGGGCTGAATCAACTGAGCAGGAAAGTGAGAGAACTTTGGAACTTTGGTGCCATACATCTGCAGGGAGTGATGCTTGTGCTTGTGTAAAATGTAATTTTGTTGTATTGCCTTTTTAAAGTGAGTTTTACCTTTTCATTTGAAGTATCATTTGCCTGTTAATTCTTGTTTAATTTGCACTGGTTCTGATTCATGTTTAAGTAAAAATTACAAAATATGAAATCTTGCTGGGAATTTCTTCAGCTGGCGGTTGTTTGGTAGATTTGGTTACTTTGGTTTATGGTTCCCTTAGCGACCATAACAGTATAGCCATATTTATAATGGCACCAGGAAAATGGAACTTCAGTTAAATGGGGAGATGAGAGAAGCTGGGGCTGTTCTCCTTAGAGCAGAGAAGGCTAAGGGTAGTTGTAATAAAGTTGTTCAAATGATTTAAGTAAATAAGGAGAAACTGTTTCTGGTGGCAGAAGGGTTGGTAAACCAGGGGATTTAAGGTAACTGCCAAATGAGCCCGGGGGTAACAGATTTGTAGACCCAGCAAAAACTTGATCTACAATTCTGCTAGTGGACAAGGGATTGAAATATCAAGCATAAATACTGCTACCTGCAGCAAGTCCTAAGATATGTTATATTGGTCTCCACAAGCAATCTTGGTTTAACATTTTGTGATGAGCATCTCAGTAATTAGTTGTTCATGCACTTCGGAAAATAGAGTTGGAAAAGCACCTTCTGTTCCTCCCAGAGGTGCAGCTAAGGTTTAGATTTTTAGAAAAGGGGTGATGCATGTAACAGAAAGTGAAGAGTGTGTGGTTTTAGATAGGGGTTTTGTGTTTTGAGAAAATTGACAATTAGAAACATGTTCCCTAACAGGTGTGGACATTCTTATGAAAATATAATGAAAAGATTTAATTTTCATAAATTTATTGTGATTTATTGTAAAGGTAGGTTAATAGTGGGATTCAGATTAGTTTCTCTGTGTAAGGTTATGTGTTGGCAGGGGTTTAATTGAATTGAAGACAGCTAGTCTGGAGTTTATGAGTTATGAAAAGAGAAACTAGGTTTGAAATGCTAAATACATAAACATGGCTAAAGTTTTAGAATGTGAGGTGTGAGGAACATTTGCATTTTTAGATAAACAAGAGTCATGAACTTCAAAGAGATGGTGAGGTTTTACTCCTAGCCAAACAGTGTATTTATTTTTCCCAAAGATTACTGATAATATGAGTACTATGGAAAATTTATATTATGGAAACAGTAAAGTTGCAAAGGCATATTGGGACAATGGAATTTACATTAAAAAGGGAGAAACCTGTATAAAGGAGATGAGGTAATATGTAAGGAAAGAAAGAATTCTAAGATCTAACAAGTGTGAAAAGCCTCCAGGTGCTATGCATCAAACTGCTGTCTACAGGAACTGAAGCTAAGAAAACTCATTATGAATATCCCTGTCCAGGGCATTGTGTGCTTTGCCTGGGTCTGTTGAAATCTATCCTGTTTTGCTGTTGCCATAACAGAGGTGTAGCTGGGAGACAGGGGAGCTAGGAGTTATTATAGTAGTAATTTGTAGACCTATGTATGTGCTTAAAATCTTTTCTTCTATTAATAAGTGTTTAATTTAGTTTTGTAAAAAAAACCTCTAAGACTTGGTGGCCTTATTACTATTAAATTCAAGGTGTGTATAAATTGCAAAACAGTTGTTTCAAGTTTCCCTCTGGGATTTGAGCAGCTCGGCATTTACCATCTGTTGTGCCATAATAAAATGTAAAAAAAAACTAATACAAAAGCAGAATACTGCAGATGCTGGAAATCTGAAATAAAAACTGAAAATGCAGGGAATGCTCAGTAGGTCTGGTACCATCTGTGGAGGGAGGAACAGAGTTAACATTTCAGGTATGACCCTTCATTAGAACATTTCCATATATAGTTATTTTTTAAACTCAATATTTCCAGTTTTTCTAATTATTATTTTTTGGGATCAAGGTAATGTTGACAAGATAGCCTTTTTAGTCCACCCCCAAGTACCCTGAAGGCATATTAAGTTAATCATGTAGTGTGGAATTAGAGTCATATGTAAGCTGGACCAAGTAGTGGTATATGGCTCATTTCCCAAAAGGACATGAATGAAGAAATGGAATTTTTACAACAACAAAAGAGAAGGGTGATGGGCAATCTAATAGAAATATTTAAAATTATGAAAGAATTTGACAGAGTAGAAAATGTATCCACTCGTGGGGAAGAACAAAACTAGAGGCTTTCAATAAAAGATAGCCATCAAGATATCAAATCGGGAATTCGGAAGAAACTTCAAAGAATGTTAAAAGAGTGGAATTTGCTATTACAGGGAATAGTTGAGGTGAAGTGTATTTAAGGGGAGGCTACATATGAAAGAGAGTGAAATTTGGAGTTATGCTCATATGAGGAGGGGTGGGAGAAAGCTCAAGTGGAGCATAAATTCTAGCATGGACTGGCTGGGCCAAAGGTTCTGTGCTGTTTATTTTATGTAACCTTGGTGTTTTTGTGGTCATTTTTTTTATGGCATTTGATTTTTTTTTTTTGCAATCCTTTTCACAAATTTCAGGCAGGCTTGGGACTCAACTTTTGGTTCGCTCCAGCCCATAATCATTGGACTCTGATCCCTTGGGCTCCCTGCATGTAACTGGTTTAAGGAATCTAAAGAAAGGTGGTCAGAAAGCAGATTTATTTGACAGAATCACACAGTATCACAGAATCACATAGAATCACACAATCACAGTGCAGAAGAGACCCTTTGGCCCATCGAGTCTGACTGACACGTGAGAAACACCTGACTTACCTACCTAATCCCCTTTACCAGCTCTTGGCCCATAGCCTTGAATGTTATGACCTGCCAAGTGCCATAGACAAATCTTTTTCTAAAACATAAATTTAAATTCGTTTTGTTTCTGAGTATTTCTATGCAATAAGTAGTTTGTAAGGAATTTGAAAGCAGTAAATCTTCCAAAATACAGAAGACTACCCCTATAATACAAAGGGGGTCAGTGTGAACCATTGCTGTGATTTGAATCCAGGAACCAAAACATGAACAGCCTACATTATCACACCATGCAACTGCAAAAAATGATAATTACTGGAAATCTACCCACCCATTTTAAAGCACTTTGGTGCAATTTTATTCAATTTCTTTCAATTATTTCTGGAAAGGGGTGTTTTTTAAATTTATATACATCTATTTTCCAATCTTGTAACTTGCCTTGTCTGTTGATGGCGCCACGTTTCATCAAATCCTGCCCACAGAATCTCTGTGTAACCATAATCACTGCCACAATGAAGCTGCATTCCAGCAGCAGCTTACTCCATGCCACTTGTAATTGTGGTTGGTCTTTAATGAGAAAGCAAGCACTTTGATTATTTAGCTATCTGAAAAGTACATCTTCACTCACCCTTGGTGAATCTTGCAGTTAAGGTTAACAAAATTAAACTAACAACCTATCATTAAAGTTGAAAACACATGGAAGTTTGACAGTTAATGCAATTTCCTGCTGCTTCACGTTCCTCTATATCTGCAGGTTTCCAGTAGTTCTGTCATTCATGAAATATGTAGCCAATTTGTTTCTGTAACACAATCATATCTTGGTAAACCTGATTAATTCAGCATACCTCTCGTACTGGGGGATAAGCCAACCTATTATAGATCAACATTCGGATAGGGAATTGACTACAATGCATGCTTTGGCTTTATGTTAAGTTAATGTTACACAAAACAACAACTCACTGGCAATAGTTTCCCTTCCATTCTTTAGCCATGCTTTGTGCCAGTGCTTTGTACTGATCCTTTTCCGGATGCATATTTCCAGAGTGCATCACCCACTGGACGCTAGATAGCCACTCCTGCATGTTTGAAGCTATTTGTCAGGATTGACAACTAAGTGTTTCCCACATGTGGTGAAACCAAGTCATCCTCTTTATATCATTTTATAAATATAAACTTTTTATTGAAGGAAACATCAACTTCATTTCTGTTCCCCTTATTCATTAACATGTCATGCTGCCAAATCCACAGTTTTTTTTTGTACCCGCAGCTGAAAACAGAATCATCAAACATTTGCCCTTAAAAATGTCAATGATATTTTAGTCTGAAGCCACTGTGTAAAATTTTGGTTTATGACATTTTTGCTCACATAATATTCCTTTGATTCCTTTGAATCTGTTTACTATACAGGATTGATCCTCCCATCGTTTCGACAGATGAGTGTTCAGCTTAGAGACCAATTGTTCACTGTCTAGGTTGGTGTCATCTCATATGTGATGTTAAACCAAATCCTGATTTGCAGATCTGATTTCAAATAAAGCATGTGAAGTCACTATTGGAGGGGTGGGTGGAGGTACTGGCTTTGCGGTGTGCTCACTTATCCATAGGGACTTGGCACTGTTCTCTTCAAAACGTTGAGATTGCTTCATGATGGAGATTTCTCCATTTGGACCTGTGCAGTGGGGTCCAATTTACAGGCTCTGAGACTGGCTTTCAGAATATCTTTTTAACCTGGGTTTGGGACATCCTATCGTGCCAGTTCTCATACTCAGCTGGCTGTAGAATACCGCTTTAGTATGCAGGAATCTTCCATGCGAATCACATGACTAACTCAGCAAAGCTGAGCACTGATGAAAATGCTCTCAATTCCAGGTATGCAGCAACTTGCAAGAATTTTGGTGTTCAGTATTTTGTCCTGCCACTTGATGATGCAGATGGTTCTTAAGCAGTGAGGGTGGAATGCATTTATTTGCTTTATGTGACGCCGATAGATTATCCATGCCTCGCAGCCATAGAGAAACGATGAGTGAGCCACTATCTGGTAGACTTTGATCTTTGTTTTGAGACAAACTCCATACTCTCTCCAAAGCCTCTGGGTGGGACTGGTAAATGCTGGGTTTGCTTTTGTCAGGCGATGAGCAATTTCATCACCTAACGTAGTATCGTTGGAGAGGATACTTCCAAGATAGCAGAACTTCTGAACTGAGTTGAGGAGTTTATTGTTCATTGTGACTATGGGATTTTGGAATTTGTGGCCAGTGGCAGGTTGGTATGAAATCCCAGTTCTTTTCAAACTTATTTAAGGTCAAAGCATTGCAAGGCTTGAGCAAAGCCTGTATGGCTGCAACATGTGGGAGCTCCTGGGTGTTAGTTTATCTAGGGCAAACACATCTGCAGTATGTACTTGCAGCTCAAGGAGCTTCAGCTCAGAGTCATTGAGCTGGAGGCTGAACTGCAGACACTGCACTACATCAGGGAAGGGGTGACTTAACTGGGTGCTTTGTACCAGGATGCAGTCACACCCCTGAGGATAGGGTCTTACGATTTGGTCAGTGGTCAGAGACAGGAGGGTGTGGCTGCGGGTGAGGCAGGTAAGGGGACCCAGAAGGCAGCAATGCAGGAGCCTCAGCCTTTAATTTGTCCAATAGATTTGAGGTTCTCTCAGCTTGTTTGGATGAGAGCAGGGTCTGCAGAGTGTTTAAGCTGACTGACAATGGCACCGAGGTACAGGAAGTCATTCAAGTGGGGGGAGCAAAAAGGAATGTAGTGGTAGTAGGGGACAGGATAGTGAGGGGGATTGACACAGCTCTCTGCAGCAAAGTGTTGTTAGCTGCCCAACACTATGGTTCTGTTCAGGGCTGGAGAGGAACTTGCAGTCAGTGTGGTACAAGTAGATACTCATGACATAGGTAGAACTAGGAAAGTGGTTCTGCATAGCCAGTATGAGGAGCCAGACACTAAATTAAAAAGCAGAATCTCAAAGGTAATAATCTCTGGATTATTAACTGAGCCATGGGCAAATTGGCATAGAGTACCTAAAATTGCTTAAGATATCGCAAGAACAATATCACATCAGCGTGTATCCACTGGAATTTAGAAGAATAAAAGGTGGCTTGATTGAAACATATAAGACCCTGAAGGTTCTTGATAAGGTGGATGTGGAGAGGATGTTTCCTCCTGTGGGAAAATCTAGAACTAGGGGGTCACTGCTTAAAAACAAGGGTCATCTATTTAAGACAGAGATGACAAGAAATTTTTTTCTCTACGTGTGTAAGTCTTTAAATCTCTCTTCCTCAAAAGGCGGTGGAAGCAGAGTCTTTGACTATTTTTAAGGCAGAGGTAGATAAATTCTTGATTTGGAAGGGGGTGAAAGACTAAAGGGGTAGGTGGGAATGTGGGGTTGAGGTTATATTCAGATCAGCCACGATCTTATTGAATGGCAGAGCAGGCTTGAGGGGCCGTGTGGCCTACTCCTGCTCCTAATTTGTATGTTTGTATGGAAAGCAGTCAACAAGCAGCTAGACGTCCTTTGGAATTTGTGCTGTGAAAGCACAGTTGGAAAACAAGAATTCACTTAATAGCTGTTCTGTGATCATTGTGCAAACTTTAAGCCTTTACAGATTGAAGAGGTTGCCTTCTATCCTGAGCTGAATGTATGCTCCAAGGTCGAGATCTTTACACACAAGGCTGAGCATGGCCGAAATGTAAATGACAATTAGAATTGAGCCATTACGCAGCCTTGCTCGATGCCATGGCTGACAGGAGAAGCATCTGATGAAGCACCATTCTGCATCATGCTGGCCATCACGCCATCATGAAATGAGCAGATTACCATGAAAATCTTTTCAGGGCAGCCATATTTGTACAGCACCTTCCACAGGTCTTCATGGTTTATTATGTCAAAGGCCTGGCCGGGTCAATGATCGCCATGTGGAGGTTCTCGTTCTACCTTCAGGACTTCTCTTGACTTTGACGTGTCACAAAGATCATGTTAACTGTTTTTTACCAGCACGAAAGCCACATTGTGATTCTGGGTACAGCAATTATTAACTATATCCCCTAATTTGGTATCATCCAAATCATTGCTTGTGCAATTTCCACTCTCTTCCAGTTAAAGAATATTCCCTTATCTCCTACCCCTGTTTACTATTTTGTAGCCATTTTTCAATCCGTCTACAACCTAACTCCTGACTCCAAATGCCCTGATCTTTATTAGGCATTGTTATGTGGCAGCTTCTACTGCTGTCATTTGCTCTTTATTAGCTTCTTCATTTAAAACTGAGGCAAAGTATATCATTAGTATCCCTGCTATTTCAGTATCAACTTCAAGATCTTACCTTATATGTAAGTTTATCATCAACTCTGCTTTTGTATGCTTGCCTCCATTTATAAAACCTAGGATTCCATACGATTATTATGGTTTCATCAACTTGTCCTCTCCCTTCAAATGACCTGTAGTTCCAGCAGTGCCACTGTGAGATGCAGCCATCGCTGGGAATACAAACAGTCCCACTCGTTTTAGTGCTGGAGTCCACAGGACCATGTAAATCCAAGGTCTTGAGGCAGGGATGAGAGGGGAGGCCTAGGAGGGGCTGCAGAGAGAGAGGGTGAGAGTTGTGATGGCATGGCAAGCTGGGGAGGGAATGCCTGGAGGGGAGGGGTGCAGACCTTCTATGGGGGTATGAACAGGAATGGGGGCCAGTGCTAGAGGCAACCCCCCCCCCACCCCCACCATTTGCGCCAAGGCCTGCAATGGGTAACCTGCCAGGCATTACCTATCATCACCCCCTCCGCCCCCTGACCCCCGTCCCTGAACTCCTCCTTAATGAGTCAGTAATTGGCCACTTAATGGCCTCAATGAGGATGAGGCTGAGCAGACCGCCCTAGATCTTCTCCACCCTTTGTAAAATTGTGGACAGATCAGGGGTGGGCGGGTAGGTAACAGGAATGCTACCTGGGGAAATTTACAGGCTCCTCCTGCCTGCAAACCTGCTGGAAGGGATTTATGAAGCTCTGCCCATAAAGTGACCATCGCAGGAACCCTTCCCTCCAACCCCCAATCCTGGTTCAATACCAATAGAACATTGCAGCCATACACCATTATTAATACAGAATAGAGAGTTCCAAACAAAGCAAATCAATAGTGACTCCAATAAGCTAAGATTCTTTTAGAATAAGGTAATTACAGCTATCCAAAGACATCTAACCTTTTATTTCTTCCATCCAGAAAGACTGTGAAGACCCATCCCCCCTCCCCCCACCCTGCCCCAACCTCTGATTGCTAGATCAATTGAATCTTAAATTATTCCAGGATTTCCACCTCCACTACCCAAATCTGGAAGGTTGGTCCATATATTTATCATTCTTTTTGTGGAGAACTTCCTGATATCAGTCCAAACTTTCCATATGTTGAAACATATAAGATCCTGAGGGACCTTAACAGAGTAGATGATGGGAGAATGCTTCCCCTCATGGGCAATCTAGAACTTGGGGGCACAGTTTAAAAATTAAGGGACTCCCACTTAAAATGGCAATATAGAGGAATTTCTTCTCTTAGAGGGTTGCTTAACTTTTGAATTCTCTATGCCAGAGAGCAGTGGAGGCTGAGTCATTGAATATATTCAATGCTGAATTAGGCTGATTTTTGGTCTACAAGGGAGCCGAGGGTTATGGGGGCAGGCAGGAAAGTGGAGTTAAGGTCACAATCAGATCAGCAAGCTCGAGGAGCCAAATGGCCTACTTCTGTTCCTATTTCTTATGTTCTTATATTCTCCACATATTATTAGTTTGAATCTGTGTCCCCTATTAAAGTAATATTCCGAATATCATTTCAATTTCCTTGACTATCTCACAGACCTCGACCAGTTCACCCCTTGTACAGCTAAAAGGTATAAATTGTTCCAGACTTCATAATTGAACTCTTTGACAGAAGGGATCAATCAGTCTTTTGGCTCTCCTCTGCTCTGTGTCCAGTATTTGAATATCTCCTTTGTTTTATAGTATATGCCTGGAGTTAACTGAGATTATCAGGGAGGGTACCAACATGCCATGTTTAAAATTAATGGCTCTTTGTCAGTATACAGCTTGTTTTTCTGGCTCTTGAGCTTTGAAAGGTTGGCTGTCCCTCCACCAATGAGTCATTTAAAGAAAAGTTGTTTAATTGAAATATGAAGCACCGCTTTCACCTTTGTGCTTAGTGCGCAAAAAAAAGCAAAGGGTGAATAAGGACAGGGATAAAGGAAAAGGTGTTATACAAATGTTATGATCCTGAACGAGACCAGTTTTTTTTAAAGAAGAAATCCAAAATCCCAGTTATTTACTGAAAGAATGAAGCCACAAAATTCCATGGTTTAAAACAGAAGAATTCTTTTACTGTCGAAGGGTCAAACAAAACAAACACTAAATACCATCTTTATACGCCTTAAAACCCAGAATCAACATGTTAATTTAAGTTAATAAGTTAACGTAAATTAATAAGTTGGACAAGTCCAACCCGACCAATTACTGTCCCATTAGTCTCCTCCCAATCATCAGCAAAGTGATGGAAGGTATCACTGACAGTGCTATCAAGCAGCATTACTCAGCAACAACCTGCTCACTGAGGTCACTTTAGGTTCTGCCAAGACCACTTAGCTCCTGACCTCATTACAGCTTTGATCCAAACATGAATAAAAGAGCTGAACTCAAGAGGTGATGTGAGAGTGATTGCCCTTGACATTAATACAGCATTTGACCTAGTGTGGCACCAAGGAACCCTAGCAAAACTAGAGTCAATGGTAATATAGGGGAAAACTCTCCAGTGGTTGGGGTCAAACCGAGCAGAAAGGAAGATAGTTGTTGGAGGTCAATCATCTCAGCTCCAAGACATCACTGCAGGAGTTCCTCAGGATGGTTCTAGGCCTAATCATAATAATAAAAACAAAAAAACTGCGGATGCTGGAAATCCAAAACAAAAACAGAATTACCTGGAAAAACTCAGCAGGTCTGGCAGCATCGGCGGAGAAGAAAAGAGTTGACGTTTCGAGTCCTCATGACCCTTCGACAGTTCTTTCGAAGGGTCATGAGGACTCGAAACATCAACTCTTTTCTTCTTCGCCGATGCTGCCAGACCTGCTGAGTTTTTCCAGGTAATTCTGTTTTTGTCTAGGCCCAACCATCTTCAGTTACTTCATCAATAACTTTGCCTCCATCATAAGGTCAGAAGTGGGGATGTTGGCTGAGGATTGTACAATGTTCAGCAGCATTCATGACTCCTCAGATACTAAAGCAGTACATACCAAAATGTAGAAAGACATGGTCAAAGTTCAGGCTTGAGCTGGATCAGCCATATAAATACTTTCCACTAACTACAAGGCACAAGTCAGGAGTGTGATGGAATACTCTCCACTTGCTTTGAGAGTCCAACAACACTCAGGAAGCTCTGCACCATCCAGGACAAAGCAACCCACTTGACTGGCACCCCAATCAAGGAGTGTGTCAGAACTGTCGAAGGGTCATGAGGACTCGAAACTTCAACTCTTTTCTTCTCCGCCGATGCTGCCAGACCTGCTGAGTTTTTGCAGGTAATTCTGTTTTTGTTTTGGATTTCCAGCATCCGCAGTTTTTTTGTTTTTATTATTATGGTTGGGCCTAGGACTATTCTGAGGAACTCCTGCAGTGATGTCTTGGAGCTGAGATGATTGACTCCCCACTTTCCTGGAAGGAGCTTGACACTGTCCAGGCACCACATCTACAAACATTCACTCCCTCCACCAGCAACGCACAGCAGCAGCAGTGTGTACCATCTACAAGGTGCACTGCAGGAACCCACCGAGGCTCCTTTGACAGCACCTTCCAAACCCATGACCACTACCATCTAGAAGGACAAGGGCAGCAGATTTATGGGAAAACCACCACCTGGAAGTTCCAAGTCACTCACCATCCTGACTTCGAAATATATCGCAGTTCCTTCACTGATGCTGGTCAAAATCATGGAACTTCCTTCCTAACAGCACTGTACCTACACCGCATGGACTGCAGCAGTTCAAGAAGGCAGCTCACCACCACCTTCTCAAGGGCAACTAAGGATGACAATAAATGTTGGCCCAGCCAGTGACACCCACATCCCATAAATAAATTTTTAAAAAACACCATCCGTCACCTTCAACTCCCTCCACCACCGATGTACAGTGGAAGCAGTGTGTACCATTTGCAAGATGCACTGCAACAACTCAACAAGGCTCCTTCGACAGCACCTTCTAAACCCAAGACCTCTACTACAGAGAACTAGAGCAGCAGATGCATGGAACACCACCACCTGAAGTTCCTCTCCGAGTCACTCACCGTCCTGACTTGGAAATATATCCTTCACTGTCGTTGGGTTAAAATCCTGGAACTCCCTCCCTAACAGCATGTGGGTGTTCCTACACCACAAGGACTGCAGAAGTTCAAGATGGTGGCTCATCTCCAACTTCTTGAAGGTAATTAGGGATGGGCAATAAATGATGGCCTAGCCAGCGACGCTCCCATCCTGTGAATGAATAAAAAAAATATGAATTAACCAGCAAAGTCTAGGCAATTAGAAAGTATAAATTACATGTGAAATGGCAGATATGACTAAGGCAGGTCTTACGAATTGGTTCAGCAGTCCACTCAGTATGTAGCTCATCAACCTCAGTCACAAAGTACTTCAAAACTCTGTTTTCCTCACAAAGAATTTCAGCTCCTTTTCTTCTCAGATTTAACTTGATTCTCAGCCAACTGCAGCACATAACCAACCCAAGTTCCACAGACATGGTGTTCACCAAAAATGGCACACATCTGTAGAACATCCTCAACTCTGCTTACGACAGTCTGGACGGCAAAGATCCACCAATGTTATCTTTATGTAATAGAAGCAGCTGCAGCAACAATTACTTTTCTTATTCTTAGCTTCTGGATCTTGCCTCTGTTTCTTCAGCCTGCCTGTACTACACCACTGGACTTATCATTTATTGAGATTTGATCGCTCCGCCTCCCTTTATATCGGTTCAACCAGATGTTGTGATTTCCAATTCTCCATTTCAGTCTTAGTTTCCTTAGCAACTAGGAGGGTTAAGTTCCTTTCTCGGCTTCCCTTTTCAGTTTCCCTTTTCAATTAGGGTCTGTCTTAAAAAATACTAGCTTTGACCAGATGTTCTATCACATGACATTTAGGATTATTTGACAGTCCATATAATATATTTTCCCTTTAACTGCTTGCCTGCAAACATCGATTTTCCAAAATATTTCAGAGGTGCCCATCCCCAGCAGCATAAACTAAGTAGCATGGAAAATGACCATTCATAACACTCAAAAACATCTATTTGTCAGGAGCTAAAGTACACAAGTAATAACCCAGCAAGATTCAAGACACAAAGGGTGGAATTGTCCCAGCTTTGCATTGAGTGCTGTAGTGGGCATGAAATAAATCCTTTTACCCGCTGGCCGCAATGGCGGCTTTTTGAGCCGTATCATCCCATTCCCAGAGCGCCCTGCCTCATTAATAATGCATTCACAGGAAAAGCCCTGGATCGCTGGTGGGACAACCTCTGATTTGCCCGCCCTGCCATCACCTTAGGCCTTCAGTAATACGGGCACCATATTTAAATGGCACCCCTGCACAGAGCGAGCACTCTCTAAGGGACTGGAAGCTATTGGAAAGTCATAGCTGCCAAAGGCAGGAAACATGGTGCCCCAAATTTAGTGACGCCTCCCTTGGGCACAACTGGATGCAGTAGAGGCCTGCTGTGAAGTCACCTAACCTCACTCTGGGCGAAGGCCAGCAAGCAAGGTGATCAATCCAGTGTGGGTGGTGGTGGCAGCGGTGGTCAGCACCAATGCCCTGCAAAAGATGACAGCCACCCAATCTCGAAAGAGAATGAATGATCTCCTCCGTTCCACCAGGGTAAATCACTCTTCTCATCACACCCAACTCATACTCACAAACCCATGACACATCCACAGGGATCGCACTCACTGCCAGTTCAAGGCATCACCATTCATTCTCTCACACACACCTTCATTTGCCCTACAGATCATGTCCTCATCCCATTCATGGCATCGCTCACCACCCACACATGCCAGGCATCCTTCTCATCCGGCCTGGGATCCTATTTACACTCTCTCCATCTGTATTCATGCTGGCACAAAACAAAAGGGAGAGGTCGCAGACTGGTGGAGGAATGCCTGACATCAAGGTCCTCACTTCGAAAATAGAGTCATCCAGCTGGCCAGCGACGACCTGGACCGCTCCTGTGCTGATGGTGAGGTCGGCAGTACTCAAACAAGTGAGGATCCAGCAGTGCAATATCCATCAGACAACCATGCTGTGAGTAAATAAACTGCCTAGAATATCTCCTTGCCTCTGGCTCCATGTTTTGATGAGCAGTGTTCGTGTCACTTAGATGTGAAACCTTAGTTCCTGCACAAGATAAAGGCAGGTGTCTCAGCCAAGGCCTCTTCCCTGTGCAGTGTGTAACCTTCAGACCAAAGTGACGGTCTGGCTTTACACTCACTGGACACATTAGTGATGCCTGCACCTTGATGGTGCTTGTCATTGCTGCCAGAATGTCATGGGCAGACATCACAGAATTCCATTATTCTCTCTGTGTGCTCTCAACACCTTTGAGGTGGGGCTGGCTCCCCACCTCTTCAGCACCTGTGGTCCTGAAGGGCACAGGTGCTGAAGGCTGACAAAGGATCAGGTGCATTTAAAGTTTCATGGCTGTGTCTCCTTGATCACAGAGTGCAAGCAAGCTGTCCTCAGCTAGACGTGAGTCAGACGTTCACAGAGGCTATGTGAAAATCAATGGCGTGTCCTTACTGCATGCCACCATCATCCTCCTGGAATCTAGTGACTATTAGGGCCTCTGCTGTGTCTCCATGACATGAGCCTGAGCACTGAGGGTATGTGCACTGCAATCAACCACACAGGAGTCAAATGTTCACAGATGCAAGGTAAGGCTGTCAGGACAGTCCTCACTGCATCTCGTCATCATCTTCCATGAATCTTGCGGCTATGAGGATTTCCTGAGCATACATGCCTTCTCTGGTCTGTGTGATGCCTTAACGCCAGCATCCTCACCTTCTAGGACCTCTTCACCGTTATCCTCTTTGATGTCCTCCTCATCGGAGGAGATGTGCAGCTCTTCCAAGTCCTCCTCATCCAGGTCCTCCCGCCGTTGCAGCGCCAAGTTGTGTAGTGCTCAGCAAGCAACGAATTTGCGCAACTCCCTTGGTGGGCTGTATTGCAGTGCTCCACCGGACCTGTCGAGGAACCGGAACCTCATTTTCAACATGCCTATCGTTTGCTCTACCAAAGTCTGGGTTGTGGCATGAGCCTTGTTATACTATCAATCTGCTGCAGTCGGAGGCTGCCACACAGGCATCATCAGCCATGTCCTCTGTGGGTAGTTCTTGTGCCCAAGAAGCCAACACTGGCAGGCTCTCTGGACCCTGGAAGATGTTAGGGATCTGACACCTGCTAAGGATGTAGGAGTCGTGGATGCTCCCTGGGAATCATGTACAAATCTGTAGGATGCGTTTATGGTGGTTGCACACCAGCTGAACTTACAGCGAGTGGAAGCCCCCTCAGTTGACATAGTTGACTACTTGTTGCCAAAGAGATCGAAGCGCCACATGCGTTCAGTCAATAGCACCCTGCACCTGTGGAAAACCAGAGATCTGCGCAAATCCCAGTGCTTCTGCTTCCTGGTTTTCTTGATCCCAGGCAAAATGCACAAAGTCCTGTGCCTTCACAAAGATGGCGTCTGTGACCGCCTGGATACACTTGTTCATAGAGGCTTACAATATCCTGCACAGGTCACCGGTGGAGCCCTGAAAGAAGCCACTGGCTTGAAAATTGAGTGCCACAGTCACTTTCACGGCCACTGGCAGTGGATGCCCTCCATGCCTCTGTGGCAACAAATCCTGCAGCAGGTGGCAAATGTGGCTAACCAGTTCCTTAGACATGCGCAGTCTTTGGTGA
The DNA here is from genome assembly GCF_017639515.1 of Carcharodon carcharias. Lineage (NCBI taxonomy): Eukaryota > Metazoa > Chordata > Chondrichthyes > Lamniformes > Lamnidae > Carcharodon > Carcharodon carcharias. The sequence goes on along the minus strand of NC_054467.1, from coordinate 223,924,458 downwards.
CACTACTTCTCAGTCATTTGTAGGAATGACAGGCACCGTTTATAAACCCTGGATCTCGCGAGGCACCTAAGAGCGAATGCTCTCTGTAGATCCTCAGCTGCGTGCCCCTTCATCTTGAGGGAGATGCTCCTCCCTTTGCCGAGCGGTGCCAGGGCAAGGGCTCCAGTGCGGGTCAGGCAGGGATCTGTGAGGGGTAAGGCAGCACAGACTGAAGAAAGTGGCCACACACTGGAAAAAGCTTGTCACCAGTGAGCATTCCTCCGCGGCTGAGACTGCAGCTCCATTGACATTCTTGGAGTCGGGCCTCTGAAGCTTTTCTGCCCACTCAAGCAACACAAAAGCAAAAGTGCCACCCAATGCTCCAGAACGTTTCATCCCTCAGGCACAGACTGCAAATTAATGTGCTTTTTATGGGGCGATAGAACAACTGGACAACTGGGTAAGCTGTAGAATCCCCTTGTGAAAGGTGGCCCTTTGCCGAGCCAGGTGCCTCCACCTCCCTCTTCTTCTTCTATGGTCTATGTAAGCCATGAGGCATACCACTAAATCACCAGGCTCCATGATCTTAATGTTCTTCTCCCGCAGGATCAAAGAGAGAGATGCATGGGTTAACTTGCGTGTACTAAGGACCTCTCTTGGTTAAATCTGAAGACCCCTTCATGCATACAGGAAAATGCTGGTCACCACTTGGATTCTAGTGGGTAATGCACTCATTGGCTGTCTGAAACCCCACCCACCTCCACCCCACTCCACTTGACCAATTGGTGGCAGCTTCGGCCACTGGACTGCATGCTGTGCTCTCTGCTCAGGCGCAGGCATTCTCCTAAGCTGCACTGCAAGGCTGCACTGTTAGCTTGAACCATGATGGATACTGGCCCAAACCTGAATAAAGACATTGCAAAGGGCTGTAAGCACCTCCACCAGTGACTGCACCATGGCCACCTTTCACAAGGAGATTCTACAGCTTACCCAGTTGTCCAATTGTTCTATCGCCCCATAAAAAGCACATTAATTTGCAGTCTGTGCCTGAGGGATGAAACGTTCTGGAGCATTGGGTGGCACTTTTGCTTTTGTGTTGCTTGAGTGAGCAGAAAAGCTTCAGAGGCCCGACTCCAAGAATGTCAATGGAGCTGCAGTCTCAGCCGCGGAGGAATGCTCACTGGTGACAAGCTTTTCCAAGTGTGTGGCCACTTCCTTCAGTCTGTGCTGCCTTACCCCCCACAGATCCCTGCCTGACCCGCACTGGAGCCCTTGCCCTGGCACCGCACTTAAAGCCAGCTGGGAAAAAACGACTTGCCCGTGCCCCCCCGAATGCATGCCGCCTCTCCCTTGAAGACCTATGGATGCTGCCCGTGAGCTCTGCGCAAGGTTGTGTGCACTCAACTCCGAGTTCCCCTCGAAGTTAAGATTGCCAGGTACAGGCCATTTAAAGGCAGTCATGAAGCACGACGTTCTGAAGTCACGCCAACATGGACAGTAAATTTGACGTGGGGGGGATGATTCCAGAGAGCAGGGCTTATAATTAGAAGCTGAAGTATTGCAATTAGATTTCCGATGTGCAACGGCAGGAAATGTGGCCTGCCGTTGATGGGTGGAGTGGACGATCACAAACTGGTTTTATGACGGTGTAAAGCCGATTTTTGGCTTTCTCGCTATATTGTCCATTCATGTCACCATACATGCCTGCCACAACGGGAGCAGGAAATTCCAGCCAAAGTGCACACCGTGGGCAGAAATTTGTGCTGAGCAGGTGGGCAGGCGCCTGACCCGTTCCAGTGTAAAATGACACATGGTGACGTCAGGTGAGCTTCCTGACATCATCGTGTATTTCGGTCGCATGCGGGAGTCGGCACTGAAATTTTTCACTGACCATCCAACCTTACATCTGGGCAGGCAAAAAGGCCCAGCAGCCTTTGGATTTTCAGGAAACCTCATCCATGGGCAGGATGAGGTTTCCAACAGCAATTAAAAATTAAATAAAAAATTTAAAATTTCATTCATAACATGCCCCTGCTCAGGTGACAGAGTCACATGAGGGGACAAGTCTTTAAAAGTGGTAAATTTTTCATTTTTTTGTTTTCAAGTTTTCAGCTTCCTGAGGCAGCTCTTTGCCACAGGGAGATTTCATTGCACACAATCACGCGCTTGTGCGAACTTCTGTGCTTGCCCTCCTCCCACCCCCATCCCAGCAGCACAACTGCTCCCGGGTCCGCCCGCTGTGCCCGTCCGACAAGGTCAAACTCCTAGCCTGTGTTATAGGGTTGTCTTGTGTTGCAGTGGGTAGCGATCCTGCCCCGAGGCAGAAGCTCCAGATTTGAATCTCATCCCAGGACTTGATGGCCAAGGAAGGCGTGCTTGTAATGCAGCCAAACAGGTTGACTATCAACCTGCTAATCCTTCCAACACACGCCAATGGTGGGTAGTAGGAGCGGGAGAGATTCCTGGTCAGCCATGTGATGGAAAGAATGTTGGAGCCTCTGCCATCACTATCCAGAGCTCCAGACTACAACGTGCTTGTAAAAGTGCATGTTGCCACAGCAACTCAGACTCCCTGAGTGAACTGTAGCACACCATTACCGCAGTGTATTATGGAACCAGTATAGCTGATCAGTGCCATCTTGTGGGCATTTACATAGCATTCAATCATGAGAAGCATATCTCCTTTGTTTCCTCCAGTTTTTTCCCTTTATGTTCTGGAGGCAATGATGCTCACTGGACTATGATTCCAAAGACATGGACACACTCTCGACCAAAAACATTAACTCTTTATGCCTGATCTAGACAATTGAGTAGCAGGAACCTATTTGACCATGGTGGACAATCACAGCCAAGTCTGATCTTCCCTAACTTTATTTCCTGATCCAAGCATTTTCCCAGCAGAGGTCATTGAATAGTGATTAGGAACACTACACAATGCTCTCTCCCACTTAGTCCAGGACCACAATTTTCCCTATCCTTCTTAGGCAGCCCCTCAGAATCCAGGATGATTTGCTTCCGCTCTGGTTTGATGGAACATAGGAACAAAGGACTCAGGAGCAAGAGTAGGCCATTCAACCCTTCCACCCTGCTCCACCATTCAATAAGTTTATGGAAATTCTAATTGTTCTCAACTGCATTTTCCTGTCTGCCCCCTATAACCCTTGACTCCCTTGTCTATCAAAAATCTGTTTGGCTCAGTCTTGAATAAATTCAATGACACAGCCACCACTGTTTTCTGGGGAAGCGAATTTCACATATTAAGGACCCTCAGAGAAAAAATTGCTCCTCATCTCCATTTTAAAAGGGAGACCTCTTATTTCTAAACTATGATCCCTAGTTTGATCTTCTCCATAAGAGGAAACATCCTCCCAGTATCCACCCCATCAAATCCCTTCTGAATGGATTCTGAGATGGCTGATAAATCCCATGTGTGACCTGAATACTCTTCCACATTCGGGGCAGGTGGTGCTTGAAGAGTTTGGCAGATGTTTGGAGGCTTGTGCGTTTTCTTTAACACCATGACTTTACCTCTGTGTGTTCCCGACATAGTCTCTCAATGTGTTTGGTGCTTCTTTGACTGAGCCTTCGCCATTTTGGTTGGTCAGAAGCCAGGGACTCCCATGAGTCAGCAGGGATATTTGAGCTCTTCAGGGATGTTTTGAGGACATCGCTAAAGTGTTTCCATTGTTCTCTTTGGAGTACCTGTCGCGACCAAGTTCCAGGTAGAGCAATTATTTTGAGAGTCTGGTGTCAGACATAGAATCACATGTCCTGCCCAGCAGAGCTGATTTCAAGTGATTAGCCCCTCGATGCTGGGCAAGTTGGCTTGGGAGAGGACGCTGTTGATAGACTGCCTTTCTTGCCACCAGATCTTGTGAAGGTGCTGCCATTGGTACTTCTCCAGTGCTCTGAGGTCCTGCTGTAGGTTGTCCAAGTCTCCGAAGCATAAAGGAGCAAAGGGGTCACTGCTGCCCGGTAAACCATGACCTTATTCTCGGGTTTGAGATCCTGGACCTCAAATACTATTTTCCTCAGTTGATCAAAGGCTGAGCTGGCACATTCCAATAATGAATTTCATTGTCTATGTCTGCCCTCATCGAGAGGAGGCTCCCAAGATATGTGAAATGATCCACATTTTCCAGGATCTCGCCGTTGATCTCAGTCGATGGTGGGAGGTGTTGTACTGTAGGAGCTCATTGGAAGAGGACCTTAGTTTTCCAGGTGTTTCTCTTGAGGTCTGGTGTGATCATGTGTAGTACTCCTGTCATGGCTGAAAGCTAACTCAAAGTATCAGAGAGTGATAAGGAAGGAAGAAACTGAATTTCTTTAGTACCCATCACATCAGTCACAATGTCCAAAAGCATTCGTACCCCGTTAATAACTTGGTGAAGTGCAATATGTGGGAAATTTAGCAGCCATTTGGCGCTAGCAACAAACCACAAAGAAATGAATGACAAGTTAATCTATCTATGGTGATATTACTCAAAATAATAATGTTGGCCAGTACGTATAGAGAACTTATGCCATTTGTTAAAATAGTACCATTCTCATCTATTATGTTATTGTATTTACATACAATATACACACAATGTGCAGTCTAGTGGTTTCTATTGGCAAGAAGTAACTAATGCTTACAATTATTGATGTTCTTATGTACCATAGTCGATAAATCCTGAGGCCACCAAATGGATGACAACAAAAATATCAAGCATGTTTCATATATTATGACACAAAGCTCATCATAAAATTAGCACAGCATTATAAAATAACGCCTAATAGTTAGCTTAACATCTGTTACAGGGAAATTGGATGAATCTTTTATTAAGATAATAGCGGGGCACTTAGAAAATATCAATGCAATCAGGCATTTTCTGAAAGGGAAATCATGTATGACTAATTTATTGAAGTTCTTTGAGGAAGTAACAAGCAACGTGGATAAATGTGCTTTATTTAGATTTCCAGAAAGCATTTGACAAGATGCCACATCAAAGGCTACTACGCAAAATAAGAACTCATGGGGCAGAATTTTATGTCCCGTGGTCGGGCGCTGCCCGAGCCGATCGGGAGTAAAATAGTGCACGATGACGTTGGGCGAGCATCCTGACATCATCGTGCACTCAAGCAATATTTCGCTCAGTGGGCGCGCACAGATGCTGGAGCAGTGCCTGCCATTAACTAAAAAGCCACTTAAGGCACTTAAGAGTCCAATTGAATGTGATTTTTCCTTGCCCATGCAATTTCCAGCTCGTCGCACAGGCAAAACGGGCAGGGGGGCAGCCGACATTTTCACAAACCTCATCCAAGGGCAAGATAACAAGGGCCATTGCCTGTGTGAGTAGTAAGGAGGTTTGAAGATAGTTTGCTGCTGATTGCTTATTGGTACTGGGCAGCCTCGTCTCTATTCAGAACTTCATTCTTAGCATTTCTAGGCTTCATTTCAGGATTCATTGCTGTCTGCAAGGCCCTCGGAGGACTCAGACCATGCGGACCCTTCCAGGTATCAGACAGCATTTCCATTACCCTGGTAATGGGGATTGTGGTCTCTCCTGGAGGCATCTCTCTGAGGAGGAAGAGAGGGGCAGAAAGGAGAGGAGGCCATGTGTCCCTGTGCAACTTCCAAGGGAGGGTCCTGTGGGAGGAGAGGCACAGGCACAAGGGGCACAGAGCCACAGAAGATGCCACTATCCTGGTGCCAGGATTTAAAGGCAGCGATGCAGTTATCTCAATATGTCTAAGGTGCAATGCCGAAGGAGGATCCACCTGAGATCAGCTCCAACTGTGTGGGTGGGTACCCCATGCCAGTGGCTCTGAAGGTCACAATGGCCTTCAACTTTTATGCCTCCGGCTCTTCCAGGGCTCAGCGGGGGATCTGTGTGGAGTCTCCCAATCAGATGTCCACAGTTGCATCAAGCTGGTGTCAGAAGCTCTGTTCAGGCGGTACTGACCTTTATTCTTTACCGTACAGATAAGACCAGCCAGGCCGAGAGAGCCAAAGGCTTTGCAGCAATTGCGGGGTTCCCCCGCATCCAGGGTGCCATTGACTGCACACATTTGACCATCAAGGTGCCACCGGATCAGCCAGGTGCCTTCATCAACAGGAAGCAATTCCATTCCATGATAGTGTGTGACCATAGGATGCAAATTCTGCAAGTCTGTGCAAGGTACCCTGGCAGCTCCCATGAGGCTTACATCCTCAGACACTCCCAGGTGCCAAGGCTCTTCAATGCTCCAGCCCAAATGGATGGATGGCAGCTGGGTGACAAGGGCAATACATTGAAGAGTTGGCTCATGACACCTCTCCACTACCCAAGAACAGAGGCAGAGAAGCATTATAGTAGGAGTCATGCCTCCACAAGGTCAGTGGTAGAGAGGACCATAGGTTTTCTCAAGATGCACTTCCAATGCCTGAACTGTTCAGGTTGACCACTGTAATACCCCCCAGAGCTGGTGTCACTGATGGTGGTTGCATGCTGCACTCTCCACAATCTGGCGCTGGCAAGGGGGCACCCACTGGAAGAAGAGGATCTTGACACAACTGCACAGGCCACAGAGGATGAGTCCAGTAGTGAGTCAAAAGCAGCATGGTGAGGAAAACACTGAGGGCATGGAGACAGACCTCGGTGACCTTCAGTGAGGCAGGGACACCAGGGACGCCTTGATCCAACGCTCCTTCAGCTAGGCTGTCAAAGATCAGCTTCAACTGCATGCCAGGGCTGCTGCCTCCATCCCAGATATCTGAAAGGACCCTTTCATTTGAACACAAAGAACGTTCAGTGCCTGTGCAATAAAGTTCAGAGCCAATTACAGCCAGCATTACATACTGGCATACGCTGCACCAATAAAACAAAAAGATGAAGCATACTCAGGCCACGATGACAAAAGCAAAACTTTACCTCATTTTGACAGTTCCAAACTATTTACATAAACTCCTTTGGTCTTCATTCCCAGATTAGTATAGATAAAGTAAACATAAATGAACATAAAATCACTTGTGACCTGTCCCTCTTGTGCCCATTGTGCCTTTAACTTATGCTTGCGAGTGCTATGTTTAGGTATTCCCCCCTCGCTGGTACTGGCATTGGAGACAGCTGCTGACTCTGCTGTCTTGTTGGCCTTGATGACGTTGGCAATCATCCTCTGGCCAGTGGAGCCTATGCTGGCTTTGCCTGGGATGGAGCAGCCAGTGCTACGGCTGGCATCTCCCCAGTTGCTGCTGCCTCATCAGATGCCATGGTCACTGGCAGAGGGACAGAGGAGCTGCTGCCGTCATCCAGAGCTTCCTGAGAGGATCCCACAGAGACAACAGGCAGCTCATGCACCAATGTGAGGTCACTCTGGATCTCCCTGCACACCATTGATGGACGGGCACTTAGATGAGATACTGGGTGTCTCATCCATCTCCCACACAGACACTGACCACCTGAGGTCATTGACTGTGTGAGGGTTTGCAGATCCAAGTGCAACCCTAGGAATCCCTGATTCTGTCCCTGGAGCTGCCTCTTTCTGAGAGTCGCTACTTTCTCAATGGAGGAGGCAGTATGCTCAGCCATGAGGGTCAACACAATTCTCATGGACTCTTCCATAACAGGGACCATGGCACACATACCCTCATGGATCTCTGCCAGATCCTCCCGCATATCTCACTGAACATCCAGCATCTGCCGCCTAATGGACGACTCCAGAGGTTCATCATCAGCCTTCAACTGAGTATATTCCTGGTCCTCAGCAGTCCTCCACCTGCCAGTGCCCTGGGCATACTCTACCTCCACTTGCACCACATGCGAGTGTGAAGAGCCCTCACCAATGTGCACCCAGATACTAGCTGCTGCTCTAATACCCACTGAGGTGCTGGCATCTGTGCTGGTCCCAGCTTCAGAGAGTGGGTGTGGTGCAAATGACGACCTGTGATCTACCGGTGTCAAGTGTGGCTCTTCAAGGTCCACAGAGCAAATGCCTGTTGGCGAACCTAAAAGGGAGAACAAGAGCATGTCATTAGTTAAAGTAAACACTCTGTCACTGTGCATGCCAGACATCCTGGAGAGACAATGGAGATCTGTATTATGGTGCCATCGTCCTCCAATGATCAAAGGGGACTCCAGGTTTGAGGCTCACATCAATGAAAAGACTACACTAGAATGGTTGCACAAGCCATAAGTCTCACCTCTTGTGCACTGCACTCTTACCTTCGTCTGGCACCCCTGCCTTTCCATGCCCGGTTGCATGTGGGGTGTGCTGGCTCTCGAGCTCCAGGGTGTGTGTCTTGCTCGTATCTCAAGAGGATTAGGAGGCTGGCAAGTTCTCCGCCAGTCCACGGCCTTCCTATATTGTGGCCCATCTTCTCCTGAAACAACAGAGGAACATTGATTAGTCCACTCTGTACCAGCAGCCCCATTGCAGCCTGGCCAACCCTAGCTGAAGAGCACCTGGCAGGGCACTTCCAAGTCATGGCCCTTGAACCGCAAGACACATTGCCCAAGCAGCCAGAGTTCATCCCCTTGGCCAGTTCCAGTGTGATTGACGGCTGGCACTCAGACTCTAGCACCTCTAAGGTTCACGGGGGGATGGTCAGACCTTAACACATCTGTACATTGACCCATGCCAACATGGTTCTCACCCTTCGTGAGCACAGCAGGTCATTGAAGCACTTATGGCACTGCACTCATGTGCATTGCACCACATCATGGGTACTCACCATCCCATGCCCTCTTGGTGAGGTGCAGTGGCCTCCTCCTCCCATCCCTGGGGACTAGGACCTCCCTCCTGGCAGCCACCTCCTCCAGGAGGACGGTGAGGCAGTCATCAGAAAAGCGGGGAGCCAAGCGCCCACCCGACATGCCCTCCAGCCTGCCATGTCCAGCCGCACTCGGGTCCATTGTGAAGGTTCAGGGTACGTCCGCCATGGCAGCCTTCCAGGGGCTGCCTGGGCTACTTTTAAACTGGCTGCCAGGCCGCCATTGGGCCCGGCGGTGGACAGGCCCCCGCCCCACTCAGCCCTTCCTGGCCAGTGCAGAGCTGTGTTTCACGCAGGGTGGGTCTTAATTAGCCCACCAGCATGAAATTGCAGCTGGAGCCCAATCGCAGGCGGCAGTCCGTTTTGGAGCCGTTCCCAAGCCTGTCTGCCGTGCTCGCCCGATGAGGGGAATAACCTGCCCATACTGTAGGATTTAATATATTAGCATGGATAGGGGGTTGGTTAACTAACAGGAAGTAGAGAGTAGGGATAAATGGGTCTTTTTCGGATTGGCAAGAAGTGATAAGTGGAGTGCCACAGGGTCAGTGCTGGGGCTCCAACTATTTACAATTTATATCAATGACTTGGATGAAGGGACTGAAATGTATGGAGCTAAATTTTCTGATGCCACAAAGGTAGGTAGAAAAGTAAGTTGTCAAGAGGGCATAAAGAGTCTACAAAGTGAATTAGATAGATTAATTGAATGGGCAAAAACTTTGGTAGGTGGATTACAATATGGGAAAATGGGAACATATTCACTTTGGCAGGAAGAATAGAAAAGCAGCATATTATGTAAATGGAGCAAAATTGCAGAGATGTATAGAGGGATCTGGGTGTCCTGGTACATGAACCAGTAAAAGTTAATATGCTGGTACAGCAAAACATTAGGAAAGCAAATGAAATGTTGTCATTTATTGCAAGGGGAATGGAATGTAAAAGTAAGGAAGTTTTGCTACAGTTGTACAGGGTGTTGGTGAGACCACATCTACGATTTTAGTCTCCTTATTTAAGAAAGGATATAAATACGTTAGAAGCAGTTCAGAGAAAGTTCATTCAACAGATACCTGGGAATGGTGGGGGCTATCTTATGTGGAAAGGTTGGACAGGCTGAGCCTATATCCATTGGAGTTTAGAAGATTGACAAGTGATCTTATTGAAATGTAGGATCCTGTAGGGACTTGACAGGGTGAATGCTGTGAGGATGTTTCCCCTTGTGGGAGAGACTAGAGCTAGGGGACACAGTTTAAAATTAAAGAGTTTCCTATTTAAGATGAAGATGGGGAGAATTTTTTTCTCTCAAACGGTCGTGATTTTTTGGAACTCTTCCCAGAGAGCAGTAGAGGCAGGGTCAATGAATATTTTTAAGGCAGGTAGATTCTTGACTAACAAGGGAGTCAAAGGTAACTGGGGGTGAGCAAAATGTGGAGTTGAAGCCATAATCAGATCAGCCATGATCTTATTGAATGGCAGAGCAGGCTCAAGGGGGCTGAATGGCCTACTCCTGCTCCTAATTTGTATGTTCATACACTTGTCATAGAAAATACCAACATGCCAAAAGGAAATAATTTAATTTTCTCTGGTGCATTGCTGCAGTGTGAAACTTCACTTTCAAAGCTTCAACCTTAACCTGACACCTAAAAACGAAAGGAGATAAAATTCTGGTGGCCTTATTATTGGAACAATTGTGGGGTCAGCCCTAAGTACATCAATTTCTAGGATACCAAAAGTAACACAATATACCAGAAATGCATCAGGCCCAGGGCCGAGATTTGAGCCCAAAATGTGAAGGCTCGCATTGTGTTATGCCACATTATGATTCTGTACATACCTAAGACAATATTTAATAATGAAAACAGTGGATTCAAAAGTAATAACATTTAATTACTCTGTTATGTCTATGCGTAATGATACTACTGATCCTGACAGAATCCTCCTTGAATATGGGTTGTAAATGGTACTCCCATTTAAAATAGCAGAGGGGCATACACTCAGCAACTATATCAGTGGTAGGGGAACTTTTAAAGAGGATGGGTGAAATCTTATCAGGCTTTGGAGGTGGGGAGGATTTATGTAAATTGTGCATTGGGTCATGTACCTTACACATTCATGCTTCTGAGCAATCTTGCCAGAGGTGGGGTCAGACCAGCACTGGCTACCTGCAATCAGGATCAATTAAGTCTCCACTTTGGGGCGAATTGGTGACACCAACAGAAACTTCTGTGGCAGACGGTCCCCCTGCTGAGGGGGAAATGCCTGGAGGCAGCCTTCTGGAAGCAGGCCAAAGGGCCATCGATGCGTCCTTTAAATCCTGGAGCTGCAGGGATCAGGGGACGTCCTCTAAAGGATGGCTACTGGCCGCATCTGTAGCCACCATTTTTAAAAATTCAGAAGACTTCGTAGGGTGCCTGTACCTGGAGGTGCCCTTGGAGTCCCCCACAGCTTTAAATGTTCTAACTGACCTTCTAGCCTGTGCAACCCACCCAGCCATCTTTAATTGGATAGCAAATGCAGAGGCAGGCTCCAGGAAGATCATGCAGTCAGGCAGCCCTCGGACACCATTGGGACCGGGGGCATGGATTCCAACCCCACCTTGGCAACTAGAGGAATTTAAATTCAATTAACTAAAAAAAATCTGGAATTGAAAGCTAGTCTCAGTAATGGTGACCACCAAACTATCATCGATTGCTGTAAAAACCTATCTGGTTCACTATTGCCCTATAGGGAATGGCATGAATGTGCAGCTGTATTATAGATATTGTGAAAAAGTTGATCTCTCTTTTAAATGGTGACCAGGAGCCTTAAAAGCTTTTCCAGCTTCAATGTTTGCCAAGCCTCTAGAAAGCTTCAAGTACATTGCAAGTGGACGTATCCAGACATGTGAAGACATTTGAAATTCAATGTGCATTTCCACAAGGGTGTGAATATCTCTTTCCTATCTCACCAAAACCTGAAAGAATGAGAACCATTCAAGTTAATGGCTGAGACATTTAAAAGGTTAATTACCTCGGCTAAAAGACAATGGATGGGACTATGCCCCAGACTTGGGCTAACCCAATGCCTAACATGGAAGCATGATTTAACAGTTTGGGATTGCGACCATTTTGAGTTTTGAACTGTATAAAACCTGGCTGTGGACAGCCATTTTGTGCAGAGAACCTAAAAGACCTCTGGAAGACAGTACCAGCCCACAGCTCTCAGCTGAACTGTGAACAGAATGTGAGAGCTGGACATCTCTCTGCCATCAGGAGTCACAGAGGAAGTTGTCCAGAAATCATCACTGTTCTGCTGAAAAAGGAATCTAGGCAGTCTTCAAGTGTTGTGCCAGCAGAACCAGCAAAGAAAAGAGACTTTCAATTGTTCCCCAAAGCTGCTCTACCTGCTGAGTCCACCTGAAAAGGCAAACACTGACTACAGAAGCCATCACAGCTGCTGAAAACAACTCTTCAACCTCAACCCTTCACTCCAGACAACCAACAATTCAACTGCAAGCTACAGGCCTACAACAAAATCTTAAAGGACTAAACTGACTTTCATCTTTATAAGTAACTTTTATACTTATCTGTATTTAATCTTTGTATGTATTCAGTTAGTAACTTTATTATTTTTACTTAAGTAACTTACAGCAGTAGTTTCATAATAAACAAACCTTTATCTTGTTTAAGACTGAAGCTTTTCTGCCAGTTATTTTTCAATTGAATCACTCGCAAATTTAAAAAAGGGGGCTACATACATACAAGCAAAGTCTTAGCTCAGGGACCACTTTGAGGAAATGCCTTTTACGTGGTCGTGACAGGAAGGAAATTGCCATCCTTTTCTGATCAGACCTATATGTGAGTCTGGACCCACAGCAATGTGGTTAACTCTTAACTGCCCTCCAAAATGGCCTAGCAAGCCTCTCAGTTCAAGGGCAATTAGGAATATGCAACAAATGTTGGCACTGCCATCCATATTCCACAAAAGAATAAATAAAAATCCTCCAGTCTGCATGCTAATCCCAACATATCTCATCATTGTTGCCATGGGTAGTGATCTTAAAGTTATAACCATTGGCCTCCCACCATCTATGGCAACAACTGAGACTGAGCTGCTCTGACTGAATCCCAAGTGAAAATTACTTTAACACTTGATCAAATGAATCAATAAAATATGGGAATACCGAAGGGATACTTAAGGCTGCAGGCAGGTAGGAAGGAAGGGGATTTTGATGTTGGGGTTGGGACTGCCCTGCAATTGGCAAAGGGCAGCCCCCGAAGGGTAAAGCACCCCTTTGAAGAACTCCAGCCCGACTGCCCATGATAAAGTGCCACATAGAAGGTTAATGTGGAAAATAAAAGCTCATGGTATAGGAGGTAACATATTGACATGGATATGTTACGAAATGGCAGGCGATGTGTGCCAGGTGGACCAAATCCACAAGGGAAACTTGGCCAAGCTATCACAATAGTTTTGCACATTTGTATTTATTACAAGAAGATTTGTGCACTGAATTCAGAAGTAATGAGTCCATTAAATGGTAAGAGAGGTTCTGAGATGCAGAGGAATATGTATGTCAGTAATTACAGTAAGTAATTCGGAACGCTAATAGAGTGTTATCATTTATTGCAAGGGGAATTGAATACATAAGTAGGGAGGTTATGCTTCAATTATACACAGTATTAGTGAGACCACATCTGGAATACTGTGTACAGTATTGGTCACCGTATTTAAGGAAGGATGTAAATGCGTTGGAAACAGTTCAGAGAAGTTTACCAGATTAATACCTGGAACGGGCAAGTTGTCTTATGAAGAAAGGTTGGACAGGCCAGGCTAGTTTAGAAGAGTAAGAGGCGACTTGATTGAACCATATGCGATCCTGAGGGGTCGTGACAGGGTGGATGTGGAGAGGATGTTTCCTCTTGTGGGAGAATCTAGAACTACGTGTCACTGTTTAAAAATAAAGTGTCAGCCATTCAAAATGGAGATGAGGTGAAATATTTTCCCTCAGAGGGTCGTGAGTCATCGGAACTCTCTTCCTGAAAAGGGAGCGGAAACAGAATCTTTGAATATTTTTAAGGCAGAGGTGGATAGATTCTTGGTGAGCAAGGGGGAAATAGGCTATTGGGATAGGTGGGATGCAGGTTTGAGGTTACTATCAGATCAGCTGTGATCTTACTAAATGGTGGAGCAGGCTTGAGGGGCCAAATGACCTACTCTTGCTCCTTGTTCGTATGTTTGTATGGGCAGCATTTTATCAGGGTCAGTTGGCTTGATAACAAGCCTAATTGACCTTTGATTTCTTATTTGAATATCGTGGGCAGGCTGCCGATTTTGACATCCGCCCGCCCCCATATTATTGGGGTGGGCTCAGGGGTGGGCGGGAAGGAGGTAGGGTGGGCACCTGCCCTATTTTATGTGCCACCCCCACCGAAAACACTCCTGGCAGGGGCACGTAAAATATAGCCCTTTGTGTGTAGAAAACAAAGTTAGGAATCACTGCCACTCATTTTAAGTCTATCTTCTTCAAAAGGATTAAGACAGACAAATTCACAGAAAATAGACGGGCAACAGTAATAAACCAATGGTTCCCATTTGTCTTATCAGGTTTTCATTTCCTAAGAATGCAAGCTTTCAATTTGTTTAGTTACATTTTCTTTATTGGGATGTGGCCATCACTGGCAAGGCCAGCATTTGTTGCCCATCCCTAATTATCCTTGAACTGAGTGGCTTATTCAGCCATTTCAGAGGGTAGTTAAGAGTTAACTACATTGCTGTGGGTCTGGATTCACATGTAGGCTAGTCTGGGTAAGGATGGAATATTTCCTTCCCTAAAGAGCATTAGTGAACCAGATGGGTTTTCACAACCTTCAATGATAGTTGGCATGGTCACCATTACTGGGACTAGTTGCTATGGTGGGATTTGAACCCATGTCCTTAGAGTATTAGCCTGGGCCTCTGGATTACTAGCCCAGTGTCATTACCACTATGTCACTGCCTCCTATTCAGCTGTGGCAGGCAGTGCACTCAAAACAAAGTACAAAACACCTCTCTCATCTAGGACAAGGTGGCCCATGGCAGGATGGAGCAACAGCTGACATGCCATCATCCACTGAGCTTGACAGAAGGTATCATGGGGCTGATAGCAACAGAGCCCATAGCTCCTGGCATCATCAAGACCATCCACAGTGATGGTATGCTTCTGCCTTATGCCCCTTGCTCAACTACTTCCCTATCCTCAACCTGCTATCTGGAATAAAGTGAAAGCTGTGGATGGTGTGGCCATGACCTCCTGCTCTCCACCCAACCCGCTTCCTCACCTTAATCCTTCCCTCCTGATTTTATGTTTTCGGATGCCCAAGAACTCCCACCACTGAGTAACCCCACATCAGTGGTGAGGAAGCACTTTCACGGGACCTGACACTTATAGCCACCAATTCAGTTTCTTGCACTGTGCATACCTTAGCAGCTTGTGCAGCATCAGATCTGGAGGCGATGGGTCAATAGACATGTGCACACTGCAGCCAGGTAGGGGGAAGGGGTGTTATGTGTGCCAGCTCTCCAGAAGGACTCAGATGAGGACTTTGATGGAGCAGCATTCAGGAGAACGCTGACAACAATCACACAGGAATGCTTGGTGCATGCGCAGGCCTGCCAAACATCTTCCATTCACTGTCAAAGAGCATTGCGCAGAGCTTGGAGCCCATCCTTTTCTGCCATGTAATTGGTAGTAAACTCCATGACAGTGCTAACAGGCCCAGCCAAGATGGAGGGTCTGGTGACCATAGTTTCAGTTTCCACAGCAGTACAGGCGGAAGATCAGTGAGCAGTGGAAGCTCAAAGGTCATGAAAATCAATATTTGCTGTAATACATCAGATTTCTGCCAAGATGGCTGTAGATCACAGGCTGAATGGGTGATGCAAGCTCTCGTGTCAGTCCAGTAATTTGCCCTGAACAGTCTACTAGGATTATACAGGTACTGCCTCGGAGGTGTGACAGTGGTTATGTGGAATACAAAACCTGCTGCCCTCTCTCAGGATCACAACATTTGTCCTCACACACTGGCATTCTGCCAGTGCTCTTGAACCAGCCAGCTCAACTGCTGAGGAGATGCAAAGCCTGTCCTTTTAGACCCTCCCTACTCACTATCCAAGGCACCAAATACTCCTTCTAAATGAAACAGTGATTCGCTTGTACTTCTTTCACTGTGGTACTCTGTATTCACTGTTCACAATGTGGTCTGCAGCACCTGTGTAATCCAAATAGCCTGTTAGGGGAGGTGGTGGCATAGTGGTTTTGTCACTGAACTAGTAATCTAGGGACCTGGGGTAATTCTCTGGGATCCTGGGCTCAAATCCCAGCATGGCAGATAGTGAAATTTGAATTCAATAAAAAATCTGGAATTAAAAGTTTAATGATTGCCATGAAACCATTGCTGTTGTCATAAAAACCCATCTGTTCACTCAGGTTCTTTAGGGAAGGATATCTGCTGTCCCTACCTGGTCTGGCCTACATGTGACTCCAGACCTGCAGCAATGTGGTTGACTCTCAAATGCCCTCTGAAATGGTCTAGTAAGCCACTCCATTCTTGAACAAATGATAAAAACAGTGGGGAGACCAAAATCAGACGAGGTGACTGCTATATGGGACACTTACATTCAGTCTGCAAGCACAACTCTGAGCCTGTAATGGCCTGTCATTTTAATTCTCGACCTTGCTCTGATTTGATCTTTCTATGTTTGGCCTGCTACAGCATTCCAATAAAGCTCAACACAAGCTCAAGGAACAGTACCTCATCTTTCATATCTACACTCTATTGATTTCCAGACTCAACATTGAGTTCAACAAATTTAGATAATAACCTTTGCTAGTTTGGGTTTTTCTCTCATTTCTGTCTCATTTTTCTTTCATTCTTTCATGGGATGTAGGGGCCACTGGCTTGGGCAGCATTTTTATTGCCCGTCCCTAATTGCCCTTCAGAAGGTGGTCGTGAGCTGCCTTCTTGAACCAATGCAGTCCATGTGGTGTAGGTACACTCACAGTGCTGTGAGGAACGGAGTTCCAAGATTTTGGTCCAATGGCAGTGAAGGAACAGCGATATAGTTCCAAGTCAGGATGGTGTGTGGCTTAGAGAGGAACTTCCAA
Organism: Carcharodon carcharias; assembly: GCF_017639515.1. NCBI lineage: Eukaryota > Metazoa > Chordata > Chondrichthyes > Lamniformes > Lamnidae > Carcharodon > Carcharodon carcharias. The sequence goes on along the minus strand of NC_054467.1, from coordinate 223,907,629 downwards.
GTGATGGTGTTCCCATGCGCTTGCTGCCCTAGTACTTCTAAGTGGTTGAGGTTGCAGGCTTGGAAGGTGCTTCGAAGGAGCCTCGGTGAGTTTCTGCAGTGCATCTTGTAGATGGTGCACACTGCTGCTACTATGGGTGGTGGTGGTGGAGGGAGTAGATGCTGAAGGTGCTAGATGGGTTGCCAGGTAAACAGGCTGCTTTGTCCTAGATGTGTTGAGCTTCTAGAGTGTTGTTGGAGCTACATTCATTCAGGCAAATGGACAATATTCCATCACATTCTTGACTTGTGCCTTGCAAATGGTGGACAGGCTTTGGGGAGTCAAGAGGTGAGTTACACTCTACAGAATTTCCAGCCTCTGACCTGCTCTTGTAGTCACATTATTTATATGGCTAGTCCAGTTCAGTTTCTGGTCAATGGTAGCCCCAGGATGTTGATTGTTAGGGATTCAGCAATGGGTCTGAGGTGATGTCACATGGAGTGAATCGAATTGGCTGAAGATTGGTATCTCTAATGCTGGGGACCTCAGGGGAAGGCAGAGGTGGATCATCCACTCGGGGACTTCTGGCTTTCCTTTACTCCTGCCATTTATACCTTCTTTATACATTTCTTTTGTTTCTCCCCTTGTCCCATTACCACTTCCTTTGGCCTTGCACCATGAAATATTTTGTCATTTAATCTATCCTGCTCTCCACCCTATCACTTGTTCAAAGCTTATTACATTTATAACTTCTTCCAGTTCTGATGATAGGTCACAAAACTGAAATGTTAATGCTGTTTCTCTCTCCAGACCTGTTGAGTATTTCCAGCATTTTCTGCTGCTATTTCAGAGTTCCAGCACCCACAGTATTTGGCTTTTGTATAATTAACCCAGACTGCTGATGTCTATGTTAAGGTGGTGCAATCCAAAGCTAGGTCCTCGGGTCCAAAGCTACTCAAGGCCATCTTGAGGCTCCTGCAGTGAAAGCAGCAGCCTTCCACCAGCCATGCTGCAGCCACAGGGGTAGCACTGTGTAGCAGGGTGTGGGCACCTACAAGGGATTACACCAAGAGATTACACAGTTTGTTTCTGTTCATATAATGTGATGTGTGGTTGGATAGCAAAACTGGCATGCACCCGGCGTTGTAGAAAATTGCTCAGGTATGTCCTGTACAGAAAAAGCAGGATAAATCCAACCCGGCCAATTAATGCCCCACCAGCCTCAATCATCAGTAAAGTGAAGGAAGGGGGCATCAACAGTGCTGTCAAGCGGCACTTGCTTACCAATAACCTGCTCACTGATGCTCAGTTTGGGTTCTGCCAGGGTCACTCAGCTTCTGACCTCATTACAACCTTGATTCAAACATGGACAAAAGAGTTGAAAACCAGAGGTGAGGTGAGAGTGACTGCCCTGACATCAAGGCAGCATTTGACCAAGTATAGCATCAAGGCACCCTAGCAAAACTGGAGTCAATGGGAATCAGGGGGAAAACTTTCTTCTGGTTGGAGTCAAACCTAGCACAAAGGAAGATGGTTGTGGCTGTTGGAGGTCAATCATCTCAGCTCCAGGACATCACTGCAGGAGTTCCCCAGGGGAATGTCCTAGGCCCAACCATCTTCAGCTGCTTCATCAATGACCTTCCTTCCATCATAAGGTCAGAAGTGGGATGTTCGCTAATGATTGCACAACGTTCAGCACCATTCGTGACTCCTCAGATACTGAAGCAGTCCATTTCCAAATGCAGCAAGACCTGGACAATATGCGGACTTGGGCTGACAAGTGGCAGGTAACATTCACGCCGCACAGGTGCCAGGCAATGACCATCTTCAACAAGAGACTATCTAACTATCGCCCCTTAATATTCAATGACATTACCATCGCTGAATCCCCCACTACCAACATCCTAGGTTTACTATTGACCAGAAACTGAGCTGGACTAGCCATATAAATACTGTGGCTACAAGAGCAGGACTAGGAATCCTGTGGCACTTAACTTACCACCTGACTCCCCAAAGCCTGTCCACCATCTACAAGGCACAAGACAGGAGTGCGATGGAATATTCTCCACTTGTCTGGATGAGTGCAGCTCCGACAACACTCAAGAAGCTTGACACCATCCAGAACAAAACAGTCTGCTTGATTGGCACCACATCCACCAACATTCACTCCCTCCACCACCGACGCACAGTAGCAGCAGTGTGTACCATCTACAAGATGCACTGCAGGAACTCACCAAGGCACCTTAGACAGCACTTTCCTAACCCATGACCACCACCATCAGATGGATGGCCTTTGCATTTTTCATCAATCCTCATCCACAGTTGGGATGAGATTTCCATGGAGAAATAAAATATAATAAATTTCTGTGGACAGCATTTTCATTAGCTAAATTTTCAGGTGATTGATTATGATCATGGACACATTTTTTCAGCTTTTGAAACCTTTATTTTTGCTTTTTCAGGTCTTCAGCTCCCTGAGGGAGCTCTCTGCCTTCAGGGAGCTTTCTGTCAGTGTTGGCCTGTGCCAGCATTGATGTCATCGCCCACCCTCTTCCCACCCCCACCCTGGCAGTGCTGATCATTTCAGCGCATGTTTCACACTGGCTAGCCATTAAATGGCCAGCCAGCATGAAATCGCAGTCGGTGGTTGATCGCGGTCGGCAGTCCATTTCCCGGCCGATTCCGAGCACGCCGATCGCGTCCACCTAAAATCATGCTAAAAATTCTGGCCTCAGTACTGACAGCTTAGCCAATACCTCCTCCTTATCATTTTTAAACTCTTCTAGTGACTCTAGTGACTGAGTTTCCTCCTCTGTCACCATGTCCTGGGCAGTATCTACCTCGTAGGTAAAGACAGATGCAAAGTATTCATTCAACACCTTAGCCATGCCTCTTGCCTCTGTGTAAACCTTTGTTTTGGTCCCTAATCGGCCTTACTCCTCCTTTTACCGTTCTTTTTCTATTGATGTGCTTATAGAATACTTTGGGATTTCTTTTTATGTTAGCTGCCAGTCTTTTTTCATAATCCCTCTTTGCTTCTTTTATTTGCTCTTTCACATACCTTCTGATTCTTTTCTGTTCAGTTTGGTTCTCATTTGTAATTGCTACCTGACACCTGTCATCAAGGGAGCTCTGGATTTGTTTGTCCCACCTTTCCCTTTTGCGGGAACATACCTTGACTGTGCCCAAACCATCTCTTCTTTGAAGGTGGCCCATTGTTCAACTACTGTTTTATCTGCCAACCTTTGGTTCCAGTCTATCCGGCCCAGCTTCATTCTTGCCCCATTCAAGTCTGCTGTCTGCCTGTTATTCATTCGTCCTCTGGATTGACCAATGTCATTTTCCACCATCACCCTAATCCTAATGGTACAATGATAGCTATCCCCTAAATGTTCCCCCACTGTCACTTGATCTACTTGGCCCACCCCATTACCAAGAACCAGGTCTAGCAGTGAAGTAATCCAATGGATGGCATCGTAGGATATACTGGAGTTGATTTTCTCTGTTGCCTGAAAAAACCCAGCCACTTCAAAGTTCAATGTCACTGTGACCTTAACAGCCACTAGCAGGCCCATCCCCACCCTGGTGCTAGGTTCCTAGCCTTTGTTGAACATTAGTCACCTCAGATACTGCTCCTGTGTGAAGGAGACATATAAAAAAAGCTCCAGAAAAAGCACCGATGGATAATGCCTTCCATATAGAGCCCTTCTTCATACTCTGTATCCTCTGCTCCATCTCATTGTCATGTTCCAGGCCAAGAGGACTGCAATATGACCATGTATCCTCTCTGATTTTAAGCACCAGCTCTCCAAAATATCTCCAGTAATGCAAAACAGTATTTCCATAAGCTCAACCTAAGCAGATGTAAGTCAAAAGCACCTTGCCTGAAAGTTGGTGCCTGGCCCTTTAAAGAGCTGTGCTGAGGGATGTGGGGTGGGAGGTGGGGTGGGTTGCTTGTTGTGCTGAATGCCGGACCACCTAGGAGTAATCAGCACAGACATTGTTTGGGATGTGCAGATGAAGTTCCTTCCCAGCATGGGGCACTGCTGATGCCCCCACCATCAATATTCTGGATGTTACCATTGACCAGACATTTAATTGCACCAACCATATAAATACTGTGGCCGCAAGATCAGGACAGAGGCTAAGTACTCTTCAGCAAGTAACTCACCTCGTCATTCTGCAAAGCCTGTCCACCCTCTACAAGGCACAAGACAGATGGATACTCACCACTTGCCTGGATGATTGCAGCTCCAACAATACTCAAGAAGCTCAATACCATCCAGGACAAAGTAACCCACTTAATTGGTACACCATTAACCACCCTAAACATTTACTACCTCCATCACCAATGCACCATGTCTGCAGCATATACCATCTACAAGATGTACTGCAGCAATTTGCCAAGGCTTCTTCAACAGTGCCTTCCAAACCTGTGACCTCGACCATCTGGAATATCTAGGGTAGCAGATGCATGGAAACACCACCACCTGCAATGTATCCCTCCAAGTCACTCACCACCCTGTCTTGGAAGTTTATCACCTTCCTTTATTGTTGCTGGCTCAAAATTCTGGAACTCCCTAACTAATGGCACTATGAGTGTACCTAAACCAGATGGACTTCAGTTCAGCACCTCCTTCTCAAGGGTAATTAGGGCAATTCCCAGAGACATCTGCATCCCATGAACAAAAAAGTTGCTTTAATGAACTTCATAAAGGTGCAGGAAAGCACCCAGATTTTGTCTACCTCACTGTCGTCAAGAACATTCAACTACGAACATATGAAATAGGGGCAGAAGTAGGCCATTCAGCCCCTCAAGCCTGTACTGCCATTCGATAAGATCATGGCTGATTTGTTTGTGTTTCGAATTTCACATCCTCATCTACCCCTGATAACCTTTGATTTCCATGCCTAACAAGAATCTGTCCACCTCCGTCTTAAAAATATTCAATAACCCCGCCTCCACCACCTACTGAGGCAGATAGTTCCAAAGTCGCACAACCCTCGGGGAAAAAACGTTCTCCTCATCTCTGTCCTAAAAGAGCAATTCCTAATTTTAAAACAGTGCCCCCTTGTTCTAGACTCGCCTGCAAGAGGAAACATCCTTTCCACATCTACCTTGTCAAAGTCGCTCAAGATCTTATGTACTTCAATCAAGTCAATCCTCACGCTTCTAAACCCCAGTGGAAACAAACCCAGTCTGTCTAACCTTTCCTCATAAGACAACCCATTCAATCCAGGTATCAATCTAGTAACCCCCCTCTGAACTGCCTCCAATGCATTTACATCCTTCCTTAAATAAGGAGACCAAACCTGCAATATTTGAGATGTTGTCTTACCAATACCCTGTATAACTGAAGCATAACATCCTTAGTTTTATGTTCAATTCCTCTCATAATAAAGGATAGCATTCCATTAGCCTTCTTAGTTACTTGCTGTACCTACATACTAACTTTCTGTGATTCATGCAACAGAAAACCTAGATCCCTCTGCACCTAGGAATTCTGCAGCCATTTTCTGTTTAAGTAATACTCTGCTTTTTTATTCTTCCTGCTAAAGTGAACAACTTCACATTTTCCCACGTTATACTCCATTTGCCAGATTTTTTGCCTACTCACTTATCCTATCTACATCCATCTGCAACTTCCTTATGTCCTCTTCACAACCTACTTTCCTGCTTATCTTTTTGTCATCTGCAAAATCTAGCTACCAATTCCTGGCTTCTGATTAATATGGTGGCAATTGTGAACTCAAACTGACATACAGTATGGCTACTTCATCCCAAAAACTACTCAGGGACTAGGACTATCGAGCAGAAAAGTATAATTTATAAACAATAAATATTGGTAGTTGTTTGTATAGAAAAATACAAACACAAAGATGGAAGTACAAAAATGCCAAAAATTGAGGCTAAAGAAAAAAACTGTGCAGAGGCACTTACAAATAAATCAGTGCTGTACTTGAAATATAAATGGTAGGAGAGACACTAAATAGATAACTGGTCTGACACTCAGAAAAAACTGACAAACACTGAGATTGAGAGCAGAACTGTCCTTCCCGAAATGTTCAAGTGCTCAAAAAATGTGACCCAAACCAGTGAAAACTCAAATATCAGGAGTAAAATGAAAGAAACGTTGATGAGCCTTGGGGTGGTCTATCTAGAGAGAACAGAAAGCCGCAAGGAGGGAAATCACAATGAGCCACAAGGCTGTTCCATAATCAGGGAGCTGTCATGAAAATATAATAATTTTCATAATCTTATTATGATTTATTGTAAAAGTGGGTTAATAGTGAGGTTTTGATTAGTTTATTGTGTTTGTGTGTGGAATTTAATTGAACTGGAGATAGCTTGTCTGTTGGCTTTGAGTTATCAACAAGAAGCTAGGTTTAAAATGCTAAGTATGTAAACATGGCTGAAGTTTTAGAATGTGAGGAAAATTTGCACTTATAGACAAATTAGAGTAGTTTGAATTTCAAAGAGAAAAAGAAGCTAAGCCAAACAGTGTGTTTATTTTTCCCTAAAGGTTACTGATAAAATTAGTACTATGAAAGATTTATATTATGAGAAGAGTAAAGTTGCAAAAACAATAGAATTTGCATTAAAAGGTATAAACATGTATAAGGAGATGAGGCTATGTGTAAAAGGAAGGCATTCCTAGATTTAACATAAGTGTGAAAAGCCTCCAGCCTCTGTGCAGCAAGTTGCTGTCTGCAGGAACCAAAGCTGAGAAAACCCACTTTGAATTTGACTATTCAGGGCATTTGTGGCTTTGCCTGGGTCTGTTTAAATCTATTTGTTTTTACTGTTGCCTTAAAAGAGGTGTAACTAGGAGCTAGGTTAGTTAGGGGTTTTAGGAGTTATTATAGTAGTAATTTGTAGACCTATGTATGAACTTGAAATCTTTTCTTTTGTTAATAAATGTTTAATTTAGTTTTCTAAAAACCTCTGAAGTCGCGGTAGTCTTATTGCTTTTAAATTCAAGGCACAATAAAATACAAATGGCAAAACAGTTGTGACCACATGATCAGGTCATGTGGATTTGCTCCACCTGGCACACATCATCTACCATGTCATAACAGAGCACAAAGCCTAATTAAACAGATAAAGAGGGAGCAGAACAGTAATGGTAGGGTGAGACCTGCAGGCTGATGGAAGAACGAGACTGTTGAGAGGGGAGTAAAAATGTAATAGTCTGAGACCTGCAAAAACAGGGATTTTAAAATCAAAAAGGTAAAATTATTAAGACAATTGAATTTAAAAAGGTACAAGTCTAAAACTGTTTCAAATTAATAAATTAAAAGTTTAAAATAAAGTTAAAAAATTATTCCATGTTGGGGGACAAAGAAGGCAATGTGGTTGGTAGAGAAAATGCCACCTGGTGGTTAAAGGCTGCAACCATGCGTAGTTGTTGACATTGCAGGGTGAAAATGGAGGTCTGAATACATCAACTCACAATGGAAAATGCTGGCTAAGTTCATGACCTAAAATTGTGACAGCAGGAATTAAAGTTTGTGAACAGCAAGTGATTCCCTTTGTAAGACTTTTATAATATATAGATAATTGCTAGTAAATTAAAAATTCACAGCGCAGCTTCTAGAAAAATACGTTGTAACTTACAAATTTAACAGAGATTTTGATGAAGTCACTGGGATAGTGAATGAACGAAATCCAATAAACGTTTTTTTTATGTCATGTGATGCAAGCCTTGCTGAGAAGGTCAGGATTTGTTGCATACTCCTAATTGTCCTTGAGAAGGTGACAGCAATCTGCCTTCTTGAATTGCTGCAGTCCACCTGGCGTTCCCAGAGGGAAAAAAACAGTTCGGACCAGTACTCTTATTTCCCAGTTTTACTGGTGTTCCATTTTAAGGTATACAAGACCAGTTTGGACCAGTATTCTTATTTCTCAGTTTTTACTGTTTTTCCCTTCTGGGTTGGTGGACCCACAGTGCTGTTAGCAGGAGAGTTCCAGGATTCTTATCCAATGACAGTGAAGGAACATCAATATACTTCCAAGTCAGTATGGTATGTGGCTTGGAGGGGAACTTGCAGATGGTAGTGTTCCCATGCGTCTGCTGCCTACGTCCCTCCTGGTTGCAGGATCAGAAGGTGCTGTTGAAGGAGGCTTGGTAAGTTGCTGCAGCGCATCATGTAAATGGTGTACCCTGTGTTGATGTTGGAGAGAGTGAATGTTTAAAGTGGTGGATGGGGTGCTGATCAAGCAAATTGCTTTGTACAGGATGCTTCGAGCTTCTTGAGTATTGTTGGAGCCACGTGCATTCAGGCAAGTGGAGAGTATTCCATCATGCTTCTGACTTGTGCCTTGTAGATGATTGACAGATTTTGGGGAGACAAGAGGTGAGTTACTCACTGCAGAATTCCAAGCCTTTGACGTGCTCTTATAGTCACTATTTATTTGGCTGGTCCAGTTTAATTTCTAGTCAATGATAACCTCCACACCCCACCGCACCCCCACCCCCCACCCCCACAGCCCAGGATGTGGTTTAATGCCACTGAATGTCAAGGAGAGATAGTTAGATTCTCTTTTGCTGAAGATGGTCATTGCCTAGCACTTCTGTGGCTTAAATGTTACTTCCCTCTTATTAATCCATGTTTGAATGTTGTCCAGGTCTTGCTAAACATGGAGACGGACTGTTTCAGTGTCTGAGTAGTTTTGAGAATTGCACTGAACACTGTGCAATCATCAGCAAACATCGCCACTTCTGACCTTATGTTGGAGGGAAGGACATGATGAAGCAGCTGAAGATGGTTGGGTCTAGGACACTACCCTGAAGGACGATTGGGACTGAGATGATTAGACTCCAACATCCACAACTATCTTCCTTTTTGCTAGGTATGACCCCAACCAATGGAGCATTTCCCCCTGATTCCCATCGGCTTCAATTTTGCTCGGGTTCCTTGATGCCACATTTGGTCAAATTCTGCCTTGATGTCAAGGACAGTCACTCTCACCTTATCTCATCTACCTGTACTATCTGAGTGTTTTCAAATACATGGGAACACCACCACCTGGAAGTTTCCCATGGAAATATGTCACCATTCCTTCACTGTCGTTTGGTCAAAATCCTGGAACTCCCTTCCTAAAAGCACTGTGTGTATACCTACACCACAGGGACTGTGGTGGTTCAAGAAAGCAGCTCACCACCACCTTCTCAAGGGCAATTATGGATGGGCAATAAATGCTGGCCCAGCCAGCGATGCCGACATCCCTTAAACAAATAAAAAAATTATCTTTACAGGTTACTTAATTTATGTTATCATTAGAAATTTGAAATAATGGTTTGGGAATTGGTTCCAACCTTGCAGTCAATAGATTGTGGATAATGGGTGTGGTTCAGTCTTCAGGCATGTTACTAGTGATGTCCTGCAGCAATTGGTCCTGGGCTTGCTCCTGTTTATCATATTTATTAATGTTCTGGACAGTGGTGTTGGGAATATGGTCAGTAACTTTACAGGTGATACCAAAATCTGCTCAAAGGTTAAGAGAGTTGAGAAGGGCAATCAAATACAAAATATTTAGATGTGCTTTTGACGTGGTCTACAGAATAGCAGGTGACATTTAATTTTGGTAATGTAGTGCATCTTCGTGTATGTTTGTATGGTCAACACAGGATTTACAAATTGTTTGCAGCGAACATTCGTTTTTCTACTTATTCATTCATGGGATATGGGCGTCGCTGGCTAGACCAGAATTTATTATCCATTCCTAATTGCCCTTGAGATGGTGGTGGTGTGCTACCTTCTTGAACCACTGCAGTCCATCCACAGTTCCATTCAGGATTTTGCCCCAGCGATAGTGAAGAATTGGTGATATAGTTCCAAGTCAGGAGGGTGTGTGGTTCGGAGGTGAATTGCAAGTGGTTGTGTTCCCATGCATCTGCTGCCCTTGTTCTTCAAGTTGGTAGAGGTTGCGGGTTTGGGAGGTGCTGTCAAAGGAGCCTTGGTGAGCTCCTGCAGTGCACTTTCTAGATGGGTACAAACTGCTGCCATTATGTGTCTGTGGTAGAGGAAGTGAATCTTTAAGGTGATGGATGGGATGCCAATCAAGCGGGCTGTTTTGTCCCGGGTGTTGTCAAGCTTCTTGAGTGTTGTTGGAGCTGCACTCATCCAGGCAAGTGGAGAGTATTCCATCACACTCTTGGCTTGTGCCTTGTAGATGGTGGACAGGCTTTGGGGAGTCAAGTGGTGTATTACTCTCCTAGCCTCTGATCTTATCTTGTAGCCGCAGTTCAGTTGAACTATATGGCTAGTTCAGTTCAGTTCCTGGTCAATTGTAACCCCCCAGGATGTTGATACAGGTGGATTCAGTGATGGTAATGCCATTGAATGTCAAGGGAGATAGTTAGATTCTTTTCTGTTGGAGGTGGTCATTGCCTGACACTTGTGTGGCACAAACGTAACTTGCCACACGTCAGCCCATGCCTGGATATTATCCAGATCTTGCTGCATTTGGACATGGACTGCTTCAGCATCTGAGGATTCACAAATGGTGCTGAACATTGTGCAATCATCAATGAACATCCCCACTTCTGACCTTATGTTAAAGGCAAGTTATTATTTGAAATTAATTGTCAGGAGACCCAGCTTTTGATCATTGTGTCAAATAAGTCAAATATATCAAATCATTGCAAAACAATGTGAATTGTTCATTTCATGAGTAAAACATAACACACTTACAAAATATAATGATTACAATTATAACAATTTGCATTTATGCAGCACCCTTAAAATAGAAATCATCTTGATACATATTGAATATCATCATGGGCATTGGCAATATGTAATTAATTAAAAGAATGCAGTTATATCAATGTTGCCAATCAATGTTCAGCTAAACTTGAGAAATTTGTGGCTTGTCTAATGTAAAGAACTTGTCTCCCTCTTGCCACATCAACAGCTTGGCTTCTGAAGCAGGACAGACTTTGGGTATCCTATACTTGACTCATCTCTTTACCTGTAATGGTCTCTCCACCTTCTCCAAGGTTTAATTCATAACTCTGCTTCCTTTGTCCTAACTTGCACTAAATCTCATTCACCTGTTACCCTTGTGTTCTGTGCTCAGTGACTTCTGTTGGCTCCAGGTCCAGCAATGCCTCAATTGTAAAATTTTCATCCTTGTTATCAAATCTCACCATGGCCTTGCCCTCCTCATCTATGTAATCCCCTCCAGTCCTGCAGCCACTCAAGAGATTCATGCCTCTCCAATTCTAAATCACCAAGAAGCACACAATCTACCAAGTAATTTAGTTAATTCTTCTTTGCCAAGAGATCAGAGAACACAGTCATGAACTAGCATTCTTTATTAACCATAGACTCATAATTAAAGCACTTAAACATTGAGTATGCAGGTAATTAGTAGATATGTTTAAGTGACAAGATAAGTAATAAGGGAAGTTCAGTTATATTACAGTAACTCAACACAAATTGTTTTCTGATTATACATTTACAGTTGATATCAATGTCTGAGATTGATATAAATTGATGAGATTACATTAAGATTAAACTCCTTAGAGCTGACACATTATATTGAATAGATAAAAGTCCATGTGCTTGCAGTTAACAATGTTTCCAGAACTTACACAACCTCGTCTTTATAAACAGGCAGGGATGAATTAGTTGCCTTACCTTTCTCTGACAGTTTCTTTTGACATCCATCTGTAGAGGTGCTGTACATTCCTCCTTTATCCTCTGCTCCCGGGTAAATTTATGTCAGAGCTGTATTGGGACTAGCTGTCTTAAATGTCACTTTTACAATCTTTCTCTGTTGGAGGCAGATATCCTGAATTTACAAAAACTACAAGGCCTGAAACAAAGAACTGACATCCTTAATTACCCAAAAAAACTTGCTCAATTCTATTGAAAAATCTGATCTGCAAATGTGGTAGAAGTATACATCCCGTTGTATAGCAAGAATTTATCTACCTCTGCTTTGGAAACAGTCAAAGACTCTGCTTCCATCGCCTTTTGAGGAAGGGAGTTCCAAAGACTCACGACCCTCAGAGAAAAAGTTTCTTCTCATCTCTGTCTTAAATGGGTGACGCCTTATTTTTAAACAGCGACTTCTAGTTCAACATTCTCCCACAAAACATCCTCTGCACATTGGCCCTGTCAAGAAACCTCAGGAACTTAAATGTTTCAATCAAGATGCCTCTTACTCTTCAGAACTCCAGTGGATACAAGCCTAGCCTGTCCAATCTTTCCTCATAAGATAACCTGCCCATTCCTGGTATTAACTTAGTGAACCTTCTGAGAACTGCTTCTAATGCATTTACATCCTTCCCTAAATAAGGAGAACAATATGGTACACAGTATTCCAGATGTGGTCTCATCAGTGTCCTGTATAGCTGAAGCATAACCTCCCTACCTTTTTATTCAATTCCTCTCACAATAAACAACAACATTCTATTAGCTCTTCTAATTACTTGCTGTATCTGCATACAAGCCTTTTGCGATTTGTGCACTAGGACACCCAGATCCCTCTGAACCTCAGAGCTCTGCAATTTCTCACCATTTAAATAATAATACCATTAGACCAGAAGATGTAGGAGCAGAAGTAGGCCATTCGGCCCATTGAATCTGCTCTGCCATTCATTGAGATCATGGCTGATCTGATAATCCTCAACTTCTCTTTCCTGCCTTTTCCACATAACCCTTGATTCCCTTACTGATTGAAAATCTGTCTATCTCAGGCTTGAATAGCCTTAATGGTCCAGCCTCTACAGCTCTCTGCGGTAAAGAATTCCACAGATTGACTACCCTCTGAGAGAAGAAATTCCTCCTCATCTGTCTTTTAAATGGGCGCCCTCTTACTCTGAGATTATGCCCTCTGGTCCTAGACTCTCCCACATGGGGAAACAACCTCTCAGCATCTACCCTGTCAAGCCCCCTAAGAATCTTATATGTTTCAATAAGGTCGCCTCACATTCTTCTAAGCTCCAACGAATACAGGCCCCATCGACTCAACCTCTCCTCATAAGAAAATCCCTCCATCCCTGGGATCAACCTAATGAACCTTCTCTGGACTGCCTTCAGTGCTAGTATATCTTTTCTTAGATAAGAGAACCAAAACTGTTCACAGTATTCTGTGTGTGGTCTAATTAGTGCCTTGTAGATGTTTTAGCAAAACTTCCCTATTTTTATACTCCACTCTCTTTGAAATAAAGGCCAACATTCTATTACCTGCTGAACTTAATGGAATTCATGCATGAGGACCCCCCAAATCCCTCTGTGCTGCAGCCTTCTTCAGTCTTTCTCCATTTAGATAATAAGCTTCTTTAATTTTTCTTCATGCCAAAATGGGCAATTTCATATTTTCCCTCATTATACTTCATTTGCCAGGTCTTTATCCACTCACTTAACCTGTGTCCCTTTGTAGCCTCTTTATGCCCTCTTCCAACTTAATTTCCAACCCATCTTTGTTTCATCAGCAAATTTAGCAACCATACCTTCAATACCATCCAAGTCATTGATATTAATTGTAGAAAGTTGAGGGCCCAGCACTGACCCCTGTGGCAAACCACTATTTACATCTCGCCAACCAGAAAAAGACCCATTTATGGCTACTCTTTGTGTCCTGTTAGCTAGTCAATCTTCTATCCATGCCAATATGTTACCCCTACACCATGAGCTTTTATTTTCTTCAATAACCTTTGATGTGGCACCAAATCAAATGCCTTCTGGAAATCTAAATGCAGTACATCCACCTTTATCCACAGCATATGTGACTCCTTCAAAGAACTCCAATAAATTGATTAAACATGATTTCCCCTTCCCAAAGCCATGCTGACTCTGCCTGATTGCCTTGATTTTTCCTGAGTGCCCTGCCATAACATTTATAATAATAGTTTCCAACATTGCCCCTATGACAAATGTTAAGCTAACTGACCTGTAAGTTTCCTGCTTTCTGTCTCCATCCTTTTTTAATAAAGGAGTTTCATTTGTTATTTTCCAATCTAATTTCACCAAATCCAGGGAATTTTGGAAAATTAAAAGCAACACATCAACAATCTCACCATCTTAGAGTCTTAAAGAAGTGGCTAAAGTCCATCAGGACCAGGGGATTTGTCAGCCCACAGTGCCAACAGTTTGCTGAGTATCACTTCCCAGGTGATGTAATTTTCCTGATTCCCTCCCTCCCTTCCAGTTCCCAGGACATATTTCTATCTTCCTTAGCAAGCCATCTCTGGGTCTGTGTTATACATGACTTTTTAAAAAAATATGCTGGTAACTAAGGTTGTGTTCAGCCTTGATGCTTTAATTAGCATTAGCTATTTCCTTGTGTGGCGTCCTGACTGTCTACTGACTTCATATTGAGGACAAGTTTAAGGCAGTTCTTAAGACATTTCTCTTACAGATTCTGTTAGTTCCATGGATAAATGTTGCAGGAAAGAAAGAAACAAGGGATGAAGAAGAAAGAAAAAAGGAAAGAATTATATTTCTAGAGAGTCTTTCACAACCTCAAGACATCCCAAGTTATTTTACTGCCAATTGAATACTTTTGAAATGTAGTCAGTCCTATAATAGAAGAAACATGGCAACCAATTTGCACATATGAGGTCCCACAAAAGCAATGTGAAATTGTACTGCCCAGATATCTGTTTCCGTGGGGGATACATTTTGGCCATGGAGAACTTCTCTGCTCTTTCTATGGGATTTGGGCCTTGCCTTTCTCTAACTCTCTGGAGCCCTAAAACCCTTCAGGATCTCTGAGCTGTTCCAAATTTGGTCTTGTGTGCATTCCTGACGTTAATCACTCTGCTGCTGGTGGCAGTGCCTTCAGCTGCCATGGCTTTAAGCTTTGGAACTCCTGCCATCTCTGCCTCAATCTTGTTCTTCTTGTAAGATGGCTCCCTGAATCTACTTTTGGTCATCTGTCCTAATGCTTAGTACTTGGAGTCAAATTTTGTTTGATAGCATTTTTGTGAAGCACTTCAGGACATTTTAGTACATTCAAGGTGCTTTATAAATGCAAGCAGTTGGTATTGTTGTGAGGAAGGGCATGGATCTGAAAGCTTTATTCTTTGTTCCAGTTCCTGCCAGACTCGTTCAGTATTACCAGCACTTTTTTGGTTTTGTTTTTATTTTAGTTATTGGTGTTGTAGTTGGAGAGGGAAATAGATTTAGGAAGGAAATTTCGGAGCTTAGAAACTCGGCACCTTATTCATACAGTGAAAAAGTGACACAATCGTCATTGTCTCTTCGGGGATGGTGAAAGGTCTGATCAATTAGATCAAGTGAGATGTCATTTAAGACATTATCAGAAGCAGTGTGACCTTAAACCTGCATTATAAGGCGTTGGCTCGTCGACTAATGCCCCAGTGTCTTTAGAAAAGTTTAATTGGACATTTTAACACTCGGGGACAAGTGGGGGAATTGAAGGTTATGTCCATATTTGAAAAGAACTACAACTCCCAGAATGCTATTGCAGCAATGTCCAGAGGAGGGTGCCGGGTCTGCGTCACATTCCCGCATCATTGCGTGTATTTTGTGGCACCAGGATCTTGGTGAGAAGCCCCTGAGCCTGGGTTTCAGGAAAGTGATTCACTCCCAGGAAGGGTTAGTGGGGCGAAAAGTGTCTAGTCTGAGGAGGCATCCAGGATCCCCTTCCGAAGCGGCCCCAGAGATATTTCAAAGGTCGGGTAATGATTTCTCGAACCAGAAGCTGGAGTTTACTGTGTTTTGTGTGGACATACCGTGCAGCGTTATATTGTGACTGTGTGAGAATGGCAAATGTTGTAGTTTCGATTTGTTACCATAAGGGGATTTAAAATGCTACAAAAGTAACGTTAGATTGCGGCTGTTTTATTGCGAGGTGAGTGTGAGAGAGGGAGTTGCACTCATTTTGTTACCGGCTTGTGTCATTATAGGGAGAGTTTAGCAGCGGGAACCGTGTCAACTCCGGGTACATTGTGAATTGTTACAAGATGATCAATGGATGGGACTGTTGGCTGCTGAAACGCAGCAACTGGGATCGTCTATATCTTGCGTATTGCAGTGATTTTTTTTGATGTGGGGTAATGCATACCTTGCAGTATACTGTAAATAAGAGCAAACTGACATATCGTTTTGTGAAATTTGCTAAGTGGGTGTGTGATTAATGTGATGAGCGGTCTATGGGGATCTACGACAAAGGGAATCGATCTGGTTATTTAATTATATATATGCAGTAGGCAGTGACACGCTTAGCTACGTATAACATTCCCAGTTGATTCTTAAATGGAAATGTTGGCAATGAGGGTAGTGCTGTTAGAAACTGTACAATTTCCTCCTTTCAGAAACACCGATGACTGTAACGTAATTAACGTGTTGTAATCCTAACATTTCCTCAAATAATGATTCGCATCCATAATTTTGGAAGGAAGACTTGAATTAACGAGCATGCTGTGGGTGTATTTATATCCTTCTGTGGTAATTCATATTTAACGTGAACGATCCGCAATGACAAACGGTCCTTAAAAGGATTGGGCGCGGCTGCTTGTCTAGGACCTTTTCCTTGCCTCCCTGTGTGAACCGTCAGAATCCGGGAACGGCCGCTCTTGCCTTTTTACTGCTCTCTCTAGGCCGGATGAACCGGCCTATCTTGTTGAGTTTAAGTATCCGACTCCAGACGGTAGGAAGGCGGGGGTGAGGCTGCCTTGTAGACCTTGACCAGCTGCTGCCACGTGACAGGCAGACAATTCCTTTAAAGCCAGGCATTTCCTGCAACAGTCAAATTCAGATCCTCCTCATCAAAAGCAGCAGTTTTCGACTACTTGCTATTCAGCAGTGAGTGCGTTTGCTTGGATTTGGTCCCTATTCTAAACAAAACCGTCTTCAATCAAATCAAATCAAACCTAATTTGATTCATTCCACTCCACTCCACTTTTCTTCTGAAACCTGGGGTGTGCTCTCAAATGTCATGGAAGCACTTCTGGTGCCTTGCTTGATGTATAAGGCTAGACCTCAAGCCTGAACTAGTTATTTGGGCATAGAATGAGCGGGGATATATATCACCCTGCCCATGCAGCACCCGCACATGCATTATAGGCACTACTGGATAACATGAGCAGGGCTGTTGCCTGATTCCTCCACTCTACATGTGCAGGCCAATAGCAGCATTCTGTCACTGCTCAGTGTTAGGTTAGTTAACTCAGCACAAAGCAGGATTGGACCCAAGACTGCCTATTTTTTATTGCGTTGTACTTCATGGTGTGTTTAACTCCGACCGATTGATGGCATTTTAATTGGATTGGGTTACATTAGAATGAAGAAAGGACATTTCTTATTTGCTTAATTTTAAATGCTGAACCCAGAGTTACATTTGTGTTGATGCTTCATGATTTTTTTAAACAACAATGTTGCATGTGTATGTTTGCCATAATTAATTTTAAATTGTGTTATTCTACCTTTCTAATGAAAACTATGTGTAATGCGATTTGGACCTTTGTTCCTTGACTACCAATATGGTTTTGTGAGAGTTTATTTGGGTGGAAGGTGAAGGTGGAGGAAATTATTTTTCTCTTGCAATTTTTCTCCCTCTTCAGAAAGCTTTGACATTGTGGTATGTTTTCAAGGGTAACAGTTGCCTTTCAATACCTTGCACAAATGTTCACTATTTATCAGCAAGTGATTAAGAAGGCAAATGGAATGTTGTCATTTATTGCAAGGTGAATTGTATATAAAAGTAAGGATGGTTTGCTACTGTTGTACAGGGTGTTAATAAGACCACATCTGGAGTACTGTCTACAGTTTTGGTCTCCCTAGTTGAAGAAAATATATAAATATGTTAGAAGCAGTTCAGAGAAGGTTCACTCGACTGATAGCTGGGATGGAGGCTTATGAGGAAAGGTTGAACAGGCCGGTCCTGTACCCATTGGAGTTGAAGAATTGAAACATAGAAGATCCTGAGGAAGCTTAACAGGGTGGATGCTGAAAGGATGTTACCTCTTGTGGAAGGGACTAGAACTAGGGGACAGTGTTTAAAAATAAGGAGTCTCCCATTTAAGACAGAGATGAGAAGAAATTTTTTTCTGAGGTTGAGAGTCTTTGGAACCCTCTTCCCCAGAGAATGGTAGAGGTAGAGATAACGAATATTTTTCAGGTAGAGGTAGATAGATTCTTGACTAACAAGAACGTCAAAGATTATCAGGGTAGGAAGGAATGTGGAGTTGAGGCCACAATCAGATCAGCCATGATCTTTTTAAATGGTGGAGTAGGCTTGAGGGGCTGAATGGCATACTACTACTCCTAATTCATATGTTTGTATGTGCGTATTATCTGAATATTGGCTTAATGTGGGCCATATGATATCCTTGCCTGGTCTCACTAGTTGCACTGTATAGTGTTCAGAGGTGAGAAATTGACTAGATTTTTTGTTCCTTAACGTAAAGGCTTGGTCCATTCAGATATGACCTTTGTTATTTTCCCATTGCAGACATTTATGGAAAAGGCCAAATGTGACAACACTCACCGAGACCACAATAGAAGACGTAGACATTGATATAAACTTGGTTTTGGAGCATCAAGCTATGATGGTGATGACCCAAAGACAGTGTTAATATGCGCTAACTTGATTATAGATGAATGATCTGTGATGCTTGGATATTGAGTTATTACATATGAAATGCAGGAATGGCCCTGGCTTTCTGCGTCTTAATTTGTCAATCAGCAAGTTTATCCACTTGGAATTTTGTAATCACGTGATGGATGTGTAAAATCTTTATACCCTGTCCACTTAACAAACAGCTCAATTAGAGGTCATAGAAACATAGGAAATAGAAGCAGGAGTAGGCCATTTGGCCCCTTGAGCCTACTCCGCCATTCAATTAGATCAGGTCTGACCCTTTAAACTTGGAGATAAAACACTTAGCTATACAATATTAATGGATGCGAAGCATCAGATAGTATAGCAACTGTAATGCAGAAAACTTTGAAATAAGCCCCGTCCTGTCCTGTGCTTTGTGTTGACATTAATGTAGCCAAAGCGTTCTGTGTATGTAGACGCCTCTAGTCCTAACTTCTAAAAGGTTGTTAGATACCAAAAGGAAAAGAATGTTGTTATGTTTTGGTATTTTGTTTGTATAAAGCAACAGAGACATTTTGCGCATAATTCACCAGTTCCTTCATTGTCTTGGGGTCAAACTCCAGGAACTCCCCACCTAAGGGCAAAGTGGTAGCACCTTCACCACACGGATGACAGAAGTTCAAGAAGAAGACCCACTATCACCTTTTTGTGGGCAGCTAGTGGTTGGCTATAAACCCTGCTGCATCCTAAAAATTAATTTAAAAAAACGCAGGGCTCTGATATGCAACAGATGACCTTTCAGACTGTATGGTAGTGCATGTATCCCATTTCAAAATGTGTGTTGACTGTTCCAGTGCTGCACTGGCTGGCCTCCCACTTGCAACCTCATAAACTTGAGCTCATCAAAAACTCTACTACCTGAATTCTAACATGCTTCAAGTCCTGTACACTCATTGTCTCTGTGCTCGCTGATCTGCACTGGTTCCCAGTGCAACAATATCTTGATTTTTAAAATTCTGATCCTTGTTTTCAAATCTCTCCATGGCTTTACTCCTCACTACCTGTGTAACCCCCTTCAAACATAGAATGCATTGAGATCTCTGCATTCCTCTGATTCAGGCCAACATTGCACATCCCTGATTTTTATCACTCCACCCTTGGTGAAGATCCTTTCAGCTGTCTGGTCCCTACTCCTTTCTGCCTCTCTAACTCTCTTTCCTTCTTTAAAATACTGCTTAAAACCTCCCTCCTTGGCCAAGCTTTTTGGTCACCTGTCTTGATATCTACTTATTTGACTTAATGTCAAATGTTAAAACTCCTGTGAATCATAGCCATTGGATTAAGCCTCAAATTCAACTCAGTCATCATTTAATTTTTCTGTTTTCTGTGTTTTGGTTTAGGTTTGCTTTTTTAACAAGAGGACTGTCATTTATCAACCTTCCTTCATGAAGTCCTCCCTGTATTTTTGTGCTAAGTAAATAGTTATACACAACTCTATTCATTTTATGTAGTACTAGGGAATGCCCTACTTAATCACAATAGTTGGATTACAAATTGGCCCTGTCAGCAAGATAAGCAGCACACTAGACCAATGACATTTAAAGCCTCATGACAATACCAGTTTCTCATGTCATTAATTGTTTGACCTCCAACTCTTGCTTGGTATGTAAAGAGGAATGCCTTGCATGGAGAAAAAAATGTGTAGGAAGGTGTGAAATATATTTTCACAGGAGGCTGATTGGATAACGTGAGGAATGCAATTACAGGGTCAGGTTGCTGGTGATACTGTTTTTATTTCATGCTCCTTTCTCACGTGGTGTACACTATTAGGCACTGACAAATAACTGTTTAAATGCTGATTCTTTTTTTGAAACATTGGCATTTTTGCCTGTTTCGTTATTTATTGCACCTGATGACCAGGATTTCCTGATTTGGCCAAACTATGAAAAAAAAATCACAATTTTAAGTGCAAGATGATTTTCTACAGCCTTTTTCACTGGTTTTAAAATAATCATCACATTAGTTGCCAGCCCTACCCACAAAATTGACCATGTCCCAGATCAAGTTAATCCCTACTGCAAGTTTCTGATCATAGCGCTTGTTTGCAGGCTTTCAAGGGAGTTGTATTTTTTTATAAAACAACTTCTTTAGGCACAAGGTTGATAACGTGCACACTTTTAAAAACTTTTGACCATTTATTTTTCTAAATCTCTGAAGAAACTGACTACTGTACACCAATATAACTAGCAAATGGTTCGATGGGTTTTAATGTCATTTTCAGTTATTTAAAATTGATTCGTGCATCGGTTGTTGACTAGACTCTGACTAAAATGCTTATTTTGTGACAAACCCATTTCCAGCTATTATTGCATTACTAATCACTGAGTTGGTGACCAGGTATGTAGATGAGGGTAGTGTGGTTAATGTAATTTATATGGATTTCAGCAAAGCCTTTGACAAAGTCCCACATGGGTGACTTACAAAGAAGGCAAATGCACATGGGATACAGGGTAATTTGATAAGGTGGATTTAAAATTGGCTTTGTTGTAGGAGACAGAGGGTGATGACAGAAGGATGCTTTAGTGACTGGAAGCCAGTGTCCAGCAGCGTACCACAGGGATCTGTGCTGAGTCCCCTATTATTCGTCATTTATATAAATGACATAGATGACTATGTGGGGGGTAGGATTAGTAAGTTTGCGGATGACACAAAGATTGGCCTGGTGGTTAACAGTGAGGTTGAGTGTCTTGGGCTACAGGAAGATATATATGGCATGGTCAAATGGGCAGATAAGTGGTAGATGGAATTTAACCCTGAAAAGTGTGAGGTGATACACTTTGGAATGAGTAATTTGACAAGGAAGTATTCATTGACTGGCATGATACTAGGAAGTTCTGAGGAACAAAAGGACCTTGGCGTGTGTGTCCATAGATCTCTGAAGGCAGAGGGGCATGTTAGTGGGGTGGTGAAAAAGGCATATGGGACACTTGTCTTTATCAATCGAGGCAAAGATTACAAAAGTAGGGAGGTCATGTGGAGTTGTATAGAACCTTGGTGAAGCCACAACTGGAGTACTGTGTGCAGTTCTGGTCGCCACATTATAGGAAGGATGTGATTGCACTGGAGGGGGTGCAGAGGAGATTCACCAGGATGTTGCCTGGGATGAAACATTTAATCTATGAAGAGAAGTTGGATAGAATTGGGTTG
This sequence comes from Carcharodon carcharias, assembly GCF_017639515.1. Lineage (NCBI taxonomy): Eukaryota > Metazoa > Chordata > Chondrichthyes > Lamniformes > Lamnidae > Carcharodon > Carcharodon carcharias. Next base: position 223,885,920 of record NC_054467.1, on the reverse strand, counting down.
TTTTCGTTGGAGTAGAGAAGATTGAGGGGTGACCTGATTGAGGTGTACAAGATTATGAGGGACATGGACAGGGTGGATAGGGAGCAGCTATTCCCCTTAGTTGAAGGGTCAGTCACAAGGGGGCATAAGTTCAAGGTGAGGGGCAGGAGGTTTAGGGGGATGTGAGGAAAAACCTTTTTACTTAGAGGTTGGTGATGGCCTGGAATGCGCTGCCTGGGAGGGTGGTGGAGGTGGGTTGCCTCACATCCTTTTAAAAAGTACCTGGATGAGCACTTGGCACATTCAAGGCTATGGGCCAAGTGCTGGTAAATGGGATTAGGTAGGTAGGTCAGGTAGTTCTCACGTGTCGGTGCAGACTCAATGGGCCTCTTCTGTGCTGTGTGATTCTGTGATAATCAAATTGCTCCAAGTTACCAGTTAAATACAACAAGGAATTTTTTTTGATAATTTTTTTAAAAAATTGCATTCTGTAATGCTGCGTTGGATCATCAAAGCTTTTACATTTGAAAATATAAATGAGTTTGAGCGGAAATTTGAAGGGGGAAAAGAAAACACTTCAACTAGCCCGATTTTAGGCGCCATTTATCTAAAACAGTCAGGTTGATGTTTCTAGCCTCTTCCTCCTATTGGGAGAAGCTGTAGCCTGCAGTTGATATCCTCTCACTTTGTGGCTAGATTCAGAACTGAAATGATGGAAATGCACTGTTACTCATAACTTATTGATCTCCAGATTATACACGTGGCCTTCAACAAATTCCTACCTAATGCTTATTGTAGCTCTGGAATATGAGTTGAATATTAGCCAATTTTCATCATTTAAATTTGGAGTTTGTATGGTCGTACAGAGCAAAGGATTATGGAGTAGCTCCAGAGAATTAAAATAAGATTTGCATTTGGATGGAACCATAATCACAAATTTGGACCTTCAAGCCTTGCTCCACCATTCAACAAGATTACGGCTGATGTTCCATATCAACTCCACCTTTCTCCCTTTCCCCAATTCCCTTAACTCCTTTAGTACCCGAAAATCGGTCAGCCCCTGTCTTGCACGTAATCAATAATTGAGCATCTGCAGCTCCCTGGGGTAGAGAATTCCAAAGATTCCCAAGCCTTTGCGTGAAAAAATTCTCCTCAGTCCTAAATGGATGACCCTTTTGTCTGAGCTTGTAACCCCGTGTTCCGGTTTCTCCAGCCAGGGGAAACATTTTCTCAGCATCTACCCTGTCAAGCCCCTTAAGAGTTTTATATGTTTCAATTACATAACCTCTCATTCTTCTAAACTCTAGGGAGCACAGGCCTGGTCTACTCGATCTTTCTTCATAAGACAATCTCTTTTCCTAAAAACTACTGCAGGTGTGTCCTCATCAATGCTCTATATAATTCTAAGACATCTTTACCCTTATACTCCAATCCCTTTGTAACAAAAAAATTCCTTTCCTCATTGCTTTCTGTACCTGCATGTTAATTTTATGTGATTGAACTAAACATTTCAAATAGACTAAATTATTTTGAGTTATGTGGACTAGCAGTCATTTTAAACACAACAGAGCTCCATAAACAGATATGAACAGCTGACTAATTTTGTAACTTTGTTAGAAGATTATGAGCAAGGATACTGGGAGAGCTCTGTTTTTCAAATTGTGATAGGGTGTTATGAATGTCAACCTGAATTACAGGAACAGGCAAGTTTAATGGCAGCCCTTGCCTCACTACAACACTGTAGTATTGGTGTAAATTATTTGCTCATGTCCTGATGTATTGCTTAAACCCACAAGTTTTTGAACCCCGAGGCAACAGTGCTATTATCTGAGCTGAACTGGGATTTTGCAGTGAATTGAAGTTTAGTGCTAATCATTGTATGCAGGTGATGTCATAAGTTGCCCAAGAGAGTGTTGGTTGTTTATGAGAAAGGAAATGAACTTTAGAGTTGTTTGTAAGTCCAGGTAGGTACCTACAGTGGGAAGCAACAAGTTACGGTAGGTGTCCAAATGGGATACTAATATCTGTAAATGTATTCTTTTAGCAGATTAACACTTTAACATGTCCATAAATAGGTGAGGAAGGAAAAATGATTTACTTTCCTGATGTTTCTCTCCGTACAGGCTGAGGTACAGCTCCCACAGGTTTTGGAAGTATTCTAGTGCTTTTTCAAATCCTGATGTGTGACAGACTGTTAGTGAGGTAGCATAATGGAGTTCAATCCTGCCCTCATCCAACATCCACACAACACTGAAACAAAAACAGAAAATACAGGAAAAACTCTGCAGGTCTAGCAGCATCTGTGGAGAGAGAAACAGAGTTAATGTTTCGAGTCCATATGACCCTTCTTCAGCATTTTCTGTTTTTTGTTTCAGATCTCCAACATCTGCAGTATTTTGCTTTTATCCACACAACACTTCTTTGGATTGTGATTAGGAGAGCAAGCTAAGTGGTTTTCTGCCTTGTTCATCCCTCTTCAATAAATAAAAGAAAGGAGACAGAAAGCAGGAAACTGTAGGCCAGTTAGTCTAATGTCTGTCACTGGGAAAGTGCTAGAATCCATTATAAAGGAGGTAGCAGGACATTTAGGAAATAATAAGACTGTACAATCAGGCAGGATCGACATAATTTTGTGAAAGGGAAATTGTGTTTGACAAATTTATTAGAGCTCTTTGAGGATGTAACAAGCAGCGTGGATGAAAGGGAACCAGTAGACGTAGTGTATTTGGATTTCCAAAAGGCATTTGCTAAGGTGCCACGTAAAAGGTTAGTGCACAAGGTAAAACCTCATGGTGTTGGGCATGCTATATTAACAACGATAGAGGACTGACTAACTAACAGAAAACACAGAGTCAGGATAAAAGGGTAATTTTCAGGATGGCCAACTATAACTATTGGAGTGCCTCAGGGATCAGTGCTATGGCCTTCAACTATTTATGATCTATGTTAATAACTTGGATGAAGGGACCATTTGTATTGTAGTCAAATTTGTAGTGATACAAAGATAGGTAGGAAAGCAAGTTGTGAGGAGGATGCAAAGAGCCTGCAAAGGGATATAGATATGTTAAGTGAGTGGAGTGGGCAAAAAAATTGGCAGAATGTGGGGAAATGTGAGGTTGTCCACCATGGCAGGAAGAATAGAAAAGCAGAAAATTATTTAAATGGAGAGAGATTGTAGAATGCTGCAGTGTAGTGTGGCCAGGGTGTCCTCATACATGGATCACAATAAATTAGCATGCAGGTGCAGCAAGTGATAAGGAAGGCAACTGGAATGTTGGCCTTTATTGCAAAGGGGGATGGAGTATAAAAGTAGGGAAGTCTTGCTCCAGTTGTACAGGGCATTGGTGAGATGACACCTGAAGTACTGTGCACAGGTTTGGTCCCCTTACTTAAGGAAGAGTATACTCACATTGGAAGCAGTTCAGAGAAGGTTCACTAGGCTGATTCGTGGAATGAAGGAGTTGTCTTATGAGGAAAGGTTGAGCAGGTTGGGCCCATACTTACTGGGGTACAGAAGAATGAGAGATGATCTTATTGAAACAAAATTCTGAGGGGACTCGATATGGTAGATGCTGAGAGGATGTTTCCCTTCATTGGGAAACCTAGAACTCAAGGCATAGTTTAAAAATAAGGGGTCTCCAATTTAAAATGGAGGGGAGGAGGATTTTTTTCCTCTGAGGATCATTTAGTCTTAGGAATTCTCTTCTAGAGAGAGCAGTGGTGGCTGGGTATTGAATATATTCAAGGCTGAGTTACACAGATTTTTGATTGACAAGGGAGTTAAGGGTTATGGGTGGGTCAGGCAAGAAAGTGGCGTTAAGGTTACAATCAGATCAGCCATGATCTTAATGAATGGCAGAGCAGGCCCGATGGGCCAAATGGACTTCTACTACTCCTATTTTTCATGATCTTATAATTACTCTGTTGTCTGATTATGGATTCAGATTCAGATTCCTCCTTATTCCTGTTCAATAAATAAAAATGGATTTGTTGGTGCATATTTTAAGCAGACTGTTTTCAGTACATCAGCACACAGTAGGTGTTGATTACTCTGTTGTCTAATATGGATTCAGAATGCTTGCTTTGAATATTCTCCAAGTGAAAAATAATCAATCCAATGTAGTATTCATGATGCAGTATTACCATGTGGTATAAATAGAAATCATTGCACTGTTTATTTTCCTGTCTTGTCACTGTATGAGGTAACAGTGTTCTTATTGTCAAAATAGTAGTCTAGATATGGGCCAGGATGATGAATAACATGGATGGTTAAGGTTTCTAGCATGGAAGAGTTCTTAGGGAATGATTAATTTATATTTTCCATTTATTAGATCTTGCATAACAATTAATTAAAGGAACTTCACTGAACATTTCACTACCAGTTCAAATCTGCGCCATGTTTCCCTCAAATGTTGATAGAATTTTGTGCTTTTCTTCTGCTTGTTCAACCTTTCTGGACCTGATGGTAGTATAAGACTTAGGTTTGGGCTGGATTTAATGCTCCTGCACTGCTGGGTTTGAAGACAGAGGACCATGTTAAGTTCAGCAGGTGGCCTGCCCACTGCCTACCTGCCTATCCCAGGGCACCCCCACGGCAATTATACCAGCTGTGGAGGCATCCTGCCTGCCAGCTGGTCCAATTGAAGCCCTTAAGTGGACCTCATACCACTGCCACCATCAACTGGTGAAGGGAGAGCCCTATGCCAAGCAGCCAGCCTGGCTGCTGAGCTGGTGGTGGGCAGTTTGGGAGGGGTTTGCTCCTTAAGTGGCTCCCTGGGCCCATCAGGTGGGCCCCCCCAACCAAGGTGTCGCACCCCTTCCACAGGTTGCTTGTATGGGGAAAGTGCTTGTGTGGGTATTGGTTGATTACTTCCATCACTTCTTGAAGCTCACTGTTCAGCCCCAAGCATGATGAAGGGGCAGTTGGAAAAGGTAGCCCTGCAAGAATCGTGGTTTGGGATGAGATAGAGATGAAAACTGAAAATTAGAAAGACTGGGGCTTAAGATTTAATACTGTGTTATTTCATCCATCAGTCAATTATATTCTGAAAGCCTTTCACTGTTTACCTGCAACCAAAATATTCTGTAACTTAAAGTAACATTTCAGTAAATTATGCATTTAATATTAACTTCTCCCTCACCTCACTTCAGTGAACAATATTTGATAGCAAACACTTTGGATGGTATTTTATATTAGAATGAATTGCTCATGTATCTGGAAATGTCCAGCAGTTAATATTAACTTGAAGGGAATACAACCAACCCATTGCTGTTTAATTGTTTATTATCTCATTGAGGAGTGCAACCTGTTCAGACCATTTACATTATCAGGATCACTTCTTCCAGTTCACTGAACAGATTTTTGCCTTTTGTGTGTGTACTCCCAATTGACAAATGATGGGAGCACAGTCTACTTTTGACCTGATAATCCTAATTTGTTATCAAATATTACATCAGTTGAATTCAGCAACATTGAATTATGAAGTAGATATTTTATTGAAGAAGATAGTTATATCTTGATCGGAGTACATATATAATTATCCATTAATACTGTGTGATCATTGCTGGGTCATTGAATATGTTCAAGGCTGAGCTAGATTGATGTACAAGGGAGTCAATAATTACTGGGTGGTAGACAGGAAAGTGGAGTTGAGATCACAACTATATCAATCATGATCTTATTGAATGGCAGGTCAGGCTCAAAGGGCTGAATGGCCTACTCCTGTTCCTAAATCCCAAGTTCCTATGATGTTGTATAATACAATGTTGTGTTGATTAACAGGGATGTTGTATAATAACTACAAGGGTGTTTCACCTGAATAGTGTGTCTAATATATCCCTGATTGTTGCATCTTAACACTTCTTTCTTTGAGCATTATACCATTGACATAATGCATTTGTAATAGTGTCTACGAGTCATGGTATTTTCCAGCAACAGCTAGTAAAACAAATTCTAGCCTATTTACATGAGCCTAGCCAATGAACCATCAATCTTGCACAATTTCTGTTTTCACCCAAGTCCACATGTGTTCTTATCAACAGGAGTGGTTCAACAGCAATCAGGATTAGCAGGCTATCTGATTTCTTAGAACATAAGAAATAAGAGCAGGGATAGACCATTTGACCCCTTGTGCCTGCTCTCCCATTCAATAAGGTCATGACTGATCTTCTCCCTTCATCTCTACCTTCCTGTACTATTCCCATGCCCCGTGAATCCCTCCGTATCCAAAAATCTATTGACCTCTTGACTTGAATATATTTATTGATTGAGCATCTGCAGCTCTTAAGGGTGGAGAATTTCAAAGATTCACAACCCTTTGAAGTCAAGAAATTTCTCCTCATCTCAGTCCCAAATGGCCAACCCCCTTTTCCTGAGACTGTGAACACTAGTTCTAGGTTCTAAGGGAAACATCTACCCTGTCAAGCCCCTTAAAAATTTTGTATGTTTCAGTGCGAACACCTCTCATTTTTTCTTAACTCTCAGGAATATGTCTCTAATCTACTCAATCCCTCCTCTTGGGCCAAAACCCTCATCCCTGGAAACAGTCTAATGAACCTTTGTTGCACTCCTCCTTTAGGTAAGGAAACCAAATCTGTACACACCACTCCAGGTGTGGTCTCAACAATGCCCCATATAATTGCAGTTAAACTTCTTTACTCTAATATGCCAAACATTTTGTAATAAAGGCTAACATACCATTTGGCTTGTTAATTGCTTTCTGGACTTGGCATGTTAACTTTCTGTGAAGTATGTACCCAGGTCCATTGCTGTAAATAGTTGAGGTGTTAGCACTGATCCTTGCAGTATACCATTAGTTATATCCTGCCAAACACAAAGATAACCCCTTCATTCCTGTTTTTTGCTTGTTAACTAATTCTTGATCTTTGCTAATGTATTACCCCAGTCTGAGAGTTCGAATTTCATTTTTTTAATTCTTTCATGGGATGTGGGTATCACCTGGTAGGACTTATTACACATCTCCTAATTTCCCTTGAACTGAGTGGTTTGCTCAGCCATTTCAGAGTCATTGCTGTGGGTCTGGAGTCACATATAGGCCAGATCAGGTAAGGACAGCAGATATCATTCTCTCAAGGGTATTAGTGAACCAGATGGGTTTTTATGACAATCGGTGATAATTTCATGGTCACCGTTACTGAGATTGGCTTTCAATTTCAGATTTTGTGAATTAATTGAATTTAACCAGCTGCTGTGGTGGAATTTTTACCCATGTCCCCTGAGTGTTTAGCCTGCGCCTCTGGATTACAAATGCAGTGACATTATCACTGTCTCCCTCATGTGTGCCATCTTATTGGTTGCTTTTTGAAAATCCAAATACACTACGTCCAATAGTTCCCCCTTATCCACCCTACCAATTACATCAAAAAACCCTTAACAGATTTGTCAAACCTGATTTTTTCCTTCATAAATCTGTGTTTACTCAGTCCAAATATATTGATTTTCTAGGTTCACGTTACAAATCCCCTAATGAAAAATTCCAGCACTTCCCCTAGTACTGACATCAGGCTAATTGGCCTATAGTTTTGTGTTTCCTCTTTTGTTTCTTCCCTGATTAAGCAATATTTGCAACCTTCAAGTCTGCATTTTAAAATCTAGGGAATTCTGGAAGGTCAAAACCAATACAGTGACTTTTGCCATAGATGCCTCTTTTAAAACCTTTGGCTGTAGGCCATTAACTGCTTTTAATTTCTCCAGTACTAGTTCTTTACTCACTCGCTGACTTTTCCAGAGCTGCTTCATCCAATTCAGGGTCATGGGGAGTCGGAGTCTATCACGACAGGCAATGGGCACTAGACAGGGTACACCCAGGACAGGAGGCCAGTCCATCAGAGAGCACATACTCTCTCACGCGTGGGGGAACAATTTACTGGAGCCAATCCACATAACCAGCATGTCATTGGGCGGTGGGAGGAAACCGGAGCACCCAGCAGAAACCAAAACAGACACAGGGAGAACATGCAAACTCCAGACACACTCGAGGTCAGGATCGAACCTGGGTCCCTTGAGCTGTGAGGCCACAGTGCTACCCTTTACTAATACTAATTTCTTTCAGTTCTTTATTCTCATTAGACCCTTGGTTTCCCACCATTTCTGGAATGTTTTTGTGTTTTCTATCAGGAAGACAAAGCATTTGTTTCATGTTTGCCATTTCCTTCTCCCCATAATAATGTCTCCTGTCTCTGTCTATAAGGGACCCACTTTTAATTTTGCTAATAGCTCACTTTTTATTTACCTAAAAGAAGTTTTTACAACTTGTTTTTATGTTATTTGTTAGCTTACTCCGCGTATTCTCTGATCTCTTTCTCGATCAATATTTTGGTCATCTGTTGCCGAATTCTAAAATCCTCCAAACACTCTGGCTTATTGCTCTTTGGCAATGTTATAAACCACTTCATTTAATCCAGTACTATCTTTAACTTTTCTTGTTTGTCCCAGTTGGATCACTTTTCCCATGGAGTTTTTATTCCTTAAAGAAATGTATAGCTGTTGCAAATTATGAATTATTTCTTTAGATGTTTGCCATTGACAATCTAACCATCATAAGTTTGAATGTATCTTTTTTTATTCATTCATGGAATGTGGACGTTGCTGGCTGGGCCAGCATTTATTCCCCATCCCTAGTTGCCCTTGAGAAGATGGTGGTGAGCTGCCTTCTTGAATTGCTGCAGTCCATGTGGTGTAGGTACACTCACAGTGCAGTTAGGAAGGGAGTTCCAGGATTTTGACCCAGCGACAGTGAAGGAATGGCAAAATGTTTCAATGTCAAGATGGTGAGTGACTTGGGGGGAACTTCTAGATAGTGGTGTTCCCATCTACCTGCTGCCCTTGTCCTTCTAGATGGAAGTGGTCATGGGTTTGGAAGGTGCAGTCTAAGGAGCATTGGTGAATCCCTGCAGTGCATCTTGTAGATGGTACACGCTGCTGCTACTGTGCGTCAGTGGTGGAGGGAATGAATATTTGTGGATGTGGTGCCAATCAAGCTGGCTGCTTTGTCCTGGACGATGTCAAGCTTCTTGAGTGTTGTGGGAGCTACACTCATCCAGGCAAGTGGGGAGAATTCCATCACACTCCTGACTTGTGCCTTGTAGATGATGGACAGGCTTTGGGGAGTCAGGATTCCAAGCTTCTGACCCGCTCTTGTAGCGACAGTATTTATATGGCTATTCCAGTTCAGTTTCCCAGGAAAACCCCAGGATGTTGATAGTGGGGGATTCCGTGATGGTAATGCCATTGAACATCAAGGGGTAATGGTTGGATTTTCTCTTGTTGGAGATGGTCATTGCCTGACACTTGTGTGGCTTGACACAAGTGTTACATGCCACTTGTCAGCCCAAGCCTGGATATTGTCCAGGCCTTGCTGCATTTGGGCATGGACTGCTTCAGTATCTGAGGAGTCGCGAATGGTGCTGAACATTGTGCAATCATCAGCGAACATCCCCACTTCTGACCTAATGATGGAAGGAAGGTCATTGATGAAGCAGCTGAAGATGGTTGGGCCAAGGATACTACACTGAGGAACTCCTGCAGTGATATCCTGGAGCTGATATGACTGACCTCTAACAACAACAACCATCTTCTTTTGTGCTAGGTATGACTCCAATCAGGGGAGAGTTTTCCCTCTGATTCCCATTGACTCCAGTTTTGCTGGGGCTCCTTGATGCCACAGTCTGTCAAATGCTGCCTTGATGTCAAGGGCAGCCAATTGGGAGTTCAGCTCTTTTGTCCATGTTTGAACCAAAGCTGTAATGAATTCAGGAGCTGAGTGGACCTGGCGGAACCCAAACTGGTCATCGGTGAGTAGGATATTGCTAAGCAAGTGCTGCTTGAAAGCACTGTTGATGACGCCTTCCATTATTTTACTGATGACCGAGAGTAGACTGATGGGGCAGTAATTGGCCAGGTTGGATTTGTCCTGCCTTTTCCACATAGCTGGGTAATGCCTGTGTTGTAGCTGTACTGGAACAGCTTGGCTGGGGGCATGGCAAGTTCTAGGTGATATACATGGAGTTACAGGAGAAGCAAAGTTTACAATGTTTCCAGCAAGGGAAATTGACGTGGTTAAACTGTTTATACTTCAAGGAGTATTACAAACAAGGTAGATGAGTTAACGGCGCAGGTAGACACATGGCAGCAGGATGTCATTGCTATAATGGAGACCTGGCTAAAGGAGGGATAAAACAAGCAGCTTAATATCCCTGGTTATAGAGTCTTCAGACATGATAGAGTAGGAGATAAAAAAGGAGGGGTGTAGCACTAATGGTTAAAGAATCAATTCCAGTTGGGAGAAGGGATGATAAATAAGTCAACAAATGAGGTTTTATGGATTGAGCTTAGAAATAAAAAAGGGTCATTCACACTACTGGGAGTATACTACAGACCCCCAAATAGTGAAAGGGAGATAGAAGAACAAATATGTAGGGAAATTTCTGCTTGTAAGAACAAGAGGGCAATAATAGGAGACTTCAACTATCCTAATATCAACTGGGATTCAAACAATATAAGAGGCACTGAGGGAGAAAAATTCATGCAGTGTGTCCAGAAAATTTTTTTCAACCAATTAGTGACAAACCCAACAAGAGGAGATGCAATTCTAGACCTAGTCTTGGGGAATGAAGAAGGGCAAGTGGGTGAAGTGACAGTTGGCGACCATATCAGGGACAGTGATCACAATTCAGTTAGATTTAGCATTACCATGGAAAAAGACAGAGATAAGGCAGGAGTAAAAGTCTTGGACTGGGGGAAGGCAAATTTTGCAGAAATGAGAAGGGACTTAGCTGAGGTGGACTGGACAGCACTGCTGGAGGATAAAACAGTGGAAAGCACTAAAAAGCGAGATCCTAATTGTACAAAGTATAAATGTTCCCTACAAAAATAAGATTGGTACTGCCAAATCTAGACCCCCCTGGTTGTCTGGAGGAATACAGGGGAAGATCAAACAGAAAAAGAAAGCATACAATAGGCACAAAGAACTAAGCACTGCAGATAGCCTAGACGAATATAAGAAGTGCAGGGACGAAGTAAAAAAGGAAATAAGGAAATCAAAGAGAGGGCATGAAAAAAGATTAGCAAGTAAAGTTAAAGATAACCCAAAGATGTTTTACCAATACATTAATGCTAAGAGGTTAGTTAAGCAAAAAGTGGGACCTATCAGAGATGAAGATGGAAACTTGTGTGTCGATGCAGAAGCTGTGGGAAGGATATTGAATGAATATTTTGTCTCCATGTTTACAAAGAAAAGGGAGGATGTAGATATAGTAGCCCAGGAGGAACACTGCAAGATATTGGACAGGATAGTCATAAAGAGAGAGGAAGTACTCGAAGGGTTGAAATCCTTGTAAGTTGATAAGTCACCAGGGCCAGATGGATTGTTTCCGAGGCTGCTGAAGGAAGTCAGGGAGGAGATAGCAGATGCTCTGAGGATGATTTTCCAATCTTCACTAGATACAGGGGAGGTACCGGAGGACTGGAGAAATGCAAACGTAGTTCCATTGTTTAAAAAGGGACCAAAGGAAATGCCAAACAATTATAGGCCAGTTAGTCTTACATCGGTGGTGAGCAAATTAGTAGAATCAATCCTGAGAGATAGGATTAAATGTCATATGGAAAGGCATGGACTAGTCAGGGATGGTCAGCATGGATTTGTTAAAGGAAGGTCTTGCCTCACAAATTTGATTGAATTCTTTGAGGAAGTAACAAGATGGGTTGATGAAGGTAGTGCAGTGGATGTTGTGTACATGGATTTTAGCAAGGCATTTGATAAGGTCCCACATGGCAGATTGGTCAGGAAAGTAAATGCCCATGGGATTCAGGGTAATGTGGCAAACAGGATAAAAGATTGGCTTTGTAACAGGAAACAAAGGGTAATGGTCGATGGATGCCCTTGCGAATGGAAAGTTGTCTCACAGGGCCCGGTGTTGGGACCCTTCCTGTTTGTGTTATATATTAACAATTTGGAAGTGAACGTATGGGGCATGATTGGGAAATTTGCAGATGACACGAAGATTGGCCGAGTAATGGATAGTGTAGAGGGTAGCGATAATCTCCAAAATGATATAGATGGGTTGTTGGAGTGGGCGGTAAAGTGGCAGCTGGTTTTTAACATAGAGAAGTGTGAGGTCATACTTTTAGGGAGGTCAAACGGTTACAGAGATTACACAATAAATGGGAATATACTAAGAGGAGTAGATGAAGTGAGAGATCTTGGCGTACAAATACACAGGTCCCTAAAGGCAGCAGTTCAAGTAGAGAAGGTTGTAAAGAAGGCATATGGAATGCTCTCCTTCACTGGCAGAGGTATAGAATATAAAAGTAAGGATATAATATTGGAATTGTATAAAACACTGGTGAGGCCACAACTGGAGTATTGTGTGCAGTTCTGGTCACCACATTACAGGAAGGACGTAATAGCTCTGGAGAGAGTGCAGAGGAGGTTTACAAGAATGTTGCCAAGGTTAGAAAAGTGTAGCTATGAGGAGAGATTGGATAGGTTGGCGCTGTTTTCCTTAGAATAAAGAAGGCTGAGAGGTGACTTCATTGAGGTGTACAAAATTATGAGGGGAATAGATAGGTGGACAGGATAAAATTGTTTCCCTTGGTGGAGAATTCTAGAGCCAGGGGACATAGATTCAAGATAAGTGGCAGGAGGTGTAGGGGGGACATGAGGAATAACTTTTTTACGCAGAGGGTAGTGGGTGTCTGGAATTTGCTGCCCAAGTTGGTGGTAGAGGTAGAAACTCTGAACTCTTTTAAAAAAAGTACCTGGATCTGCACCTAAAGTGCTGTAAGCTGCAGGGTACAGGAAGGTGGGATTAGAAAGGACACTTGGGTGTCCTTGGGCTCACATGGACAAGATAGGAAGAATGGCCTCCTTCTGTGCTGTAACTTTTCTATGGTTCTATGGAGCACAAGTCTTCAGTACTGTTGCCGGAATATTGTCAGGGCCCATAGCCTTTGCAGTTTCCTTTGCCTTCAACTGTTTCTTGATATCGCGTGGAGTGAATTGAATTGGCTGAAGACTGGCATCTGTGATGCTGGGGACCTCCGCAGGAGGCTGAGAAGGATCAACCACTCAGCACTTCTGGCTGAAAATTGTAGCAAATGCTTCAGCCTTTTCTTTTGCACTGATGTGCTGGGCCCCTCCATCATTGAGGATGGAGATATTTGTGGAGCCTCCTCCTTCAGTGAGTTGTTTAATTGTCCACCACCATTTGCCACTGGATGTGGCAGGACTGATTCGTTGGTTGTGGGATCGCTTAGCCCTGTCTATTGCTTGCTGCTTGGCACACAAGCCCTGTGTTATGGCTTCACCAGGTTGACGCCACGTTTTTGGGCATGCCTGGTGCTGCTTCTGGCTCACCCTCTGCACACTTCATTGAACCCAGGATTGATCCCTTGACTTGTTGGTAATGGTACATTGGAGAATATGCCGGACCATGAGGTTACTGATTGTGCTCGAGTACAATTCTGCTGCTGATGGCCCACAGCGCCTCATGGATGCCCAGTCTTGAGCTGCTAGATCTGTTCGAAATCTATCCCATGGTGGTTGTGCCACACAACACGATGGAGAGTATCCTCAATGTGAAGGCGAGACTTTGTCTGCACGACTGTGCAGTGGTCACTCCTACTGATGCTGTCATTGGCAGATGCATCTGCGGCAGGCAGGTTGGTGATGTATGTTTTTCCCTCTTGTTGGTTCCCTCACCACCTGCCGCAGACCCAGTCTAGCAGCTATGTCATTTTGGACTCAGCCAGGTCCGTTAGTAGTGGTGCTACTGAGCCACTCTTGGTGATGGACATGAAGTCCCCCACCCAGAGCACTTTCTGCACCCTTGCCACCCTCAGTGCTTCTTCCAAGTGGTGTTCAACCTGGGTGAGCACTGATTCATCAGCTGAGGGAGGGCGGTACGTGGTAATCAGCAAGAGGTTTTCTTGCCCGTGTATCACCTGATGCCATGAGACTTCATGGGATCCGGAATCTATTTTGAGACTCCCAGGGCAACTCCTTCCCGACTGTATACCACTGTGTTGCCATCTCTGCTGGGCCTGTCCTGCTCCTCCACTTAAGTGCCCCTTCCTTGGTGTTTTACCAGGGAAAGGACAGTGTGGGGCTAGGTCATGTTGCCACGTACCAAAGCTGGCAGACATACCCTGGTGGCCTGACTGCAGGCTCGGATGGTGGGAAGTGGTATCCCTCCTTGTTTGGGCACCGTCTGCCCCAGAGAGGGCCCTTCAGTGGTAAGGAGCATCCCCACTTGAAAAAACTACTCCAGGCCTCTCAATTGCCCCACCCGGCTTGATATGCCTGACTGATGCAAGGGTATTAGGTGCCCTAGGCAAACTTGCAGTCTTGCTTTCCACCCACCACCACAATTAACTTTTGAAAATGAATATTGTGCATTAGAATGAATAAAAAAATTTGTATTTATTATTACAGATTTATTTTACATGAAGACGGACAATATTATGATGCTGATTGTACATTTTCATTGTTCACCACTGTTCACAGGATATGTACTCGAAGAAATGCACATTTTAATGTGTAATATGTCTCACATAATATTACATCATGTATTCCTGCAACAGTTACCAGATAATTTTATGTGCAATTTACTCAATCATTAATCATTATGATAGAGTGGGCTAGATTAACTTATATAAAAGCAAAATACTGCGGACACTGGAAATCTGAAACAAAAACAAAAATTGCTGGAAAAACTCAGCAGGTCTGACAGCATTTGTGGAGAGAAAGACAGAGCTAACGTTTCGAGTCCAGACGACGCTTCTTCAGAGCCGATAAGATAGAGTGGCCTAGGTTAACTTATGTTCTTTGATAATATTTACTGGTTCGTAGTTTTGGAATAGTCGTGTAGATGTACACATTTGTAAGATCGTTGTACAAACACGATGAGGAATTTCATGTGAAATTTTGGGAATGATTCCACCACCTCCCCCCCCCTCCAAATTTTCCAAACCCACGACCACTACCATCTAGAAGGACAAGGGCAGCAGATATGCGGGAACACCACCACCTGGATGCTCCCCTCCGAGCCACGCACCATATATCGCCGTTCCTTCACTGTCGCTGGGTCAAATTCCTGGAACTCCTTTCCTAATAGCACTGTGGGTGTACCTACACTACATGGACTATAGTGGTTCAAGAAGACAGCTCACCACCACCTTCTCAAGGACAATAGGGGTGGGCAATAAATGTTGGCCTAGCCAGCGATGCCCACATCCCATGAGTGAATGTAAAAAAAAAAAAGTGACCATCTAGTTTGCCTCATGGTTGCATCGGCTCTGCTGACTGGCCCTGGTGAGCCAACCCCCATTATATTTACTCCTGGACTCCAGCTCTTGCTCCTGGTCTGGGGCCTACTGAATCTCCAGAAGTGACCTCTGACATTGCTGGGACTGAAGAACCCTTTGTCTAGCAGCTGTTGGAGGGGGGCGTCCTGCCTTGGGGGTGTTGAAGCCACAATGTCAGGCCCCACAAAATAGCACCATGGCTTCCAGCCAATCGGTGTGGCCACTGCACCCACGTTAATTCCCGCTAACCTGTCTATAATTTGTTCCTTGGGGTACTGATACCAAAACTTTCTTGAATGCATTCCATGAAATCATCCTCTACATTATTAATGCAAATTTGGTTTGCCCAGCCTACATGAAGATTAAAGTCACTGATTACCGTATTAGATGCGTTCTCTACTGACTCGTCGGGTGACGGGGTGGGAAACGTTGCCACTTGTTAAATTCTGTCTCTTTTTCCAGGATAGTGCCTCAGTCACTAATGCCTTATGATCTTTTACAAGATCTCTGTACATTCCTAACCCAGTCTGCTTATTTTACATAAATAGCTACTTTGTTCTGTACCCCTGACATTTCTCTTACTGCTTCCCTGAATTGTCCCACCGCCCACCTTGGTTAGTTTAAAGTCCTCGTTATTCGATTCATAAAGACACTGATCCTAGCCTGGTTTAAGTGGAGCCTGTTACATTGGAAATGATCCCTCTTTCTCCAGTGCTGGTGTCAGTGCCCCATGAATCAATGCCCCGCCTCCAATACCACTCTTTCAGCCATACATTTAACCTTCTAATCTGCTTGTCCCTATTGCTCCAATTTGCACAAGGCTCAGTTAGCAATCTAGACATTATTAACTGTGAGGTTCTGTGTTTAACTTTGGACCTTAGCTGCTCAAACTCCTTCAATAGAGCCTCATTCCTCTACTTATGTAATTGGTTCCTATGTGGACCATGACAAGTGGATCCTCCCTCCTCCCACTCCATGTTCGCCTCCAGCTGTGAGAAGATGCCTTTAATCCTGGGTCCGCTCACCTGCCTGGTTCACAGTCTCACTCACCTATCCCTGACCATTAACATATCTGTAACACTGCCTAACCTAAGGGGTGTGACTTGCCTCCTGTATCTAAGTATCCAGGGTAACTCTTTCCCCCTTGTCCCCTGACCCCCCACACCCATTAAACCACAAGGTCTACACCAGCTCCAGCTCAATAAAGCTGAGCTGAAGTTTCTTGAGATTCAGACACTTACTGCAGAAATGGTTGACTGGGATTGTGATGCTTTTCACAAAAGTTCTTGCATGCTGCAGTTGTTGTACACCATTTGCATGCCACCCCTCCCTAACCTGCTTTATATGTTAAATTAAAGTTTATGCATTTAATCAATCTTAGGTTGAAAGAAACTAAAAGAAAAACTATTACTCAATCCAGTTTAAGTTATAGATCAATTAAATAATTTACCTGTAGCTTAACCCAGCTGCTGTTCCTTATGCTGTGACATCACTTTTGATTTTCATTTTCTCTTGTACTGTTCACAGACCCTCAGCTTTTTACTGCTTCTGCTCCCTTTTTAAACCGTGAACCATGACTGCAGATTTGAACTCAGGACCTTCTTGGTCCATGTAGCTCAGCCCTATCTATTGCATAGTTGATAGCGCAACAATATGAGGAATCTGGAAATGAGTGACATCTCAGTGATTACTTTGGATAATGTACATGAAGTCCACAAAGCAAATTCACCTGATGGTAAACAGGATATGGTTGTGCCCTGTGTTCCCTGCTTCTGAAATCCAGGCAGGCGGCTGAAGGAAGAGAGAAAATGAACATATTTGAATGTTTGAAAGCTTAATTTTCTAGTCTTAATGATGGCTGTTAAGAAAGGCTCTGAATATTTGTCTGCTGGAGTGTTTACAGCAGAAGTTTAGTATTGGTTTCACAGTAGCACTGATAATTGCCAGCATTCAATGCTTATGCTTACACATGAGGAATGGCCACTTGGGTGAGCTACGAGTAGGGTTGCCAATTCTCTCACATTTGGCAGGAATCTGCTGTGTGAAACTGTGATCTTCTTGTGCCTAAGAATCAGAATGCCATGTCTTCCAGCTTTTCTTTCTCCTTCTTACTAGAGGATGGGGATGCAGGGCTATCTCAGCAGTTATGTAAATGAAAGACCTAGGTTCAAAAGAAAGATGTTTGTGTTTTTAGAGATTTTCGCTGTTCATGACCAAGAACTGCGGTGAAATAAAAACAAAGTACTGGAAAAACCTCAGCAGGTCTGGCAGCTTCTGTGGCAAGAGAAACGGAGTTAATGTTTTGAGCCCAGTGTTACTCTTCTGCGGAACTGGGAGGTGAAGAACTGTGGTGCTCTGGCTGCCTCCTGCCGTTTTAAGGCCCCATCTTCCTCTCTCCATGTTGCAATTGAAATGGCTTTACCTTGCTTTGTAACCCTTTCTGATGTGATAAAACAGCATTCGTGTACTTTTTTTGCTGTAAGCAAGCACAACATCCATGGTATCCCTTGGAAATAAAATATTGAAATTGCAATGCACTATAAAATCATCACCTTTTCATAAGCTTGTGGATTATTGCTCTATTTCACAATGAAAACACCATTCACTCCCATTAACAGGAAAAACCTAATGAATCATCTGGCACCACTCCCTGAACAGCAATGATCCGCTAAATAGTTCACAAAACATTGATACCCTGCCCTGCCCAGAAGGAACTTGGCTGTTGGTTGATTATAAGATGAGTGAAATTTTTGCAGTATTCCAAGTTAATACATTTTTTCTCTGTATAATCATTATAATAGACACAGCTTAGTATGTTTATCTACAGTTCAACCAATATTATTGTACGATAAATACCTTTATTAATGACCTTTCATCATGCAGAAATGCTTTGGATATTGTGGAATGTTGGCAACTGACACTATGCAAAATGTTCGCTACTTAAAACAAAATCACTGTTGCAGAGCTCCCCAATGTCCACAGATGGTAAATGCATTGCTGAGCATAAAATCAGATGATACATGTCCTACAGGCCCACAATGTTCAATCCCCAGTCTGCAGTGTTTTCAGTGAAGGGACTATAGTCAGCCTCTTCACCTGCTCCATCCCTTTAAACAGTATAAATTTCATTACATTTCTACCTCTCTTTAGCTCTGAAGAAGGATCATACAGACTCGAAACGTTAACCCTGTTTCTCTCTCCACAGATGCTGTCAGCCCTGCTGTGTTTTTCCAGCATTTTCTGGTTTTATGTCAGCCTTGGTGTCTCCGATTAGAATAGTGAAGATTTCTACTCCTGATCACTTTTCCTTTTATTTCCAAAATGTATTTGATAAGATGCCACACAAAAGGTTAATAGGCAAGATAAAGGCTCATGGAGCTGTGGATAATATATTAGTATGAAGAGAGGATTGGTTAAAGAAACAGAGAGTGGGCATAAACGGAGCATTTTCAAATTGGCAGGTGATGACGAGTGGTGTGCTGCAAAGATCAGTGTTGGACTCTCAGCTATTTACAATCTATATTAATGACTTAGATGAAGGGATGGAGAGTAATGTATCTAAATTTGTTGATGATACAAAACTAGGTGGAAAGATGAGCTATAGGGAGGTCATGGAAAGGCTGCAAAGAGATATAAACAGGTTAATTGAGTGGACAACAATATGGCAGATGGAGTATAATGTAGAGAAGTTTGAACTTATTCACTTGTAAGAGAAAAGAAAATATTTTTTGAAAGGTGAGAAACTTGTAGATGTTGACATTCAAATAGACTTGGGTCTGTTCGTACAAGGAATGCAGAAAGTTAGCATGCAGGTGTAGCAAACAATTAGGAAGGCAAATGTGATGCCGGCCTTTATTGCAAGGGGATTGGAGTACAGGAATAAAGCAGTCCTGCTACAATTGTACAGGATTTTGGTGAGATCACATCAGGAATACTGTGTCGTTTTAGTCTCCACATTTAAGAAAGGATATACTTACATTGTTGGCAGCGCAGTGAGGGTTTACTAAATTGTCCCTCCGAGTAAATTAGACCTCTATTCTCTGGAATTTAAAACAATGAGAGGTGATCTCATTGAAACCTACAAAATTCTGAAGGGTGGACGCTGAGAGATTGTTTCTACTGGTTCGTGAAACTAAAGGTCAGGGAATCCAAAACACGGATGCACAGTCGCAAGATCAGGGGCTGTTAATTTAGGACTGGAATGAGAAGAAAGTACTTCACTCAAAGGGTTGTGAATCTTGGGAATTCTCTACCTGAAAGGGTTTTGGATGCTCCATCGTTGAATACATTTAATGCTGGAATAGATAGATTTTTGGCCTCAGGGAATAGAGGCATATAGAGAACTGGCAGGAAAGTGGAGTTGAAGCCCAAGATCAGCCACGATTGTATTGAATGGCGGAGGCGACTCGACAAGCCACATGGTCTACTCCTCCTATTTCTTGTGTTCTTGTGGAAAGTTTGCATCTGTGTACATTGGGTGAGGACAGGACTTGGTTATGATGATGCCTGTGATTAAAAAGCCTTCCACCACTTGCTGTGTATGCTTATGCATGTAAAATGGTTACATGGGCACGATATTGGAAGGCATGTGCTTCCCTATGCAGCTGTACTAAAGTAAAAGTCAGACCTTTCAAAAAAGGAAATGGAAAAGAATTTGCTATCTATAATTAAAAGTTCAGTATGAATATCCTGTGACTGTTACAATTTCTGTCACACTTCTGTTGCCGCACTTAAGTGGACCCTCTGATTCAGTGGGCAATGCCATGGGTGATCTGGTAGTGTTTTTTTTGTATTCATTCACGGGATGAGGGCTTCGCTGGCTAGGCCAGCATTTATTGCCCATCCCTAGTTGCCCTTGAGAAGGTAGTGGTGAGCTGCCTTCTTGAACTGCTGCAGTCCATGTGGTGTAGGTACACCCACAGTGCTGTTAGGAAGGGAGTTCCAGGATTTTGACCCAGCGACAGTGAAGGAATGATGATATATTTCCAAGTCATGATGGTGAGTGACTTGGCAGGGGAACTTCCAGGCAGTGGTGTTCCCATCTAGCTGCTGCCCTTGTCCTTCTAGGTGGTAAAGCTAAAGCATGAAAGCTGGCAGCCCTCCAGTGTCTCACCAATGCATCCATTTTTTTTGCAGAAACCTGGGCAATGAGTTGCAGCAGACTATTTAACATTAAGAGGCGGAGCTTTCATAGTTCTATCCTGATTCTCTACAAAAACTTACTTTACACAACCAGATAGCAATCAAGGCAGGGTCCTCAGCAGATTTTCCACCTCATCCAGGAACACCAATGCAAATTGTACCCCCATCCCAGCCAAGATCAACTTAACACAAATCAGAGATGGAACCTGTGGTAAAATGAGGCACCCCGTCCCTTTAAGAGAATGCAAGTGTACTGATCATGTGTCAGCACTGACAAACCACTGTACAGCACGGACAACTGGGAACTGTAAGTCTAGTTCTGGAGGTTTCTGAGTGAGCACGTATGATCTGGTGCTCTGCCCTATGTCTCAATAAACCATCACTGTTTATTCTTACACCAGTCTCTCCCCGTTATTGATTGCAGGCAGCAGCTAAAGAGAACATAGGAAGGTGAGCAGTTAGAGTTTGGTTGACTAGCGAACTCATTCACCCAAGACATAAAAGAATCTAGGACTTCTTTCTTTGAGAGAGGGACCAAGCAGAAGCTCCATGTTCAATCTCAAAAGAGGATGACTCATGATCAATCAGCTCCTCCTGTGTGCAGTAACAACCAGCTCATGACCAATACTAAAATGGGGTATGGAGAACAGCAAGAGGAATAAAATGATCAATCATTTGGTAGGCTTGTGGAAGAACGGAAAGCTGGGGGTGGGGGGGTGGGGGGCGAGGAAGAGAGAGAGATTTGAAATAAATTAAAAAGGGGTGAGTAATTATGAAATGATATACTAACACATTACACAAGTGATGATCAACCGGCAATCTGAAGAAGGGTCCGTGACCTGCAAACCTGTACAATTGTGAATTACGATTATTACCTGAGTTCCCTTCACATTGATTGGATTATTTCTCAAAAAGTTAATGGAGAGATTTCTAGGATGATACTGCAAAGGCTATGGGCCCTGACAATATTCCTGCAATAGTACTTAAGACTTATGATCCAGAACTTGCTGCTAGCCAAGCTGTTCCAGTACAGCTACAACACTGGCATCTACCCAGTGATGTGGAAAATGGCCCAGATATAGCCTGTATACAAAAAGCTGGACAAATCCAAACCAGCCAATCAGTAGTGTGATGGAATACTCCCCACTTGCCTGGATGAGTGCAGCTCCAACAACACTCAAGAAGCTCGATACCGTCCAGGACAAAGCAACCCACTTGAATGGCACCACATCCACAAACATTCACTCCCTCCACCACTGCCACACAGTAGCAACTGTGTGTACCATCCACAAGGTGCACTGCAGGAATTCACCAAGGCTCCTCGGGAGCACCTTCCAAACCTGGACTTCCAAAATTGTACCTGGACTGTTCATTCTCGGTTAATTTGTTTTGAAAATGTGATCTATATTGACATATATTGTTAACAAAAAGAGCATTTATCATATGTTCAACTAGGTTTACGAGGCATTTCAGGGGAACACTGGAAAATGCTTTAAAAATAATTAGAGTAAAAGCATTGTTAATTGATGGGACTGATCAGAATCAGGTACCAAAGGAGGTGGCCATAGAAATAGTGGATGTGTTGGTTGTTATATTCCAAAACTCTGTAGATTCTGGAACAGTCCTGGCAGATTTGAGGGTGGCAAATATAACCCGACTATTTAAAAAAGGAGGGAGGGAAGAAACAGGGAATTACAGACCGGTTAGCCTAACATCAGTCATAGGGAAAATGCTAGAGTCTGTTATAAAGGATGTGATAACAGGACACTTAGAAAATATCAATGGGATTAGGCAAAGTCAACATGGATTTATGAAAGAGAAATCATGTTTGACAAACCTACTGGAGTTTTTTGAGGACATAACTAGCAGAATAGATAAGGGAGAACCAGTGGATATAGTGTATTTGGATTTTCAAAAAGCTTTTGATAAAGTCCCTCATAAGAGGTTAGTGTACAAAATTAGAGCACATAGGATTGGGGATAATATATTGTCATGGATTGAGAATTAGCTAGCAGACAGGAAACAGAGTAAGGATAAATGGGTTTTTTTCAGAATGGTAGATGGTGACTAGTGCTTGGAGCTGTGCTTGGGCCCCAGCTATTCACAATATATATCAATGATTTGGATGAGGGAACCAAATATAATATTTCCAAGTTTGCTGACGACACAAAACTAGGTGGGAATTTGAGTGATGAGGAAGATGTTAAGGTGATTTAGATAAGTTGAGCATGTGGGGAAATACGTGGTAAATGCAGTATAATGTGGTTAAGTGTGGAGTTGTCAATTTCGGTTGAAAAAACAGAACGGCAGAGTATTATTTAAATGGTGATAGATTGGGAAATGTTGATGTACAAAGGGTGTCGTGGTATACCAATCACTGAAAGTAAGCATGCAGGTGCAGCAGCAAGCAGTTAAGGCAAATGTTATGCTGGCCTTCATTGTGAGAGGACTTGAGTATAGGAGCAAGGATGTTTTACTGCAACTGTACAGGATCTTGGTGAGCCCACACCTGGAGTATTGTGTGCAGTTTTTGTCTCCTTACCTAAGAAAGGATATACCTGCCATAGAGGGAGTGCAGCGAAGGTTCACCAGACTGATTCCTGGGATGGCAGGATTGTTGTATGAGGAGAGATTGGGCCAATTAGGCCTGTGTTTACTGGAGTTTAGAAGAATGAGGGGGGAATCTCATTGAAACGTATAAAATTCTGACAGGGCTGGACAGACTAGACACAGGGATGATGTTTCCTCTGGCTTTGTGGGGGGTGGGGGGGGGGGCGGGGGGGGGTGGGGTGCGGGGTGGGGGAGGTGGGTGGTGGTGGTGGTGGCGGCGGCGGCGCTAGAACAAGGTGTCACAGTCTCAAGCCATTTAGGACTGAGATGAGGAGAAACTTCTTCACTGAGGGTGGTGAACCTGTGGAATTCTGTACCACAGAAGGCTGTGGAGGCCAAGTCACTGAATACATTTAAGGAAATAGATTTCTAGACTCCTAAAGGCATTAAGGGGTATGGGGAGAGAGCAGGAGTATGGTGTTGAGATAGGGGTTCAGCCATGATCATATTGAATGGCGGAGCAGGCTCTAAGGGCCAAATGACCTACGCCTGCTTCTATTTTTGTACATTTCTATCCCTGATTGTAAAACCTGATTAACTGTGCTGTGTTTTTCTGCCCTAACAAGAACATAATTTTTCTTCCTTTTCTGTGATGAAACCCTTGAAGAATGTAACTAGATTGCTTGTTGGTGAAATAATATAACAAGGCTATCTCGTGCCAAGAAATAAAAGAAAGCAGAAAACTTGCAGTTCTCCTGTTTTCCTCCTCCTCCCAGTGCTTTAGATGCTATACATGGCCCACTTATCCAATACAGTCCCTACTTGTAGGATCTTACAAGTTGGAAGGGAGACCAAAAAGACCAAGGTAGCAGAAAAATTAAAGCACCCTATGTGACTGTAATGATCCTAACTTAAACCTGTATATATTTGAAAGTGCAGCTTTAAATTTTAGTGCCCAATTCTTCAGTGCAATCAGGGGTTTAGAAACCTGCATAGTTCGCTTGTTCCTGCAGCACTTTGAGTTACCCATTTACCACTCGCATGTGCACTAAACGTTAAAGGAGCAGGAAAAGTATTTGCTTGAAAACCAGTGAGATACTTGCCACAAGTTAAAGTGACATGAATCATGACAATTGTATGCGGCCTCATTTGGACAGACATGTACAATTTTCCCCTCTCAGATGAAACCAGGTGTGCTAAACATTTTAACTCATAGGCTGGCACCTTTAAACAACCGAGCGCTGTGTGCCCTCTATGCTTGACTGGGCTGTGTAATGGCTGCCCTTCATATGACTTCTACACCATGCACAGACCCTGGCAGAAATAAAGGATCTGAGTATCCAAGAGAACCATATTATGATTTAGTTTTTGTTGCAGCTGAGAAGATTTGTTTTAAATTCACATTAAATTAAAACACAATTTCCTGACTATATCTGGTTAGCTGATATTTGGTGGGGTGAGTGGTTGGACTGTTAGAATTGGGCTCCGTGTCCCCTTACTAGGGAGAGATCAGCCAGTTACTCCTGATGAGTCTGCCCTCTTACCTGTTGCAATGGGCCCTTGTGAGGATGCTGGCTGAAATTTGGTTGCAGTAATCTTTGTGGTAAAATATGCAACTGATGCTCGGGAGGGGCATTTTAAACCCACTTTCTCGCCACCCACCTGTCCTCCAGAAACCCAATGGGTGGTATTTAAATATAGGCAGTAATTTACACTCAGGTATCCTGCATGTTTGGCTTTTAAGCTGCTATTTTCAGCAGGCATGCAGAGGAACCACTGAAGGATGGTGTAGCCCTGTTTAAAATGTAAAAATTGGGATTTAATTGCATCATTGTCAGAGAGCCACTACGGCACAGAGGGGTCCATCCACCCCATTGAGTTCTTGTCCTATTTCCATAGGGAAATCCAGTCAGTTCCATTGCCCACTCAATCCTCCTAGCTCTGCAAGTTTATTTCCATCAAATGTCCACCAAATTTCCGTTTTTACTCATTGATTGTCATTGCATCCACCACCCTCATAGGCTGTGTAAAAAAAATTCTTCACCACATCAACATTCACCTCCTGCCTAAAACTCTAAATTTGTCTCCTAGATTTTTAAAAAATTCATTCTGGGATGTGGGCTTTGCTGGCTGGGCCAGTATTTATTGCCCCTCCCCAATTGTCCTTGAGAAGGTGGGTGAGCTGCCTTCTTGTACCACTGCATTCCATGTGATGTAGGTACACCCACTGTGCTGTTCGGAAGGGAGTTCCAGGATTTTGACCCAACAACAGTGAAGGAGTGACGTGGAGCGGAACTTCCAGTTGGGTGGTGTTCCCATCTATCTGCTTGTCCTACTAGGTGGTAGTGGTTGTGGGTTTGGAAGGTGCTATCGAAAGAGCCTTGGTGAATTCCTGCAGTGCATCATGTAGATGGTACACACTGCTGCTACTGTGCATCAGTGGTGGAGGCAGTGAATGTTTGTGGATGTGCTGCCAATCAAGCTTTGGCCTGGGTGATGTCAAGTTTCTTGAGTGGTGTTGGAGCTGCACTCATCCAGGCAAGTGGGGAGCATTCCATCACATTCCTGATTTGTGCCTTGTAGATGGTGGACAGGCTTTGGGGGGACTGGAGGTGAGTTACTTCTGGCAGGATTCCTAGCCTCAGACCTGCTCTTGGAGCCACAGTATTTATATGGCTAGCCCGGTTCAGTTTCTGGTCAATGGTAACCCAA
Source organism: Carcharodon carcharias (assembly GCF_017639515.1). NCBI lineage: Eukaryota > Metazoa > Chordata > Chondrichthyes > Lamniformes > Lamnidae > Carcharodon > Carcharodon carcharias. The sequence goes on along the minus strand of NC_054467.1, from coordinate 223,860,212 downwards.
TCTATCAACAATGGATGTTGATAGAGGGGGAATTCAGTGATGGTAATACCATTGAATATCAAGGGGCAATGGTTAGAATCTCTCTTGTTGGAGATGGTCATTACCTGGCACCTGTGTGGCATGAATGTTACTTGGCACTTGTCAGCCCAAGCCTAGATATTGTACAGGTCTTGCTGCATTTGGACATGGACTGCTTCAGTATCTGAGAAGTTGCGAATGGTGCTGAACATTGTTCAATCATCAGCGAACATCCCCACTTCTGAACTTATGATGGAAGGAAGGTCCTTAGTGAAGCAGCTGAAGATGGTTGGATGAGGACACTACCCTGAGGAACTCCTGCAGTGGTGTCCTGGAGCTGAGATGACTGACCTCCAACAACCACAACCATCTTCCTTTGTGCTAGGTTAGACTCCAACCAGTGGAGAGTTTTCCCCCAGACTGACTCCAGTTTTGCTAGGGCACCTTGAAGCCACAATCGGTCAAATGCAGTCTTGATGTCAGGGGCAGTCTTATCTCAACTTGTCACAATCTTGTACACCTTTACCAAATCTCCCCTCAACCTCCTTTTCTCCAGGGAGCTTCTCCAACCTGACCCTGGAACTATTCTGGTAAATCTCCTCTACACCCTCTCAAGGACCCTCACATCCTTCTTAAAATGTGGGGACCAGAACTGGGCGCAGTATTCTAGTTTTGGTCTAACCAGAGCTTTCTAGATGTTCAGAATAACTTCCCTGATTTTGTACTCAATGCCTCTATTTATGAAATCTGGTATCCCATATACTTTGCTCACTGCTCTGTCAATGCGTCCTTTCAAAGAACACATGAACCCTCAGGTCCCTTTGTTTCTGCACACTCTTTAGAGCTGTGCCATTAAGTCTATATTGCTTCTCTCCATTACTTTTGCCAAAATCCACCTCCTTACACTTCTCTGTATTGAATTCCATCTGCCACTTGTCTGCCTATCCTGCTAGCCTATCTATGCCCTGTTGCAGTCGATTTGTATCATCCTCATAGTTTGCCACACCTGCAAATAAAGTTTCATAGGCAAATTTTGAAATTTTACTGTGTTCCAACATCCAAGTCATTGTGTATATTTAAAAAAAAAGCAGCAGTGCTAGCATTGCTCTTTGGGGAAAGCCAAGTCTACCATCCTCCAGCCTGAAAAGCAGTCACTTAAGACGATTTGTTTTCTGTCCTTGTCAATTTTTTTAATCCAAGCTGACATAGATCCTGCTATTCCAGGAACCTAATTTTGTTAGCCAGCCTTTTTTTATGGAAAAGAAAATGTTTATCGATAACAAACCTTAAATTGGACTTCATGTCATACTACAGAATTATAACATAACATAAAGCAATCCTGGAACTTCTGCTGGGTGATGGGAAAGGCAGAAACATCCTCCCCATCTCTTCTGGAAGATGTTTCCCCGACCCATCTCATGGCCTCTCCCTCAGGCAGCCAGTTGAGCTTTGAGGATACCAGTTTTCCCACGACCAGCCTTTTATGTGGTACCTTGTCAAGCGCTTTCTGAAAACCCACAGAGATGACTTCCATTGCTTTCCCCACATCAGCCTTCACTGTTACCTCATCAAAAATCTCAATTAGATTAGTCAAGCACAGTCAGCTTTTTAAAGCCGTGTTGGTTTTCCCCAATTAACTCAAACCTCTTGAAGTGCCTGTTGATTTCCACCCCCCCCCCCCATCATTGTTTCTAAAACTTTACCCATCATTGATGTTAAATTGAGTGGCCAGTCGTTGCTAGGAAGGGCCTTACAGCCTTTCTTGAATAAAGGTGTTACATTTGCCACTCTTTAATCTTCTGGCACCTTCCCCTTATTTAGGGAAGATTGAAAGATGATGGCAAACTCTTCTGCTATCTCCATCCTCATTTCCTTTAGCAAAAGCTGGGATGCAAATCATCCTGAGCAGGTGACTTATCCACTCTTAAGCATGGCCAGCCTTTCCAGTATATCTGGTGCATCAATTTTCATCCCTCCATTAACTCTACCACTTCAGCTTCTACCAATATTTTGTCAGCATCCTCTCCCTTACTAAACACCCATGCTAAGAACTCACTAAGCATCCTAGCTTTGCCATATGCCTTTAAACATATATCACCCTCTTTGTTCCTAATAGACCTCTCACTGCCTCTTACTACTCACTTACTTTTTACGTGCCAGTAGCAGATTTTTGGGTTCCCTTTTATGTTAATGTTTATGTTAAATGCCATTCTATACTCATATTCTCTCTTTACCAGTCTTATTTTCCTCTTCACCTCCTTTCAATTCATTGTATTTGACCTGGTTCTCACTTGAAGAATTCACTTGATATACATCATGCACCCTCTTCTTTGTTTCATTATATTCCCTAACTCCCTCATCATCCAAGGCTTTGGTTCCCCAACATTTCGCCTTTTTTGGAATGTACATAGCTTGTAGGTGAAAGGTGTCCTTAAAGATCACCCATTTTTCAAGCAGTTTTCCCTGTCAGACATTGGTTCCATTTTATCCTGGTTAGATTCCCTCTCATCCCATTGAAATTAGTCCTCTTCCAGTTTAGAAGTTTTACTTCAGATCATTCTTTGCCTGTTTTATTCCTTCATGGGATATGAGCGCTGCTGACAAGGGCAGCATTTGTTCCCCGTTCCTAATTGCCCTTGAGAAGGTGGTGCTGAACTGCCTTCTTGAACTGTTGCCGTTCATCTGGTGTAGGTACCCCCAGTGCTGTATGGTTGGGGGGGGGGGGGGGGGGGGGGGCGGCGTTCTCGGATTTTGACCCCAGTGAAGGAACAGCAGTAAAGTTCCAAGTCAGAATAGTGTGTGGCTTGGAAGGGAACTTGCAGGCAGTGGTGCTTCCATGTATCTGCTGCCCTTGTCCTTCTTGGTGGTAGAGATCGCAGGTTTGGAAGGCGCTGTTGAAGGAGTCTTAGTGAGTTGCTGCAGTGCGTCTTGTAGATGCTGCCATTGTGCGTCAGTGGTGGAGGGAGTGAAGGTTTGGATGGGGTGCTGATCAATTAGGCTGCTTTGTCCTGGATGGTGTTGAGTTTCGTGAGTGTTGTTGGAGCTGCACTCGATAAGGCGCTCCTGTCTTGTGGATGGTGGACAAGTTGTGGGGAGTCAGGAGGTGAGTTACTTGCCACAGAATTCCCAGACTTGAACTGCTCTTGTAGCCACACACCAGTCTATTTCAGTTTCTGGTGAATGATCACCCAAGGATGTTGATAGTGGGGGATTCAGTGATGGCCTTGCCATTGAATGTCAAATGGAGAGGATTAGATGCTTTCTTGTTGGAGATGGTCATTGCCTGGCACTTGTATGACATGATTGTTGCTTGCCACTTAACAGCTCAAGCCTGTTGTCCAGGTCTTGCTGCAAAGGGACATGGACAGCTTCAACATCTGAGGAGTTGTGAATTGCAGTGAGCACTGTGCATCATCAATGAACATGTCCTCTTCTGACCTTGTGATAGATGGATGGCCCTTGATGAAGCAGTTGAAGGTGGTTGGGGCTAGGACACCACTCTGAGGAACTCGTGAGGCTGAGCTGTTTGTCATCCAAAATTCACAACAACTTCCTTTGCGCTAGGTACGACTCCAACCAGTGGAGAGTTTCTCTCCAATTCCCATTGATTTCAATTTTGCCACGGCTCCTTTGTGCCACGCTGAATCAAATGCTGCTTTGATACCAAGAGCAGGCACTCTCACCTCACCTCTTGGTGGCACCTCTTTTATCCATGTATGGGACGAGGCTTTAATGAGGTCAGGAGCTGAGTGGCCCTGGTGGAACTCAAATTGAACACCAGTGAGCATGTTATTACAGTTAAATTGTTGTTCCATGTGAGATTTGGTATCTGTCTTGATCAATGCAGGACAAAAAGTTTTGACAGCATGTCTTTTTTTTTCAGCATTTGGGATAATGTTACAGTAAAGGGAAAGGAGTGAGAGGAATTTTTGAAATGTGCTCAGGAGAACTTCCTTGACCAGTATGTTCATGGTCCACCTTGGAAGGAGGCTCTGTTGGATCTGGTGTTGGGGAACGAGGTGCACCAAGTGGACCAAGTGCCTGTGGGGGAAACACTTAAGTCAGAATAAATATTGTATCATAAAGCTTAGATTACAAATGGAGGAAACCTCCATAGTTGGTCTGGCTGACATGTGATTCCAGACCCACTAAATATGGTTGACTCTTAACTGCCCTCTGAAAAGTCTTAGCAAGCCAGTCAGATCTACCAATCCACTAGGAAATGTCAAAAAGGTATAAAACCGGACGGACCACCAAGCATTGACCTATGCATCAGAAATAACAATGGCACATCACGCCCAGTCAACCGTGTGACATGTTCCTTACTTAACATCTGGGGGCTTATGTCAAAATTCCTTCAACATCCACACCCTCCACCATCGACGCACAGTAGCAGCAGTGTGTACCGTCTACAAGCTACACTGTAGCAACTCACTAAGGCTCCTTAGACAGCACCTTCCAAACCCACGACCGCTACCATCTAGAAGGACAAGGACAGTATATGCATGAGAACACCACCAGCTGAAAGTTCCTCTCCAGGCCACACACCATCCTGACTTGGAAATATATTGCCATTCCTTCACTGTCGCTGGGTCAAAAACTTGGAACTTATTTCGTGTGCACCACATGGAGTGTAGCTATTCAAGAAGGTAGCTCACCACAACCTTGCCCAGGGCAATTAGTGATGGGCATCAAAAATCCTGGCCTAGCCAGCAATACCTATGTCCCTTGAAAAGAATAAAAAAGAATTGGAAGTGCTGTCCCACAGATTAGTCAGGCAGGAGCCAGACAAAGTCATACTCACCGATCACACCATAAAGCTAATGTCCCAGACACCACCACCATCATCCCTGGGCATGTCCTGCCCCACCAACAAGACAGGCACAGCAGAGGTGATAGCACAGGCGAGACAGGGAAGGGGGTAAAAGAGGAGGGGGTATAGCAATATTGATCAAGGAATCAATTACAGCAGTAAGGAGGGATGACATCTTAGAAGGCTCCTCAAATGAAGCCATATGGGTAGAACTGAAAAACAAAAAAGGAACAATCACATTGCTGGGAATGTACTATAGGCCCCAAAAAAGTTAGAGAAAAATAGAAGAGCAATATGTAGGCAAATTTCAGAGACATGTAAAAATAATAGGGTAGTAATAGTGGGGGATTTCAATTTCCCCAATATTAACTGGGTTAGTCATAGTGTGATAGGTTTGGAAGGAGCTGAATTCTTAAAATGCATTCAGGAGAGCTTTTTAAGCCAGTACATAGAAGGTCCTACAAGAAAGTGGGGGAGACGGGGGGGACTTAATTTTAGGGAATGAAGCTGTGTAAGTGATAGAGGTATCAGTGGGGGAGCATTTTGCAGATAGTGATCATAACTCCATTAGATTCAAGGTTGTTATGGGAAAAGGACAAGAATGGGTCAGGAATCTGAGTTCTAGCTTGGGAGCAGGTCGATTTTAATAAGATCAGATATGATTTGGCCAGAGTGGACTGGGAGCTTTTAGGTAAATCTGCGTCAGAGCAGTGTGACTCATTCAAGAAGGAAATAGGGAGAGTACAGGGCCAACATATTCCAGTAAAGACAAAGAATGGGACCAACAAATCCAGGGAACCCAGGATGTTGAGCGTTTTACAGGATTGGATAAAGAGAGAAAGGGAGGCTTATGGCAGATACCGAGGGCTCAAAATAGCGGAAGCCCTAATGGAAAAACAGAATTACCTGTAAAAACTCAGCAGGTCTGGCAGCATCGGCGGAGAAGAAAAGAGTTGACGTTTTGAGTCCTCATGACCCTTCAACGGAAATAAATTCTGTTGAAGGGTCATGAGGACTCGAAACGTCAGCTCTTTTCTTTTCCGCCGATGCTGCCAGACCTGCTGAGTTTTTCCAGGTAATTCTGTTTTTGTTTTGGATTTCCAGCATCCGCAGTTTCTTGTTTTTATCTTTGAAGCCCTAAAGGAGTCTGGAATGTGTAGAGGAAATTAGGAGAGCAAAAAGGGGGCATGAAAAAAACTGTCAGGTAAAATAAAGGAAAATCCAAAGTTACTTTACAAGTACATTAAGAGTAAGAGGATAACTAGGGGAAGAGTAGGGCCCATTAAGGACCATAGGGGTAATTTGTGTGTGGAGCTGGAAGTAGGGTTCTAAATGAATATTTGCGTCGGTGTTCACAAGTGAGAGGGGCGATGTGGGCATGGAAATCAGGCAGAAGGACTATGATATAATTAAAGAAATTAGCATAGAAAGGGAGGTGGTTCTAAGTGGTCTGGCAGGCTTAAAAGTAGATAAATCTGGAAGCCTGGATGAAATGTATCCCAGGCTGTTGCGTGAGGCAAGAGAGGAGATAGCAGGGGCGCTGGCAATAATTTTCAATACCTCTCTGGCCACAAGAGAGGTGCCAGAGGACTGGAGTGCAGCCAATGTGGTACCGTTATTCAAGAAGGGAGGAAGTGATAAACCAGGGAACTACAGGCCAGTTAGTCTAACCCCAGTGCTGGGGAAACTATTGGAAGCAATTCTGAGGCACAGAATTAACCTACACTTGGAGAGGCAGGGATTAATCAAGGACAGTCAGCATAGTTTTGTTACCGGGAGCTCTTGTCTGACCAACTTGATTGAATTTTCGAAGAGGTGACCAGGTGTGTAGATGAGGACAATGCATTTGGCGTAGTCTATTGGACTTCGGCAAGGCTTTTGATAAGGTCACGCATCGGAGATTGATAACGAAGGTAAAAGCTCATGGAATCCAAGGCAATTTGGCAAATTGGATCCAGAATTGCCTGAATGACAGGAAGCAGAGGGTGATGGTCGAGGGTGTTTTTGTGACTGGATGCCTGTGTCCAGTGGGGTTTTACAGGGATTGGTGTTGGGCCCCTTGCTGTTTGTGGTATATATAAACGATTTAGACTTAAATGTAGAAAGGTTGATCAGTAAGTTTGCGGATGACACAAAAATTCCTGGGGTGATAAATAGAGAAGAGGATAGCCTTAGATTACAGGAGGATATAGACAGGTTGGTCAGATGGGCTGATCAATGGCAAATGGAATTTAATCCAGATAAGTGTGAGATGATGCACTTGGGCAGGACAAACCAGACATGGGAATACACGATGAATGGTAGGACCCTGGGAAGTAGCGAGGATCTGAGGGACTTTAGTATGTGTGTCCACTGGTTCCTTAAGGTAGCGGGACAGGTAGATAAGGTGGTTAAGAAAGCAAATGGGATACTTGCCTTTATTAGCCAAGGCATAGAATATAAGAGCAGGGAGGTTATGCTGGAAATGCTGGTTAGGCCACAGCTAGAATATTGCGTGCAGTTCTGGAATCCGGATTATAAGAAGGATGTGATTGCACCAGAGAGAGTGCTGAGGAGATTTATCAGGATGTTGCCTGCGCTGGAGAGTTTTAGTTATGAGGAGAGATTGGATAGGCTGGGGTTATTTTCCCTGGAGCAGAGGGGATTGAGGGGGGGTTGTGATTGAGGTGTATAAAATTATGAGGAGCATAGATAGGGTAGACAGGAAGGAGCTTTTCCCCTTGGTGGAGGGTTCAATAACCAGGGGGCATAGGTTTAAGGTAAGGGGCAGGAGGTTTAGAAGGGATGTGAGGAAGAATTTTTTCACCCAGAGGGTGGTGGGAATCTGGAACTCACTGCCTGAAAGGGTGGTAGAGGCAGTAAGCCTCATAACATTTAAGAAGTATTTGGATGTGCACTTGCGATGTCATGGCATACAAGGCTATGGGCCGTCACCAAGAGTGGCTCAGTAGCACCACCACTGACTGCTAGACTGGGTCGATGGCAGGTTGTTAGGGAACCAACAAGAGGGAAAATCTACGTGAGCTCACTCTCACCAATTTACGTGTTCCATGACAGTAAAGGTAGGAATGATCTCCCCACAATTCTTTTGGAGACAAGGACATTGTCCAGCATATATGGTGGTACTGCTGTGCTAAATGGGGTGGATTCAGATCAGATCCAGCAACTCAAAACATGATATCCATGAGATGCTGTGAGCCATCAGCAGCAGCAGAATTGTATTTTGCCACAGTCTGTAACCTCATGGCTTGGCATATCCCTCATCTCTACCACTATCATCAAGCTAGGGATCAAACCTGGTTCAATGAAGTGTGCAGGAGAGCATTCTAGGTGCTGCACCAGGCATACCTAAAAATGAAGTGCCAATGTGGTGAAGTGACTACACAGGTCGACTTGCATACCAAACAGCAGAAACAGCATATGCTAGATGATGCTAAGTGATCCTACAATCAATTAATGATCAGCAGACTAATAGATACCAGGACTCTTATGGACGTCCATTAGTCTATTAACCCAGCTGCAGCCCAGGAAAAAAACATTTCTTGATTAACAGTTCTGGCTCTCTGATCTATTCAATTGACCAATGTTTACTTGCACAAGATAAAGAGATTTCAAGTGCTTGTGGTTTTAGTTATTGATACATGAAAGCATCTGGATGATTGACACTGTTATAGCGCTGTAGTGAAATGAGTTTTTTTCAGAAAGTAGAAAGTTATGAATTGTGTCTTTTTAAAGCTTTTTCACACACCCTATTGTTATTATAGGGTTCATTGGTTCTGTACAGAGTGTATAGTAGGTGAATGGGTATAGAAATGCTAGGGCATGAGGGGCCACGGAGCGTCGTGGGTGGAGGGGCATAGCTTGGCATGGAGGGTATGAGGGGCTATAGAGGGTGGGTGGGAAGCTTGAGGTGACATGAGTTGGCATGGGGAGGAGGATTATGAGGAATACAAAGACAGTTTTAGAATGCAAGTATGTAGAATGTATCTATATAAATGCACAAAGTATGATTAATAAGGTTGGGGAGTATGTGTGTGGGGTGAGGACAATGGAGACTAAGGGCTAGAGCACTGTTCTATGTTTTGCTGACATTATCACATCTGCCACAAATTCTCAGAGCACCCACCGAGTCGGGCCTTTTAAACAGGCCGCCTCGGCACTTGACAATCCTTATGGCTACCTCTGAGCTCTTTCCAGGGGCAGTGGGCCCCCACTGTAGCACCACCCACCGCCACCATCCCCAAAAGGAAGGACCTGTCTTTGTTGATTTTTTCTCCTGAAGGGGTTGGGCTGAACTGGAAAATTTTCTGACTCCTGCTAACCTACCTGTAGGATGAAAATCCAGCCCCATAGTCCCACACTGCCATTTGTGCTTGTAGCTCACCAACCTTATTAATCATACTTTGTGCATTTACATAGGTCCATTCTACATATTTGCATTCTAAAACTGTTTTTGCATTCCTCATAATCCTCCTCAATCTGCTGTTATCTAATATAGTACTATTTCCTTCTCTAGTACTCTCCAACACTCTGACTTTCTGTACATTATTCCTCTTTTCTATCGTATTTTCATGTGATGGCACCCATTCACCTGCCAACTTAGTTTAAACCCCCAGCCAACCCTCTACACTATGAACCTTCCCGTAAGGACATTAGTCCAAGCCTTTTCAGGTCCAAACTGTCCCTTTTGAATAGGTGCCTGCTGCCTCAGAACTTGACCCGTACCCCAAGAATTTGAAGCCCTCCCTCTTGCACCATGCCTTAAGCCAATGCTTCCCAAACTTTTTCTTGGTGTAATGCCTCAGGCTAGGTGTGACCCCAGAGTTTTTGAGTGGGGTGTGAGGTGACAAAATAACACAGAACAGCAGGATAGTAACCATTATTATTTTATTATTAAAGTGTTAAAATGAAACAAATCAGCAAGATAATATGTAGCCTTCAGTGCTATATTATTGAAGTTTAAAACAAAATAGCAGCATAATAACCTTCAATGTAAAAGCTACAGTTAGGTTTTAGAAAAAAAATCATTAAAACAGCCAGTAAGATGGAATAGTTTATATTGCTAAATTCCTATATGAAATAGCTTTTAAAATATAAAAGTTGCAAAGCTAACCCTTTCTACTTACCCACCCGCTCAATGCCTCTCCCACAAGTAGACTCTCATCCCCTTACCAACTCTCTCTCCCTCTCTCTCTTTCTGTCTGTGCTTCCCTGGCCGACACTCCCACTCCCCATTTCCCTGCCTGACTATCTTCGCTTCCCTGCCTGACCCTCTCATTCGCTGCTTCTTCTCGAGCTCTCGGTATGAGCGAGGACATGAGAGAGGGTTGGCTAGAGGGAATAAGTGAGCGAGAGGAACTGTAAGCAGGAGGGTCAGGCAGCTAAATGAAGAGCAGGAGAGTTGGGCAGGGAAGCAACAAGAGAGATAGTAGGGCAGAGAAATGAAAAACGGGAGTAGTGATTCACAAATAATTTCAGATTCTTGTTTTACCCCACACCATTTCTTTGTAATTATTTGGGTATAAAATTATTGAAGTAATGGACTTTTGTTATCCCTGATGTTGAGGGGTAGTATTTTATGTCAAAATGAATGCAATATCTGGGTATGATCTGAAGCTATGATCCTATGGACAAGAAACCTTTAAATTATTTTTCTTGGCTATTATAGATTATTAAGAAAGTGGCACTCAATGCTACTTTTCAGCCTTATTCCAAATTGTGCTTGCCAAAGTTTCAGATACCACATGCCAATGAGGAGATTGCAAGCTTCAGGTGCGCAGAGGCTACTTACTGGCCCCACCCTCTTTTCACAACCCTCCCCCACTTATTGTTCCTCTGATCAGGATTTCCACTGAGGCTGTGAAGTGGGAAAAAGCTCATCATTGGACTTCAGATGCGGTCCCAGAACAGACTCACCTCTCCACAGCTACCATTCCAACTTTGGACAATGTGACATCCATATTTCATCCCACAACCCCACAGGGGATCACAACCCACAATTTGGAAAGCTCTGCCTTAATCCTTGTATTGATCCTCCCGATATACCTAATTCTATTCTCGCTAGCCTGCAACGCTGTGAGTAATTCAGAAATTATGAAGACTCCGAGGTCCTACTTTTTAATTTCCTTCCTGACTCCTGAAAATCTGAATGCAGGACCTCAATAGCTGCTCTCTATCATTCATACTGATGTGTACAACAACTTCTGGATTACTCACTCGCCTTGCAAAATATTCTGTGCCCTTTCTGTGATGCCCTTTACCTTAGCACCAGGGAGGGAACAAACTGTGGGATTCATAATGCCAGATACTGAAATGCCTGTCTGACCCATAACTATGGAATCTTCTATAACATCTGTCTCTCTGTTTATCTTTCATCTGTCTCTCACTCTCACTTGCCCTCTCTCTCTCTCTCTCTCTTTCACATCCTCTTTCTGTCTCTTGCTGTCTGATCCTCTCAAATGGACTCTCCTCATACTATCTTACTTACACCTCTTCCTCTTTGGCTTGCAATTTTGCTGTTTATATGCTCATCTCTCCCATGTTCTCAAATGGGGCACACCTATCTCTTTCCCCCTGACTCCCAACCAACTGTTGGCAAGTATTTTTTTTCACAAAGGAAAGGTTTGCCCTTTTAATTGCACCATGTTACCTGCAGACAGGGTCCTCATGAAATCAGGGCAATCCAGGGAATTTCTTTACTTTTATGTGTATAATAAGCATAACCGTCAAGACGGAGGGGTACTTTGATCTATTGGCATCCTGTGTTTGAATTGCATATGCATTTAACCAGAACAGATTGTGTGTGTGTAACTCTGGTCATTAAAACAAGTTAAATTCCATTTAAGGAATTGACTATTTGGAGTAAACGTCTTGTGTTTAAAAGGGGTTGGTGCTGAAATTAGACCTTCTACCAACCTACACAATAGGTACATACTGAGTGAAACTTAACATTTCTTTGTCTCTATTGTTGACAACTTTGAGCTCCCCTAAAAAGACTGCAGATGCAGAATGCAGCACCTTAATAGCGACAAAGTCCTTGTGTCTCCATCTTAGCATAACAACTAATGCTTTAGTAGGATGTATTCTGGAAGTTTGGAAAGATCATAACAAGTTCATTGATACGAGATAATGCATGGCCTAGAAGATACAGTTTCAAACTGGGCCCTGGAGAGTCTGCTAGGGAACATTGAAGTTTCTTTATAGTTATTAGATTTCTATATTAACCTAGTATCTTTATTGCTATCAACTGATGGTGGCAATGGTTCAGAAAAAACAAAATTACTGATAGTTTTTTCAGAAAGAGATGTTCAGATATGTGGAGAGAATCTCAGACATGCACTTGTGGGAGCTTGTCTGCAATGTGCAATTTCAATACAGTAGTCATGAGTGTTTCTAAGTATTTACAGCCCCAGAGAGTGACCCACTGTGGCATTGGAAATCAGATGACCTGCAGTAAGGTAGCAGTGTGCTTAATCATTGGAACGCTCACTGGTAAATTCCAGTCTTATTACACTAGTGTTATCAGGATATTACGATATCCTGTGATATTTTGGGCTTCTGTTTTGGTCAAGCATTCAACCCACTTTCTTTTGGTACAACGTGGTCAGTGTCCAACATTCACGATTATTTTTCAATGCCTTTTTACGTTATTTGCATCACAGTAGTCATTTTTTTTTTTTAGTCATTCTTGGGATGTGGGTGTCACTAGCGAGGCCTGTTGTTTTAGCCCATCCCTAATTGCCCTTGAGAAGGTGGTGCTGAGTCGCCTTCTTGAACTGCATCCGTCCATGTGGTTGGTATAGCCACATCCACAGTGCTGTTGGAGAGGGAGTTCCAGGGATTTTGACCCAGTGATGGTGAAGGAATGGTAATATAGTTCCAAGTCAGGATGCTATTTGACTTGGAGGGGAACGTTTTGGTGTACCAATGTGCCTGCTGGCATTGCCCTTCGAGGCATTGGAGGTCTCTGGTTTGGGGTGCTATGGAAGAAGCCTTAGCAATTTGCTGCAGTGCATCCTATGGATAGAATATACTGCAGTAGAGGATGTGGATGCCTAATGTGATGGATTGATTAAATTAAATGGACTGTTTTGTCCTGGTTGGTCCACATTGCCATAACCTTTGCTGGTAAAGGAAGCCTTGAAACTATGCCTTTTGCAGCTGATGTTGCAGCACAGAATTAAACGTGAGACTATTTTTTGTAAATCCCTATTATCATGGCTACAATGAACCATAGAAGAGATACAATGCAGAAAGAGGCCATTCAGCCCATCGTATCTGCACCAGCCAAGAAAGAGAGAAAAGAAACGAATCGCTCATTTTAACCCCACTTTCCAGCACCTGGTCCGTAGCCTTGCAGGTTACAGCACTTCAGGTGCAAATCCAGATTTCATTTAAATGAGTTGAGCATTTCAGCCTTGACCACCAACTTAGACAGTGAATTCTATACACCCACCACCCTCTGGGTGAAAAAAGGTTTTCCTCACGTCCCCTCAAATCCTTCTACCAATCACCTTAAATCCATGCCCCCTGGTAACTAACCCCTCAGCTAGAGGAAACAGATCTTTCCTGTCTACCCTATGTAGGACCCTCATAATTTTGTACACCTCAATTAGGTGACTGCTAAGCCTCCTCTGAACTAAAGAAAACAATCTTAGCCTATTCAATATCTCCTCATAGCTGCAATTTTCAAGCCCTGGCAACATTCTCGTAAATATCCTCTGCACTCTCTCCAGAGCAACTATGTCCTTCCTGTAATGTGGTGACCATAACTGTACACACAATTCCAGCTGTGGCCCTACCAGCATTTTATAAGTTTCTTCATTTTGTATTCAATACCTTGCCCAATAAAGGAAAGCATTCCATATGCTTTCTTCACCACCTTGTCCACCTGTTCTACCACCTTCAGGATTCTGTGGACATGAACTGTAAGGTCTCGCACTTGCTCAACCCCTCTCAATTTCCTGTTTAGTGAGTATCCCCTTGCTTTGTTTGCCCTCACCCAAATGCATTACCTTACACTTTTCTGGATTGAATTCCATTTGCCACTTTTCTGCCCACTCAACTAAATCCTTGGTATCATTCTGGACTCAACAGCTATCCTCTTCACTATTGACTAGACAGCCAAATTTTGTGTCATCTGCAAATTTCCCAATCGTGCCTCCCACATTTAAGACTAAATCATTAATATATACAACAACAGCCACAGAGTCCTGTGGAACTCCACTGGAAACCGTTTTCCATTCGCAAAAACATCCATCGATCGTTACCCTTTGTTTCCTGTCACTGAGCAATTTTGGATCTAACCTGCCACCTTCCCCTGTATCCCATGGGATCTCACCTTCCTGACCAGACTGCCATGTGGCATGGGACCTTGTCAAATGCCTTACTGAAATCAAGGTAGACAACATCCACTGCACTACCCTCATTAATCCTTCTTGTTGCTTCCTCAAAATATTTATTAAATTAGCAAGACACGATCTTCCCTTAACATAACCATGCTGATTTATCCCTGATCAATCCTTGCCTTTCTAATTGACAGTTTACTTTGTCTCTCAGAATTGTTTTCAATAATTTGCCCACCACCGAAGTCAGACTGACTGGCCTATAATTTTCTGGCTTATCCCTCACACTCTTTTTAAATAATGGTACAACATTCACAGACCTCCAATCCTTTGGGACCTTGCCTGTATCTAGTGAGAATTGGAAGATGATCCTCAAAACATCCACTATTTCCTCCCTGGCTTTCTTCTACAGACTGAGATACATCCATCTGGCCCCAGTGATTTATCCACCTTCAAGGATGCCAGTCCCTCCAGTACTTTCTCTTTCACTATTTTTATTGTATCTAATGTGTCACACTCCTCTTTAACTAGAATGTCTACATCATCCTTCTCCTTAGAGAAGTCAGAGACAAAGTACTCATGAGAACCCTGCCCGCATTTTCTGCAGCAACTCACAAGTTACCATGTTCCTTAGTTATCCTCTTGCTCTGAATGTACTGCTAAAACACCTTAGGATTTTCTTTGACTTTACCTGCCGATATTTTTTCATATCCTCTCTTTGCTTTCCTAATTTCCATTTTTACTTCACCATGGTACTTTCTATACTCCAGGCTTTCTACAGTATTAAGTCTTTTGTGACTGTCATAAGCTTTCTTTTTCTGCTTTATCTTGGCCTGTCTGCTTCTGGATAACCAGGGGGCTTTAGATTTGGCAGTACCACCCTTTTTCTTTGTGGGGACATGCCTACATTGTGCCTGTAGAATCTCGCCTTTGAATGCCTCCCACTGATTTGACAGTTTTTCCTTCCAATAGCTGTATCCAGTCCACTCTCACCAGCTCACCTCTCAGCTTTGTAAAATTTGCCTTCTGCCAATTTAGAACTTGTAGTCCTGTTTTATCTTTGTCCTTTTCCATAACGATGCTAGATCTAAGTATATTATGGTCACTATCTCCAAAATGGCCCCTCACTGCTGCTTCATTTCCTGAGACTAAATCTAGAATTGTGCCCCCTCTCATTGGGCTTCTAATGTACTGGCTAAATAAAGTTCTCTTGAATGCAGTTCAAGAATTTTGTGCTCTTTGTACCCTTCACGTTGTTCGCATCCCAAATGATTAGGGTAGGTGAAGTCCCCAACTATTACTGCCCTCTTGTTTTTGCACTCAGAAATCTGTCTACATATTTGCTCTTCTAACTCCCTTCCACTATTTGGGAGTCTACAGTATTTGAGACTCTTTGTAGTATGGTTGCCCCTTTTTTATTTCTGAGCTCAAGCCATATGGCCTCATTTGATGCTTAATTTAGTGTATCATCCCTCCTCCCACCTGTAATTGATTTTTTCAACCAAAAATGGTACACCCACACTGTTTATAATCCCCCTCCCTATCCTACCTGAAAACTCTAGAACGAGGGATGTTGAACTGCTGAGTTTCTGTTATAGCGATGATATCATGCTGCCATGTGTCTATCTGTACTCTCAGCTCATTGGCTTTATTTACTATGCTCCTTGCATTTACATATATTACTTTTAACACTACCAAATTCCTGTGCTCTACACTTTTTAACTTGTGCTGCTTCTGTCTTTGACTCACTCACTAATTCTCATCTCCCGTTCCCTGCTCCAAATTTACCCCCAGGTTCCCATCCCCCTGCCAATCCAGTTTAAGCTGCTCTTCCCGACAGCACTAGCAAATCTCCCTGTGAGGATACTCGTCCCAGTCCTGATTCAGGTGTGGAACGTCTGGCTTGAACAGGTCCCACCGTCCCCAGAATTGGACCCAATGCCTCAGAATTCTGAGGCCCACCTTCCTACACCAGCTTTCCAGCCATGTGTTCAATCTCTCAATTCTGCTATTTCTATACTCACTTGCACGTGGGACTGGGAGTGATCCTGAAATTACTGCTTTAGAGGTCCCGCTTTTCAATCTCCTTCCTAGCTCCCAAATGTTTGTTTTCAGGACCTCATCCTCCTAAGTCATTGGTACCAACGTGGATCACGACCTCTGGCTGATCACCCTCCCCCAGAACAATGTCCTGCAGCCATTCCGTGACCCTGGCACTATGGAGGCAACACACCATCCTGGAGTTGCGTCTACGGCTACAGAAACGCCTGTCTCTTCCCCTAACTAATGAACCCACTGTTACTACTGCTCTTCCCCTCTTCTTTCTCCCCTGCTGTACAGCAGAGCTGCCTGTAATGCCACAAACTTCTCTCTGACTGCACTCCGAGGAGCCAACGTCCTCACCGGTATCCAAAATGGAAAGCTGATGGGTGAATAGGAACCCAGGGGACTCCTGCCCTACCTGTCTAGTTCTCTTGGACTGCCTGGCAGTCACCCATTCCTTTTCTGCCTCCAGGCTCCTAAGCTGTGGTGTGACCACCTCTCTGAACGTGCTATCCATGTAGCTCTCAGCCTCACACCAGGTTCTGCAGCTGGCAGCTCTTCCTGCACATGTGGTCGTCTAGGACACCGGTAGCGTCCACGACTTCCCACATATTACAAGACACATTCCACACGACTGAGTTGTCCTACCATGGCTTCAATTTACTTTCCTTGCGTTAATTTTGGTTTAGTTATGCAACTTTATTTTACCTGGCATTGGCTTAACTTTACTTCCCTTTTCTTGCGTTTCTTACTTAAACGTAAGTAGCCCTTTCTTTTAAAAAGAATGTGTTTCTCTAATTGTCAGCTACTTGATGACACTCCCTAACAGCAGTGTCTCACCAACCAATGAACTTATGTTTCGCCTGTGATGTTAGGTGCTGCTAACTGCATGTCCCAGGGTTCTCCTCTCGTACTTTCCTCTAGGTGCTGATGACTGCCTGGCTCGAGGTCATCCTCTTACACTCTCTCAGTGCGGCTGACTGCCTGTCCCAGGATCCTCCTCCTCACACTCTCCTCTAGGTGTATGTTGCGAGATGCAATGAGGTTTATAGGGAACTGCTCAGCTTTCAATTATCCTTCATTGAAGGCTATGAGCCTTTCACATGCACTTATGTCAATAGCTCTTTCCTTAAAAGTACATTTAAAAAGTCCAAAATTTTGCATTACTGGCCTGTTCAGTATAAGCTGTAACTAATAAACACAGCCTAACAACTCAACAAAAACAACTTGTATTTATAAAACACCTTTAATGTAGTAGTTGAGGCCTCCTTAGGCTGAATGGAGCAACATGCAGGCACTCTGGGTGGAAATGTTCCTGATTTGCACAAAATTGGTAATGGGCGGGAAAAAGGATGCTTTACCCACTGGCCGCAATGGCGGGTTTTTGCACCGTATTGTCCTATTAATGCCTCATTAATAATGCATTCCTGGGAAGTATGCCAGATTTTTGGCGGGGTGGCCACTGATTTGCGCGCCCTGCTGTCACCTTAGGCCTTCAAAAAACGGGATGCCATGTTTAAAGGGCACCCCTGCTAACACTGAGGGATTGGAAGCTGCTACAAAGTCATTGATGCCAAAGGGAGGGAACATGCTGCCCCCAAATTTAGTGACAACTCTCTCAGGTGCCTACTGGGCGCAGTGGGGGCCCATGGTGAAGTACTCTACACCTGATCTGGGCAAAGATCAGCAAGCAATGAAATTGGATGGACCACAATGGCAAACGACAATGGCAATCTCAGCCCTGTTGACCCTGCAAAGTCCTCCTTACTAACATCTGGGGTCTAGTGCCAAAATTGAGAGAGCTGTCTCACAGACTAGTCAAGCAAGCAACAGCCTGACATAGTCATTCTCATGGAACCTTATGAATAATGTCCCAGACACCACCATCACCATCCCTGGGTATGTCCTGTCCCACTGGCAGGACAGACCTAGCAGAGGTGGTGGCACAGTGGTATACAGTTGGGAGGGAGTTGCCCTGGGAGTCCTCAAAATCAGCTCCAGACACCATGAGGTCTTATGGCATCAGGTCAAACATGGGCAAGGAAACCTCCTGCTGATTATCACATACAGCTCTCCCTCAGCTGATGAATCAGTGCTGCTCCATGTTGAACACTACTTGGAGGAAGCACTGAGGGTGGTGAGGGCGCAGAATGTACTCTGGGTGAGGCAATTCAATGTTCATCACCAAGAGTGGCTCGGTAGCACCACTACTGACCGAGCTAGCCAAGTCCTAAATGACATAGCTACTAGACTGGGTCTGCAGCAGGTGGTGAGGGAACCAGCAAGAGAGAAAAACATACTTGACCTCATCCTCACCAACCTGCCTGCCACAGATGCATCTGTCCATGACAGTAAAGGTAGGAGCGACCACCGCACAGTTGTTGTGGAGACAAAGTCCCGCCTTCACATTAAGGACACCCTCCATTGTGACGTGTGGCGCTACCATCGTGCTAAATGGGACAGATTTCAAATAAATCTAGCAACTCAAGACTGGGCATCCATTTGGCGGTGTGGTACATCAGCAACAGCAGAATTGTACTCGAACATAATCTGTAACTTCATGGCCTGGCATATCCCCCACTCTACCATTACCATCAAGCCAGGGGATTAATTCTGGTTCAATGAAGAGTGCAGGAGGACATCTCAGGAGCAGCGCCAGGCATACATAAAAATGACGTGTCAACCTGGTGAAGCTATAATACAGGACAACTTGCATGCCAAACAGCATAAGCAGCAAGACATAGACAGAGCTAAGAGATCCCACAACCAACAAATCAGATGTAAGCTCTGCAGTCCTGCCACATCCAGTCATGAATGCTGGTGGACAATTAAACAACTCACTGGAGGAGGATGCTCCACATATATCTCCATCCTCAATGATGGAGGAGCTAGCACATCAGTGCAAAATATAAAGCTGCAGCATTTGATACAATCTTCAGCCAGAAGTGCCGAGTAGACGATCCATCTCGGCCTCCTCCGGAGGTTCTCAGCATCACAGATGCCAGTCTTTAGCCAATTCGATTCACTCCACATGATGTCAAGGAACGGCTGAAGGCACTGGATACTGCAAAAGCTATGGGCCTTGACAATATTCCAGCAATAGCACTGAAGACTTGTATTCCAGAACTTGCCGCAATCCTAGCCAAGCTGTTCCTGTACAGCTACAACACAGGCATCTATCTGGCTATGTGGAAACTTGCCCAGGTATGTCCTATACACAAAAAGCAGGAATAATCCAACCTGGCGAATTACTGCTTCATCAGTCTACTCTCGATCATCAGTAAAATAATGGAAGGGGTCATCAACAGTGCTATCAAGCGGCACTTGCTTAGCAATAACCTGACTGATGCCCAGTTTGGGTTCCGCCAGGGCCACTCAGCTCCTGACCCCATTACAGCCTTTCTTCAAACATGGACAAAAGAGCTGAACTCCCGAGGTGAGGTGAGATTGACTGCCCCTGACATTAAGGCCACATTTGACTAAGTGTGGCATCAAGGAGCCTTAGCAAAACTGGAGTCAATGGGAATCAGGGGGAAAACTCTCCACTGCTTGGAGTCATAGCTAACACAAAGGAAGGTGGTTGTTGGAGGTCAGGCATCTCTTCTCCAGGACATCACTGCAGGAGTTACTCAGGTTAGCGTCCTGGGATTACTCATCTTCAGTTGTTTCATCAATGACCCTCCTTCCATCATAAGGTCTGGATTAGGGATATTCACTGATGATTGCACAACGTTCAGTACCATTTATGACTCCTCAGATACTGAAGCAGTCCATGTCCAAATGCAGCAAGACCTGGACAATATCCAGGCTTGGACTGACAAGTGGCAAGTAACATCCACATCACACAAGTTTTTTTTTATTCATTCATGAGATGTGGGCATTGATGGCTGGGCCAGCATGTATAGCCCATCCCTTGTTGAGGGGCATTTAAGAGTCAACCACATTGCTGTGGGTCTGGAGTCACATGTAGGCCAGACCAGGTAAGGACAGCAGATTTCCTTCCCTAAAGGACATTAGTGAACCAGATGGTTTTTTACAACAATCGACAATGTTCCATGGCCATCATTAGACTTTTAATTGAGTTCAAATTCCACCATCTGCCATGGCAGCATTCGAACCCACATCCCCAAGCATTGCCCTGGGTCTCTGCATTACTAGTCCAGTGACAATTCCACTACACCATCGCCTCCCTAATTGAAGACCTGTCACAGTGCTCACCGACACCCTCCACATCGGTGGGACCTAGCTCTAGTGTAGCCTCGGGGTCACAATCTGGTGAGCTTGTTACACTGTCTGATTCACAGCGGGTAATGGCACAGACTTTCCAGCTGTCCGGCACACTGAGGACTGCTGGAGGCCAGATATCCGCTGAGTCTGAGTCAGATGAGGAGCCTCTGGACTCAGTGATACCTCAGTTGCCGGAGCTGCAAAGGCAAACTCAGGAACACCAGAAAGGGATGTCGCTGCACTCTTTAGATAGCAAGGCACACTGTCTGCCTTCAGTCTGAGGCGATAACTCCACTATGCCAATGCGCTGAGGTCAACACTGGTACAATGGCGGCTGCCATGGAGACCTTAGTCCAAGACATTGGTCTTGCACTGCTGCGAGGGCTGAACTCCATCGCTAACATGATAGTTAGCCTTCAACAGTGTCAATGCAAGGAGGGTGCAGGACACCTCAGTGTCACTCCAGTTTCCCCTTTTCCTCATGAAGACACCCAGGGGCCATCAGGGACCCAAAGGGAGGAAGATCAGCAGGTGCACACCCCAGGGCCATCCACCCAGATGACTCTGGAAATGTCCAGCCAATCTGAATCCTTTTTTCCTGTGACCCCAGCAGCTCCAGCTCTACATGTCGAGGAGGATACCACTGTCACACAGCAGGGACCTGAAAGCAAGCCCGGACCCTCCAGGTCTCAGCCCTCTGGAGGACTGCCAAGGTCGTCAAAGATAGAGCGTGGCAGTCAGTAGACTGCCCACCCCCACTGCCGCTGACGAAGGATAATGTGCATTTAAAGTTTCATGGCTGTGTCTCCATGTCGTGACCCTGATCATAGAGTGCAAGTGAGCTGCCCTCAGCCAGACAGGAATCGACATTCACAGGGGCAACGTGTTGATCTATGGAGTGACCTCACTGCATGTAGTCATCATCCTCCTGGAACCTAGCAACCATTAGGGCCTCTGCTCTGTCTCCATGACATAAATCTTATCACTGAGGGTATGTGCAATCCCGTCAGCCACACAGAAGTCAAATATTCAGATTCAAGGTGAGGCTGTCAGGACTGTCCTCACTGCATCTCATCATCACCCTCCACAAATCTTGCAGCTATGAGGGCCTCCCGAGCGAGCCTGCCTTCTCTGGCCAGTGCAGTGGCCTCATCACTGTCATCGTCGCCTTTGAGGACCTCATCATCTTCATTCCCTTTGATGCCCTCACCATCGGAGGATACGTGCAGCTCCTCCAACTCCTCGCCAGCCAGTACTTCCCCCTCTTTTCTTTGCAGTGTCAGGTTGCAGATCATGCAGCATGACGATGAGCGAGATCCTCTGGGGACTATATTGCAGTGCTCCACCAGGCCTGTCGGGGCACTGGAGCCACACCTGAACCTAATTTTCAAAATGTTAATCGTCTGCTCCACCAAAGTCCTGGTCACAGCATGAGCCCCGTTGTACCGTCGCTCTACTGCAGTCTGAGGCTGCTGCACGGGCATCATCAGTCATGTCCTCTGTGGGTAGCCCTTGTCCCGGAGGAACCAACCATGCAGCCTCTCTGGACCCTGGAAGATGTCAGGGATCTGAGACCTGCTTAGGATGTAGGAGTCCTTGGAAATCGTGCGCAGAACAGTAGGATGTGTTTGTGGTTGTTGCACACCAGCTGAACGTTGAGCAAGTGGAAGCCCTTCCAGTTGACGTAGTTGACTGCTTGCTAGTTGACGGAGACCTAAGCACCATGTGAGTGCAGTTGATGGCACCCTGCACCTCTTGCAAACCTGAGATCTGTGCAAATCCCAACACTTGCTTCCTGGGGCTTTTGTGATCCCAGCGAAATGCACAAAGTTCTGTGCCTTCATGAAGATGGCGTGCAGGACTTCCTGGATACACTTGTGCATGGAAGCTTGCAAGATCCTGCACAGGTCACCTGTGGAGCCCTGGAAGGAACCACTTACGTAAAAATTTAGCTCTGTAGTCACTTTCACCGCCACTGACAGTAGATGCCCTCCATGTCCCATGGCATTAAATGCTGCAGCAGGTGGCAACTGTGACCAACCAGTTCCCTAGACACATGCAGTCTTCAATGACACTGGCTTTAGGTCATCTGAAGGAATAACAGGCGGTGTCTATAGACCCTGGGTCTAGCGAGTTGCCTACGAGTGATGGCTCGCTGTGGATCTTAAGCGGCATGTACAGCAGGCCTGTCGCCCCTGCATCTTGAGGGAGCCAGGCACCTCTGCTGCACTCATATTCTTCTTCTCTGCTCCCTGTAAGCCATGAGGCATATTGCTAAATCACCAGGCTCCATGATCCTGATGTTTGTCTCCTGTAGGATCAAAAAGACAGGTACGTGGGTTAGCATAGGTGTAACTTGGTTAAGCTTGAAGGCCCCCTCATGCATGCAGGAGAGTGCTGCCCACTCCCCACTGGATGGCCAGTGTGTAATGGGCTCAATGGCTGCCCGAAACCTTCACCTCCACCCTACTCCACTTGACCAATTGGTGGCAGCTTCGGCTATGGGACTGCATGCTGTGCTGTCTGACTGCGCCTGAGCTTTCTCCTAACCCACACTGCAAGGCTGCACCTTTAGCTTGAAGCATAATGGATACTGGTCCAAACCTTAAAGAATTGCAAGGGGCTGTGAGCACCTCCACTAGTGACTCCACCATGGCCACCTTTCACAAGGGGATTGGACCACTTGCCCAGCCAGTCAATTGCTGTGCTGCCCCCTAAAATGCACATTAATTTGCAGCCTGTGCCTGAGGGGTGAAAGGTTTTGGAGCATTTAGTGGTACTTTCATGCTTTTGCGATGCTTGAGTGGGCAGAAAAGCTTCAGAGGCCTGACCACAAGCATGTTAGTGGAGCTGCAGCTGAACATATGAACAAGGAGTAGGCCATTCAGCCCCTCGTGCCTGCTCCACCATTTAATAAGATCATTGCTGACCTGATAGTAACCTCAAATCTGCATCCTGCCCACCCCCGATAACCTTTCACCCACTTGCTTACCAAGAATCTATCCACCTCTGCCTTAAAAATATTCAAAAGATTCTGCTTCCACCGCTTTCTCAGGAAGAGTTCCAAAGACTCATGACTCTCAGAAAAAAATTCACCTCATATCTGTTTTAAATGAGCGACCCCTTATTTTTAAACAATGACCCTTAGTCCTAGATTCTCCCACAAGAGGAAACATCCTCTCCACATCAGCCTGTCAACTCCCCTCAGGATCTTGTATGTTTCAATCAAGTTGCCTCTTACTCTTCTAACCTCCAGCAGATACAAGCCTGGCCTGTCCAACCTTTCCTCATAAGACAACCCGCCCATTCCAGGCACTGGTCTGGTAAACCTTGTCTGAACTATTTCCAACACACTTACATCCTTCCTTAAATAAGGTGATCAATTCTGTACATAGTACTCCAGATGCGGTCTCACGAGTGCTCTGTATAACTGAAGCATAACCTCCCTACTTTTGTAATCAATTTCCCTCACAATAAATGATAACATTCTATTAGATTTCTTAATTACGTGCTGTACCTATATACTAGCCTTTTGTGATTCATGCACTAAGAACCAGATCCCTCTGCATCTCGGACCCTGTGCAATCTCTCACCATTTAGATAATATGCCTCTCTTTTATTCTTCTTGCCAAAATGGACAATTTCACATTTTCCCACATTATACTCCATTTGCCAAATCTTTGCCCACTCAACCTATCTATATCTTTTTGTAGCCTTCTTATGTCCTCTTCACAAATTACTTTCCTACCTGTCTTTGTGTCATTAGCAAATTTGACAACCTTCCCATCCATCCCTTCATCCATGTCATTTATATGAATTGTAAACAGTTGAGGTCCCTGCACTGATCCCTGTGGCACACCACTCATTACATTTTAAAAAATCCCATTTATGCCTACTCTGCTTCCTGCTAGCCAGCCAATCTTCTATCCATGTCAATATATTACCTTCTATACCATGAGCTTTTATTTTCCACAATAACCTTTGATGTGGTACTTTATCAAATGCCTTCTGGAAATCCAAGTACGTTACATCCACTGGTTCCCCTTTATCCACAGCACATGTTACTTCATCAAATAGCTCCAATAAGTTGGTTAAACATGATTTCCTTTTCGCAAAACCATATTGATTCTGCCTGATTACCTTGAACTTAACTATGTGCCCTGCTATAGCTTTTTTAATAATAGCTTCTAACATTTTTCCTATGACAGATGTTAAGCTAACTGTCCTGTAGTTTCCCGCTTTCTGTGTTCCTCCCTTTTTGAGTAATGGAGTTCCATTTTCTACCTTTCAATCTAATGGAACCTTTCCGAATCTAGGGAGCTTTGGAAAATTAAAACCAATGAATCAAGTATCTCATCAGCCACTTCTTTTAAGACCCTAGGATGAAGTCCATCAGGATCCAGGCACTTGTCAGCCTGCAGCTCCAACAATTTACTCAGTACCACTCCTCTGGTGATTGTAATTTTCCTCCCTTCCATTTCCTGATTTATAGCTGCTTCTGGGATGTTACTTGTATCCTCTACAGTGAAGACTGATACAAAATACCTATTCAATTCATCTGCCATTTCCTTGTTTTCCATTATCAATTCTCCAGACTCACTTTCTAAAGGACCAACACTCACCTTGTTAACTCGTTTCTTTTTTAAAATATTTATAGAAACTAGAATTTTTCCCTATTTATTAATATTTTAGTCATTCCTTGCTGTTGATTATATTCTGTCCAATCGTCTGGCCTTCCACCTATCTTTGCACAATTATATACTTTTTATTTGATACTATCTTTAACCTTGCAAGCTAACCACGGATGGTGTGTCCATCCCTTGGACTTTTTCTTTCCTTTTGGAATGTACCTATTCTGTGTATTATGAAATACCGCCTTAAATATTTACCACTGCATCTCTATTGACCTATGCCGTAACCTAATTTGCCAATTCACTTTCAACAGCTCTGCTTTTATGCCCTCATAATTTCCCTTATTCAAGTTTAAAAGCATTGTATCGGATCTAGTCCTCTCTCCCTCAAACTGAATGTAAAATTCAAGTGTATTATGGTTGCTGCTACCTAGGGGCGCTTTCACTATGAGGTCATTAATTAGTCTTATCTCAAGCTCAATACCAGATCTAGTTTAGCCTGCTTTCTAGTCGGCTCCAGAATGTGCTGGTCTAAGAAACTATCCTGGAAAAATTCTATGAACTCTTCATCTAGGCTACCTTTGCAGATCTGACTTTTCCAGTCTATATGTTGATTGAAATCTCCTCTGATTATTGGCATACCTTTCTGACAAGCTCCCATTGTTTCTTCCTTTATGCTCCATTCTACTATGTGATTACTATTAAGGGGCTTGTACACAAATCCCACAAGTAACTTCATGCCTTTACCATCTCTCATCTCTATCCAAACCGTTTCCACATCCTGGTTTCCTGAACTTAGGTCATCCCTCTCCATTATGGTAATACCATCATTAACTAATAGGGCCATCCCTCCATCTTTTCCTTGCTTCTTGTCCTTCCTAAATGTCCTATATTCTTTAATATTCAGGTCCCAATTCATGTCCTCCCACAGCTATGTCTCAGTAATGGCTATCAAATGAAACCTATTTATTTCTATGTGCACTCTCAGTTCATCTGTTTTGTTTCGAATGCTTTATGCAATCAGATACAGAGCCTTTAGTTTTATCTTTCATTATTTTTATAACCTCTAGCCTCATCTATTGACTTACTGCTAGATTTGTACTCTGTATCCCTTCCTGTCACAGTTTGTTTTTCATTTCCAGTAATAATACCTTTCTCTTTTACCTCATCTCTACTCTTTGATTTACCACATTTTCCCAAATTTATATCCTTGTCCTCAGTACTTTGTTTAAAACCCTCTCTACTTCCCTAGTCATGCGGCTCACTAGAACACTGGTCCCAGTACAGTTCAACTCTAGACCATCCCAATGGTACAGACCCCACTCTGTCTCTCTCAGGTCGAAGTCTCTCCTCTGTGACCGTGCACCTCTTACTGACCATGCGCTTTAAAAGTCCCCTTCCTATATAGAGCTTGATGAGTCACTCTCTATATTAGCTTCCTGCTACAGTAATCAACACTTATTCAGGCAAGGAATTTCAGGTGATTGACAGCTAACTGCCTGTTTAATTGGGCTATTTAACTTAAAGTCTGCTAGTTCTAGGTCAGAATGTGACTCTTACTCCAAGATCGATCTTGAAAAAGATTTACCAGTTGAATTTCCACTTTGAACCAAATTTCCAAATATACTGTTTTTTGTTTTCTGTTTTTGTTTCAGATTTCCAGCATTCGCAGCATTTTGCTTTTATCCCAAATATACTCACTCGGTCTCTGTCATAGAGTTATAGGGTTATACAGCACAAAAACAGGCCCTTCGGCCCATTGTGCTCATCTAAATATTTCTTACATGTTGTGAGGGTTCCTGCCTTTACCATCCCCTCGGGCAGTGTGTTCCAGATTCCAACTACCCACTGGGTGAAAAATGTTTTCTTCAAATCCCCTCTAAACCTCCTGCCCCTTAACTTCAAACTATGCCCCCTGGTTATTGACACCTCTGCTAAGGGAAAAAGTTTCTTCCTATTGACCCTATCCATGCCCCTCATAATTTAGTATACCTCTATCAGGTCTCCCCTCAGCCTACTCTGCTCTGAGGAAAACAACCCTAGCCTGTCCAGTCTCTCGTCATAGCTGAAATGCTCCAGCCCAGGCAACATTCTGGTGAATCTCCTCTGCAACCCTGTGTAATCACATCCTTCCTATAGTGTAGCAACCAGAACTGAACACAGTACTCCAGATATGCCCTAACTAGCGTTTTACACAGTTCCAACATAACTTCCCTGCTCTTACTCAGGCAGAAGTCTCCCCTCTGCGACCGTGCACCTCTTTCTGAATGAACGGTCTCAGCTGTGGAAGAATGCTCACTTTTGACAAGTGTGTGGCCGCTTCCCTTGTCCACCTCCCTCCAGCACATGCTCGAGTATCTCGTTCAGTTTGTGCTGCCTTTCCCTCCACACCAACCCCTGCCCCTCCCACATTCTGGTCTCACTCGCACTGGAGCCCTTGCCCTGGCACCACACTGAAAGCCAGCCAGGAAAAGGCGACTTGTCTGCACCTCCCATGAGTGCATGGCACCCCTTCTTTGATGTCCTACAAACGATGCTTGCGAGCACTGCACAAGGTTGTGTGCACTCACCTCTGAGAGTTCCCCTTGAAGTTCAGCACGCCAGGTGCATGCCTTTTAAAGACACACTGTTCTGAAGTCACACTGGCATGTGCAGTAAATTTGATGTGAGGCGGTGATTCTGGCGAGCAGGGCTGCTTATTAGATGCAAATGTGTTAAAATTATGTTCCTGGTGTGCGGCGGTGGGAGCAGAAGATCGCAAACTGGCCTCTCAATGGCGTAAAATTGATTTTTGGCCTTCTCGACGTGTGTGTGTGTGTGTGTGTGTGTGTGTGTGTGTGTGTGTGTGTGTGTGTGTGTGTGTGTGTGTGTGTGTGTGTGTGTGTGTGTGTGTGTGTGTGTGTGTGTGTGTGTGTGTGTGTGTGTGTGTGTGTGTGTGTGTGTGTGTGTGTGTGTGTGTGTGTGTGTGTGTGTGTGTGTGTGTGTGTGTGTCATCAACCCCAGCACCACCTCGTCGCCGGCCATGCAGCTCAATGTCAAAGGGGCTGGAAAATTCTGGCCTGTATCTTTGTATGATTTTCCTTGCCTGATAAGACTTCAGCACAATGGGGTAGGCTAACAGTTTTGATTCCTGACTTTAAATGGTGGCTTTGACACTGCTCAGAGAGGGAAAAGTGTATGAATAAGACAGGTTTATTTCAAGGATTGCTGGAATTAATGTATTTTTTACTGGCATTGACTTGGAAGTTAATCAGCTGTTACTTAAAAATGTCATGAAAGTCACACCGATTGTTATGCCCACACGTGCACAGACATTATGGAATGACGCAAATGATGTTGTCATCACTTTGTGGGAATAAGAGTCAAGTCTTTTCAACAGAATTTCAATGAGAATTCATGAAAGTCTTAAACCTCTATAAATGCCCAGTTTAGCAGAGATTTTAATACATTTTTCATATAGGGGGGTTTGATTACATTTGACATCTTTTATATTATCTGTTTTTCACCCACCAAGCTTATTCTGCAACCTACGTCAAGGTTGGCCGCTGGTGCCCTGTGTCTGAACTGGCAACCAGGTGGCAACAGAGATTCCCCTGGTAAGAGTCTCTCTGATTTTTAAAAAATCACCCTCCAGCTCCTCTCCACCTTCACTGGAAGATAAATTAGCTGTGCATCTGAGATCATGAAGTGGAGTGAGACTTGAACCAGCTTCTGTACAATTATCGTTTTTAAAACAAATTGCTCAGGAAAGACTGATGTGAAATAACGTATTTACCTTAGATGTATCTCTTCTTTGAAGTGGGGGTTAAGAATAAGTATTCACATACAGGCGATGTTTTTTCCCTCTTGGCTTTATGTTGTTCAGGTTTTACTCAATGTCATGTTACTAGATTTGCCAACTGTCGTTCAGTGTGTTCCTGGAGGTTTCATTGCTTGCCCTCCAACTGGCTTGTTCAGTCAATCAACACTTCATTTATCCCATCTCCAATATCTTTCTAATTAATATGTAGATTTTAAAGAAAATGGGGAAACAAACCACTTTTTTTTAAAATGCCCTTTTGCGATTTCTCTTGAATTGCTCACAGCAGTGCAGAGTCCAAACTCCAGGGCAATCCTGAAAGGTTGGTAACATAAAAGTCAATGGATCATAATGTGAAGAATACTGTTCCATAAATTGATGAATTTGATGGGCCGAGGGGCCTATTTCTGTGCTGTATAACTCTATGACTTGTTATGGTCTGGTCACGAGAAGTAGATTTCCTCATTCTAGTATTAGTTTTCCTTTTTAAGCAGGCTCAGTCTTCTTGAGAGAGTTTTTGACAAACTTTTTCTGGCCTGGACCATGTGATATTTTGGAAGTATACAAGTCACATGATGGTGAACAGTGCATCTGTACTGCAAACAGCCAGTTAATATCAGTGTCTCGGGGTCACTAGTAGCTATCTTGAAAATGTTCTAAATGTTCAAAAGACTTAAATTGAGAGGCTGAGACCAGCAGTAAATGGACTCCTGCAGCTGTATTGTTATGTGCCAGATTAAGCTATTGCACTCCGCTCACTCATTGATGCCAGAGGCCGAACAGATTCTTCCACTGTTGAGGAGACAGCTGCTGCATTCTACCCAGAAACTCACATCGAGAGCAGACCTATCTTGTGGAAATTTGCAATTTGTTTCCTATATGTCTTGCATCTTGATTATTGTCCCAGAACCACATTGCAAGATATTCCCTTTCTGTATGCTTTGCTTGACCTATCTTGTGGATGCCTACTGTTGTGAGTATTACACAGCCAACCAATGCTTCAGGTTTAGTATCTGTTTGTCTACATCTATTAATTTTTTAAATCTCCATGGAGTGGACACTCTTTAGATCACCTTAACTTGTGGCTCAATTCCTTTTTGTAACTGCTGTTTACTAAGGATTTCTGCCCTTGGTGAAACTGACTACTGATCATTGGTGGAGAGAGATGATAGAGTCTACTACACACAAATTGTGGCAGAAGCTTTGAAAGACAAATAGTTTGCTTCTAGTGTGATTCAACTAATATCTGAAATGTGTCATTAAAAATCAATAACTCGTGGTGTAAATAAAATTGTTAATTTTGATTGGAGAAGAACAGTCATGTAGTGGGAATAATAATTGTACTGTGCCTGAGATAAATAATCATAACAATCTGTTTAATATAGTGATTAAAGGAAATAACTAAGCTGAAAATTTGTCTTACGAAAGCTTTTGGTGTGGCTTGTATCCAATTAAATCCCCTTCCTTCCATTTTCCCCTTAATGTCTGTCAGGTGATATGAGATAGCAACATATAAGCAAAATAACTAAAGGCCAACCCTAGAGGAGCGTGGGAAGCAATAGTCTCTGTTGATTGTCACTAGTGAATATGTTAAAACTTGTGTTTTCCATGTATGGGTTAAATCTCCAGTGAAGGGAATTAATTTGGTAAAGTTGTGTTGAAGCCTAATTGCTTGTTTACTTAAAGGATCTGAGACCCAGGATCAATTAGATTTTTTTGTGAAAAGCAAAATAATGCTACAGTGCTCAGATCCCATTTTTGAAATATCTAATTTAGTCAATGCAGAAAATGTACCCTCTTAAGAACATAAGAAATAAGAAATAGGAACAGGAGTAGGCCATATGGCCCCTCGAATCTACTCTGCCATTCCACAAGATCCTGGCTTTTGTGATTATGGCCTTAACTGCATTTTCCTGCCTGTCCCCCATAACTCTTGACTGCTGTATTGTTCAACAACCTGTCTGCCTCCCTTGAATATATTCAGTGACCTGGCATCCTTAGCTCTCATGAAATATCAGAAATTTCATGAGCCTCAGAGAAGAAATCCCTCTCAATTCCGATTTAAATGGAGTACACCTTATTCAGAAACTATGTTGTCTAGTTCCACATTCCCCCACAAGGGGAAACATCAGGCAAGATTTTTCCTGCCACCTGAAGAGTCAACTGGGAATGCATCCATTTAACTTTCGGCAGGGGAGGAATTTCCACCTTAAAAGCTGCTGGATGGCAGACAGCTTTGTAGACCCTGCAGCACCAGGTTTGAGCAGCGGCCTCTGCTGGGACTATAACCAGCCCCTGAAGGAGTGGAGCAAATGGAGGCTGGATTGAAGATAAGTCCAAGGTATCACTGAGCAAAGGGAGTGAGGAGGTTGGGGGGTTGGGTTTTAGAGGCTGAGGGCTCATAGATACAGGATACAGATAGTCGCTGTGTTCTGTGCACTGCATTAACATCGAAATGCAGGAGGGAAACAACATCAGCCCTGAAGAAGAGGAGGAGGCAGGAGCCTCATCTCATGTGGAAGATTGGGAAGCAAGGAGTGATGTTGAAGGGGATCCACATCAGCGGGCTGCTGCCGATGTGCATGCCATGGAAGTTAATGCATGACAGGCAAGGGGCCACCTCATACCCACCCACTTCCAGCTACCTGGTCACATGGAGCGACACAAAATCAACAACCTCACCAGTTTTCCAGGAATGCATGCAAGAACTGGCGGTGCTCTTCCTCGGCCGTCCACAGAGGAACATGTCTCAATCTGTGAGCAAGAAGCCAGTGCCCCTTAAACACCCAATATTAAACATACATCTCTGAAAGGACAATATCATGAGGACCTCAGATGAAAAAACACATGCTAAATAAAGCACAACAACATATTAATGTGACACTAACATTCCATCCAGAATATAGTTTAAACACCGATGCTTTTCTTTTGATAAAACCAATTAAACTAAATTAGGAAAACCGAGGTAAAAAACAAGATGCAGCCCCTTAAAGGGACACTGTGAACTAAAAGTCAAATGTTAAAGGGATAAACACCAGTGCCACCTTACTGTGCGAAAGTGAACTTTTTGAAATGATTCTGCGTGCTGTGGTGAGGTGCAATTTTTTTTCCCCATTTCACAAGACATGGGCTTCGCTGGCTGGGCCAGTACTTATTGCCCATCCCTAGTTGCCCTGAGAAAGCGGTGGTGAGCTGCAGTCCATGTGGTGTAGGTACATCTACAGTGCTGTTAGGGAGGGAGTTCCAGGATTTTGACCCAACGATATATTTCCAAGTCAGGATGGCGAGTGGCTTGGAGAGGAACTTCCAGGTGGTGGTGTTCTGTCTGCTGCCCTTGTCCTTCTAGATGGCAGTGGTTATGGGTTTGGAAGGTGCTGTCGAAGGTGCCTTGTGAGTTGCTGCAACGCATCTTGTAGATGGTACACACTGCTGCTGTCGGTGGTGGAGGGAGTGGATGTTGGAGGTGGTGGATGTGGTGCCAATCAAGTGGGCTGCTTTGCCCTGGATGGTGTCAAACTTCTTGAGCATTTTTTGAGCTGTACTCCTCTAGGCTAGTGGAGAGTATTCCATCACACTCCTGACTTGTACCTTGTAGATGCCCTGTAGACTTTGGGAAGTTGAGGTGAGTTACACACCGCAGAGTTCCCAGCCTCTGACCTGCTGTTGTAGCCATGGTATTTATATGGCTAGTGCAGTTCAGTTGCTAGTCAATGGTAATACCTAGGACATTGATTGTGGGGGATTGCATGCCCAACATCTGTAAATGTAGCAGATGCAGGCATATGCTTTCTCTACCCCATGGTCTTTGATGACTGTGGTGGGTGTCTGCTGGCAGCCCTAGGCCATGATGGGCCTGGGCATATAGTCTCTCCTGCACCAGTGCAGTTTGGGTCACTCATAGTGGTGCTGGGGATCTCCTTACAATACTCAGAGTGTCTTGAGAAGAACAACCAAGTGTGCCAGACTGCACCTCCCCTGGCCTATCAGTGCAACATTGTGACATCTCTGAACACAACTGAATCCGTTGATGCAACTTTTATGAGAATGGAATTTCTTCTACCTGGATCCTCAGGTTTTCTGTTGCAATATTCACACATTTGTCAGTGTTGGCTAGTTCAATTGCATCCTCCCTCTGAAGACTACATGCAGAATTTCAGCTATTCAATCGGGCTTGCTGCCCTTATAAATATGGTGCCTTCTCCTGCTTGGAGATTGGATGATGTCGGAGCCCATCTGGTGACAAGTGCCCGTCACACATTCATGATCGGGTTCTGGCATCCTCATTCTTCCTGTGCCAGATTCCCAATCTCTTCCAGGTCTGCTGATGGACTCATTGGGAGGGCAAAATCTACACCCTTGTTAGAGTAATGTAATCGGTTTCATTGTCTTCTGTGGATCCTCTCATGGCTGAAGAGTCCGAAACAGGATGGACATCTACTGAGCTGGCAGATCATATTGTCACTGTTGGTGCTTGGGGGGATCATCAGCTGCGCCACCTCTGTCCTCCTGGGCATGTCAGATGTTGCAAGTTTGGTGTAGATGGTCTTTGAAACATGCTGAACTAAGCTTCAGCGCTTGCCTATGCTGTGGCCCATCGGCTGCAGTGTTTTCCAAAAGAGAGTGGTCTTGCAATGTATTAGTTTGTAAGGCTCCTTTTTAGGGTGCCTTTGTATTGTCTGTGCTGCCCACCTTGTTACTTGCCCTGAGACAGTTCTCCATAGAAGATCTGCTTGGGGATTCTGTAATCATCCACTTGGGAAACATGGCCTGCCCATTTCTGCTGAATTTTCTGGAGGGTTACTAATTATAAGATAAAACTTGGGATCATATGGTTCTTATCACTCAATACCACACTGTTCAAAAAACAAATTGGAAGATTTAAATTTCTACTTCAAATTTGAAAATAGCCAATGTGGTGAAAAGCTTGATGAATCAGTAGCTTCAGTACAAGCTCTGTGATCCTGCACCTTATGTTAATAATACCAAGCTGATAAGTTTTATTTGAGGTTCATCAAATTTTGTAAACATTATTGATAAAGAAGAATTGTGTTCAGATTAACATTCCTCATTTAGCAGCACATTGATCACAGATAACAAGACTATGGATTGTTAAATTTGAGATTAAATATGGAGCAACCCAAGCCTAATGATGACAGTGGCCCTGATGTCAGTATTTAACTGTAAAACGTATCATTGAGAAAGAGCCATTTTGCAAGCTTGCTGATAGATGTGTGTTCTATTGGGGCTTCCAGTTGTGGGAGGGCAGAAATTTTCTCCTGGCCCTATAGCTCTGATTTTAATAGTGTGGCTACAGTGTACTGGAGTCTAAAGTGGGTAGCTCATGTTAAATGGATCCAAGCCAAGTGGTGAAGTACAAAATAGGACACAGACCTTTTCCTTGTTAGTAGGTTTATTCACAGGATGTAGCTTTACAGACCTCTGCCTCCTTGCTACCAATCCTGTGTTCCAGCTGACCCTTTTTATACTCTTTTCAGTATAGCAATAAAAACAAATAAACTAATTAAATTAACAAATGGGGCTTACTTACCTGACATTGCATCCTGCCTCTGGCCTGCCACCCTCAAGTGTCAAGAGTGTGGGCACACCATCCATTAATTGGCCAATCTAGGGAAAATCACAAATGAGTGAGTGTTTCCCACTGGCTTCTGACCTTTATTTGAGCCTGACAGTGGGATTCACAAGACTGCAGAGAAATCCTGCACTAGGATTTTCCATTCAATGTGATAGGTATCATGCCCATCAAACAAATATTTCTCCTGGCATGTATCTGACTTTGGACAGTGCAGTTATCAAGAAGGTTTTTGGAGAGTTGTATGTATACTGGTCTGTTTATCAATCTGTTAGCAACTGGTCTGTTCCCAGTTCCTTACCTTGCATTCATTCGTACTCACTTGTACCAAGGGCTGGAAACAGAACATTACCTGAGCTATAGACTGCAGAGATGATTGAGACTCGTGTCATTGAGTTTGCCAAGTGTAGGTTATGGG
Source organism: Carcharodon carcharias (assembly GCF_017639515.1). Classification (NCBI taxonomy): domain Eukaryota; kingdom Metazoa; phylum Chordata; class Chondrichthyes; order Lamniformes; family Lamnidae; genus Carcharodon; species Carcharodon carcharias. The sequence goes on along the minus strand of NC_054467.1, from coordinate 223,825,329 downwards.
CACTTGATAGAAAATGCTGAAACACTAAAAATTAATTAATACAGTCAATAAATTAAAAATATGGAATTGAAAGCTCATCTCAGTATTGGTGCCATGGAACTGTCATTGATTGTATAAAAACCTGCCTTTAGAAAAGGAACATACGAAATGGTGCAGAAGAAGGCCATTCACCCCCTCAAGCATGCTCCGCCATTTAATAATACAGTGGCTGATCTGTTTGTGTCTTGAATTCCACATTCCCATCTACCCCTGATAACCTTAGATTCTTGTTAGGCAAGGGAATCAATTTACCGACCCCTTAAAAAGATTCAGAGCACCCCCCCACCTCCCACAATCCACCACCTTCTGAGGCACAGAGTTCCAAAGTTGCACAACCCTCCGAAAAAGCTTCTCCTCATCCCTGTCCTATAAGAGTGACCCCTAATTTTAAAACAGTGCCTGTAGGTCCGGGCTTACCCAAAAGAGATAACATCCTTTCCACGTCCACCTTGTCAAGACCATTCAGGATCTTATATGCTTCAATCAAGTTGCCCCTCACTCTTCTAAACTCCAGTGGAAACAAGCCCAGCCTGGTCCAACCTTTCCTCAAGACAATCTGCTCAATCTAGCTATCAGTCTAGTAAACCCCTCTGAATTGCCTCCAACGCATTTACATCCTTCCTTAAATAAGGAGACCAAAACTGTATACAGCATTCGAGATGTGGTCTCACCAATGCCCTGTATAATTAAAGCATAACATCCTTACTTTTATGTTCAATTCCTCTCGTAATAAAGGATAGCATTCCATTAGCCTTCTTAGTTACTTGCTGTACCTGTATACTAACTTTATGTGACTCATGCACTAGAACACCTAGATCCCTCTGTACTGTGGAATTCTGCAGCCGTTCTCTGTCTATGTAATACTCTGCTTTTTTATTCTTCATGCCAAAGTGAACAACTTCACATTTTCCCACATTCTATTCCATCGGCCAGATTTTTGCCCACTCGCTCAACCTATCTATATCCTTCTGCAACCTCCTTCACAACATACTTTTCTACCTATCTTGGTCATCTGCAAATTTAGCTACCATGCCTTCACTTCCCTCATCTAAGTCATTGATATAAATTGTAAAAAGTTGAGGCCCCAGCACAGACCCCTGTGGATCCATTCGTCACATCCCGCCAATCAGAAAAGGACCTATTTATGCATACTCTGCTTTCTGCCAGCCAGCCAATCTTCCATCCATGCTAAAATGTTATCCCCGACACCATGAGCTTTTATTTTCTGCAATAACCTTTGATGTGGCACCTTCTTAAATACTTTCTGGAGATCAAAGTACAGTACGTCTACAGGCTCCCCTTTATCCACAGCGCATGTTACTCCTTCAAAGAACTCCAATAAATTGGTTAAACATGATTTCCCTTTCACAAAACCATGCTGACCCTTCCCAATTATCTTAAGTTTTTCTAAGTGCCCAGCTATAACCTCCTTAAAGATCAATTCTAACACCTTCCTTATGATAGACATCAAGCTAACTAGCCCTTGGTTTCCTGTTTTCTGCTTCCCTCCCTTCTTGAATAGTGGGGTTATATTTGGCACTTTTTGGCCTGATACCTTTCCAGAATCTAGCGAATTTTGGAAAATTAACACCAACACATCTACTACCTTATTTTCCACCTCTTTTAAGACCCTAGGATGAAGTCTAATAGGATCCGGAGACTCGTCAGTCCGCAGCTCCATCAATTTGCTCAATACTGCTCCTGTGGTGATTGTAATTTCACCAAGTTCCCCTCTCTCACCTCCTGATTTATAGCTATTACTGGAATTTTTTTGTATCTTCTGTAGTGAAGGCAGAAGCAAAATATTTGTTCATTTCATCCACCATTTCCTTTTTATCTACTATTAACTCCCCATTGTCACTCTCTAGAGGGCCAACAGTCACTTTCTAGCTAGCTTCCTCTCATAGTCTAATTTCTTTCTCCTGATTAATCTTATAGTCATTCTCTGCCATTCTTTATATTCTGACCAATCATCTGACCTGACACTCATCTTTGCGCAGTTATATGTTTTTTCCTTAAGTTTGATGCTTTCCTTAACTCCTTTAGTTAATCATGGATGGTGGGTCCACCCCATAGAATTTTTCTTTATCGTAGGAATATACTTATTCTGTGTATTCAGAAATATCCCTTTAAATGTCTGCCACTGCTTCCCTATTGATCTATCTTCTGGCCTAGTATTCCAGTTCACTTCAGCTAGCTCAGCTTTCATGCTCACATAGTTACCCTTATTTAAGTTTAAAATACTAGTCTTAAACCCAGTCTTCTCCTTTTCAAACTGGATGTAAAATTCAATCATATTGTGGTTACTGCTACCTAGGGGTACCTTTACTCTGAGGTCATTAATTAATCCTGTCACATTACCAACTCTAATATAACCTGGTTGGTTCCACAATGTGCGGCTCTTAGAAACTCTTGAAAGCACTCTATGAATTCCTCTTCCAGGCTACTACTGCCAATTTGGTTTTTCCAATTTATATGTAGATTAAAGTCACCCATGATTATTGCTGTCCCTTTATCACAAGCACCCAATATTTCTTCTTGTGTACTTAGTCCTACATTTGTGGCTACTATTAGGTGGCCTGTAGACACTCCCACTAGTAACTTCTTTCCCTTGCTATTCCTCATCTCCACCCAAACCAATTCTACATCCTGATCTCCTGAACCGAGGTCATCTCTAACTATTGCACAAATGCCATCCATGATCAACAGTGCTACCCCTCCACCTTTACCCAGCTTCCTATTCTCTTTGAATGTCAGATACCCCTCAATAATCAGCACCCAACCCTTGTCGTCCTCCAGCCACATCTCTGTAATGGCTATGAGATCATATTTCTTTACTTCAACGTGCGCTATCAATTCATTTGCTTTGTTATGAATGCTACGCACACTCAGATACAAATCCTTTAGTATTGTCTTTTTGTTATCTTTGTAATAACTTTGACTGTTGGTGTATTCTTAGGTTTTTTTTTCTCTTTGTCCCTTACTGCCATTCTCTGATCCTCATTTCCTATATTACTATTTTGCTCTCCTGCCTTGATTTGCAGCATCTACCCAAGCTTGATCCCTCACCTCCTTGTTTAGTTTAGAACCCCTCTACTCCCCTAGTTATGCGGCTCGCTAGAATACCGGTCCGAGTACGGTTCAGGTGTAGACCATCCCAAAGGTACAGTCCCCACTTTCCCCAGTACTGATGCTAGTGCCCCATGAATCGGAATCCACTTCTCCCACACCAGTCTTTGAGCCACATATTAATTTCCCTAATCTTATTTGCCTACCCCAATTTGCACATGGCTCACCTTTGAGGTTCTGCTTCTTAATTTGGTGCCTAGCTTCTCATACTGACTATGCAAAACCCCTTTCCTCATCCTGCCTATGTTGGTACCTACATGAACCAAGACAACTGGATCTTCCCCCTCCTACTGTGAGTTTTTCTCTAGCCCTGAACAAATGTCCCAAACCCTGGCACTGGACAGGCAACACAGCCATCTGGACTCTTTGCTGCAGAGAAGTGTCAATTCCTGTCACTATGCTGCCCCGAGCAATAACTACGTTACTTTGTACTCCCCCTTGCTTGAATGGCTTGCTGTACCACAGTGCCATGGTGAGTCAGCTCATCCACCCTGCAGTTCCCACTCTCATCCAAACAAACTAAAAGAACCTCAAAGCTGTTAGACAACTGCAGAGGCAGACACTCCTACCAGCTGGATCCCCTTACCTGCCTCGGCTGCAGTAAAACTCTCCTGCCTCTGACCACCTTCCAAATCAGAAGACCCTATGCTAAGGGGTGTGACTGCCTCCTGGTACAAAGTGTCCAGGTAACTTTCCCTCCCTGACGTGTCGCAGTATCTGCAGCTCGGCCTCCAGCTCAATGACTCTGAGCTGAAGCTCCTCAGGCTGCAGACCGTTACTGCAGATGCGTTTGTCCTCAATCACACTGGTATCCAGGAGCTTCCACGTGCTGCAGCCACGACACATGACCTGTCCTACCATCCTTATGTCTATTAATTAACTACTTAATTACTTCATTCAATTATTTTATCTATTCTACTAATATTATCACAAATTCCTGTACTATTTTAAACCTTTGAAATAGAATAGACAGTAACCACCCGCCAGATATTTGCCAGATACTCACCAAAGAGCTAGCTTCTTCCCATGTAGCAGAGCAAGAACTTGTTCCTACAGGGTGAAAAAGTTAGAAAAAGCAAAGGAGCCCCTCCCTCCACCCCTCCCTGAATTTCGTGATCAGTAAAGTGATCACCAAAGTGAGCTCTGAAGAAGAGTCATACGGACTTGAAATGTTAAGTCTGTTTCTCTTTCCACAGATGCTGCCAGACTAGAACCACTCCAAACCAAGCCGATTTGGGGTGTTTCAGAAAACTGGTTGAATTCAGACCAGTTCCAGGCTCAGGTATGTTTTGGGTTGAGTGGCACCAATTTTTTTTTTTAATAAAAAATGGTTGCAATCCAAATTTTCTTCTAAAGTATCTATGATAATTTTTAACAGTTAACACCTGGGAATTGCTGAGAGCAGATCCAATTGTTTGCCTATTTTTGTTCAAATATAGCATTTCTGTCCCTCAGTTTGTGTGTCATGCTAATATGGGAATATATTTGTTGCCTGAACCTAGCTAGTGTCATGGGGCTGAGTGATTTCTTCTCTTCTCCACTGCTAGTTGCTTTTATGCAATACCTTGCTCTTTTGGTTGCTAGGAAACAGATTACTGCAACAGGCAGTTGCATGAATCAAAGAATCTCAGAGCACTGAAGGGAGGCCCTTTGGCCCATCACGCCTGTGCTGCCTCTTTGAAAGAACTGTCCAATTTGGTCCCACAGCCCAGCTTTTTCCCCACAACTTCACAAATTAGTCATCTTCAAGTAGATGTCTAATTGCCCTTATAAAAGTTTGTATGGAATCTAATTGCACAACCCTTTGAGGTAGTGCATTCCAGATCTTATCAACCTGCTGTGTGAAAATAATTTCTCCTCTAGTTATTATTATTTTAAAACTATGACCTCTGATTACTGACCCATTTTCCAGAGGGAACCAATTTTTCCTACTATTTCTATCAAAACCCCTCATAATTTTGAATACCTCTATTTGATCTACCCTTAACCTTCTCTGCTCTGAGGAGAACAGTCCCAGCTTTTCCCTTCTCTCCACTTAATCGAGCTCCCTCATCCTTAGAATCATCCTGGTAAACCTCCTCTCTATTCTTGGCAGATCACAAGATCCCTTCAGAAAGTATGATTCCAGAATTGTATACTATACTCCAACTGAGACCTAACCAGTGTTTTCTAAAAGTTTAGCATGCCTCCCTAGTTTTTGTATTCAGTTCCCCTTGTCAAGCCAAGTATCCCAAACACATTCTTAACTGGCTTCTCAACTTTTCTTGCCACCTTGAGAGATTCCTGAATATGGACTCTCAAGTCCCTCTGCACTCCCTTTTTTCAAATTAGTACCATATAGATTATACTTTCTCAAGTGTCACCGGGCACTGTTTCCCACAAACAAGATGCTGCTATCAAGATAAAAAGATGTTCTGCCTATCACAGAAATAATGTAATGAATTTCCGTGCCAGTGCGATGCCAGGTACATCCCAACAACTGGCAAATCATATCAAACAGCATGTTCCTTTGGCTGTTCACAATAGGTAGAGCACTGACTGCACTTAACCAACCCATGCCTGCAAAACCGAGAACAAAATGCCCAATATGAGATGTGATTGGATAGAATTTGCTGAAAATCGCAAGTGTGCCAAGAATTACACAAGCAGTCAATTTAAGATTATCGGTTTGGTTTGCAATGTGGCTCACTTAGGCTTGCTAGCAGTTACATATGTAGGGACCTGACCTCTGTAGGCAAAAGGAATATGTCCAGACATTGCACCTTTCTGGAATAGATAAAAGCATGGAGGACATTAGTTCCCTGGTGCATTTGTCATGGCAGCATTTCAACCAATCAGAGCCAGCGTGCCAACCAATCAGTACCCCTTTACTTATGCAGTATAAATTGTTGTCCCCTTTGAAATTTGGCATTCTCGTCTGTCCCAGTGAATGCTAGATGAAAAGCTTCAGCAGCATGTCTCTTTTTTTTCAGCAATACTCAAATTCTGTCCTGCTAAGTTTCCTGACTAGTTTTGGTCTCTTCACTTAAGGAGGATATACTTGCATTGGAGGTAGTTCAGAGAAGGTTCATTCAGCAGATTCCTGAGCTAAGGGGTTGGCTTATGAAGAAAGATTGAGCAGGTTATGCCCATACTCATTGGAGTTCTGAAGAATGAGAGGTGATCTTATTGAAACATATAAGATCTTGAGGGGACTTGGCAGGGTAGATGCTGGGATGATGTTTTCCATTGTTGGGGAGTCTATAACTATGGAGCACAGTTTAAAAATAATGGGTCTCCCATTTAAGATGAAGATGCAGAGGACTTTGTAATTCTCTTCCATGGAGAGCAGTGGAGGCTGCATCATTAAATATGTTCAAGGGTGAGTTTGACTGACAAGGGAGTTGAGGGTTAAGGTAGGAAAGTGGAGTTAAGGTCAATCAACCATAATCTTATTGAATGGAGGAGCAAGCTCGAGCGGCCAAATTTTTCTATCTTCCTATTTTTTATGATCTAATGATCTCACCATGTTTTTTCCAGTTTATATCACTTCACAATTAGTTGCAATATATTGCATTTGCCATGTGTCATTCCATTTAACCATTTTTTCTATTTTCTCCTGAAGACTGCCACTTTTATTTTCACTATTTAATATGTTGCCAAATCTTGTATCATCCACAAATTTTGAAATTGTACTGTCACTACAGTACAATTTATGCATAACAGAAGAAGTAAAGGTCCTAATACTAACCTTTGGAGGACTGTATGCAGTGGAGTCTGCCAATCAGTAGACACATCTGTTCACCACTGCATCCTGCCTCTTATGTCTCAACCAAATCGACCAAATTCATAACCAGGATATTACTGTCCCTTCAACGCTGTGTGTTTCTATTTTCCGAATAAGCCTGTTAAGTTACAGCATGGACTTGATGGCCAAATGGCCTATTCCTATGGCCTGATGACTCTGACTATGCAGTACTTTAGCCTTTTGAAAGTCCATGCATGTATCTACTGCACTACCTTCATCTACCTTCTTTCTTCACCAAAAAACACAAATCAGCTTAGTCAGACACCATCTGCCTGTAACAAACCCATGCTAACTATCTCTTATTAATCCATGCTTCTCCGAGTCAGACTGAATTTGCCCTCAACTAGGTTCTCTTGTAGTTTTCTCACCACTGATGTTAGACTGATTGGCATGTAGTTGCAGGTTTAATCTCTCCTTTTTTGAACAAGAATGTAATGTTTGCAATATTTTAATCCTTTGGCACGACTCCATTACCCAAGGGGTATTGAAAAATTATTGTTCTGCTGTCTCTGCCCGAGATTCCCTCTGTAACCTGGGATGCAACCCATCAACACTGTGACTAGTTAACTTTGAGTGATGCCAACCTATATAACACTATTTAATTTTATTCTATCCAATGCCTCTACTTCCACCTGCCGTGACATTTAGTACATCCTGTTTTCTGAAGACAGATACAGAGTGCTCAGTCTGTGTCTCCATCATGGCTTCTGCTGCATCAAGATTTTCTTTCTTGTCCCTCCCTAATCAAGCCCACCATTCCTTCAACTGTCCTTTCACTTTTTAAATGTTTATAAAAGATTTTGAGTTCCCCTTTATATTACCTGCTAATTTTGTAACCATGGTCTTATTAGTTGGGCTTAAAATGTTTCATTCGCAGAATTTTGTTTATAAACATTCTTAATTTCATCCAGGGTATTCATTCATTAGGGCACATAATTGAGAATGTTATCCATGCCTGCAATGTGATTGTGTTCTTCACCCTAAGCATATACCAACAACAACTTGCATTTAGAAATCCTCCCAAGGCACTTCACAGGAGCTTTATCAAACAAAATTTTGACACTAAGCCATATAAGGAGATATTAAGACAGATAACTAGTCAAAGAGTTAAACTTTAAGAAGTATCTTAATGGAAGAGAGAGAGAGACATGGAAAGGTTTAGGAAGGTAATTCCAGAGCTCCAAGCCTAGGCAGCTGAAGGCTTGGCTGCCAATAGTGGAGTGATGAAAACCAGAAGTGCAAGAGCCCAAAATCAGAAGGATGAAGTTTAGGAATGGCTGATGTCATGGGGTGATTTAAAAATGAGAATTTTAAAAGCGAGTGATCCAGGAGCCAGTGTGGATCAGCGAGCATTGCGTGTTTGGCATATGGTACTTGTTGCAAGTTGGGGCGTTGGCAGCAGAACTTTGGATGAGCTCAAGGTTATGGGGAATGTAAGATGAGAGACTGGACTGGAGAGCATTGGAATAATCGAGTGTAAAGGTAACAAAGGCATTCTTACGATCCCCATAGAGACTGATCACTTTTTAAAAGAGATGAATTTCCCAGTGACTGACAGAAATAACCAAAGGGCAAGATTTCATATTTTAAGATTTTGTAACAGAAGCCAGCTAAAATCAATGTAGATCAAACATTACCTAACAGGCAACCAATATACCAAACTCAAGAAAAGATACTTCAGTATTAATTAGTTAATGCAATCGTGATACATTTTACAACTCCATTGTCTGTGCATTGCATTTTTGGCAGATGTATAGCAATACACGATTAAGTCTGAAGTTACTCCTAGTTTTCCAGCAGGTTCATTTCTCTCTACCATACCAAGCTGAATCTTCAAGTCCTTCGAAAATTATTCCACTCAGCCTGAGAATTCCAGAGCCCACTTTGATCAGCTAGGCCCTCCTCAACGACAGCTTGCCCCTTAAATCACCAAAACTCCCGTCTGCAATGTCCTCTTCTTTTTAAACAGAAGACCAGCTTTTACAAGCATTGTGCTTTGTTGTTAACTCAAACAGTTCACCCTGCTTTTCCCAGTAATGGCTTTGCTGCTTCTCCACACAGTAGCATCTGCCTTCTCTTTCTCTCTCTCTCTCTCTCTCTCTTTCTCTCGCTCTCTCTGGGCCTATATCCTAAAAGCAGCTGTCCCTTTTTTGCCAAGTTTTGTGAAAACTATCAATTTATTTTCAATAGGTTTCAATTTGGGTTTCTTTCCTCGTGACAACTAGATCACATGGGCCTGTCTCAGGAAAGAGGTTTAGTATGACCACCATCTCCCTATCCAGAACATTCTATTTCACTTTAAATTAAAGGAGACATTTTAAAACATTACCTTGTGAAGTCTAATATTCGTAACAGTGTGGATGAGGTTTCAGCAACAGATGAGCTGAGGCACAGGAATGTAACACCTTTTCAAAGACAACACAATCCTGAAATTCTACTGGTGTTCTACCATCATTTCAATGAAACACTGACTGGATGCCCTTGCAAATGGAAAGTTGTCTCAAGTGGTGTTCCACAGGGCTCGGTGTTGGGACCCTTGCTGTTTGTGTTATATATTAACGATTTGGATGTGAACATGGGGGGCACGATTGGGAAATTTGCAGATGACACAAAGATTGGTCAAGTAGTGGATAGTATAGAGGATAGCCATAATCTCCAAAACAATAGATGGGTTGGTGGAGTGGGCGGTAAAGTGGCAGATGGATTTTAACATAGAGAAGTGTGAGGTCATACATTTAGTGAGGTCAGACAGTTACAGGGATTACAAAATAAATGGGATATACTAAGAGGGGTAGATGAAGTGAGAGATCTTGGCGTACAAGTACACAGGTCCCTAAAGGCAGCAGTTCAAGTAGACAAGGTTTAAAGAAGGCATATGGAATGCTCTCCTTCATTGGCAGAGGCATAGAATATAAAAGTAAGGATATAATGTTGAAATTGTATAAAGCACTGGTGAGGCCACAACTGGTGTATTGTGTGCAAAAGTATCCTGAAGGCTGTCACCATCTGTCTTTCTAATCCATTAACTCTACCTGCCACTATGATGTCCAATTGCTTATACAACATCAAGTTGTTCAGAAGCAACAACATTCACATATAATCTCTAAAATTGAAGTCAACCTATCCAACTGCAATCTCCTTTTCCCATTCCCCTCTCTGGCTCTGGCTCCTCACTTAGGCTGAGGCAAGTTGTACACATTTTCATCACCTTGTTTGAGCTTGAGCTGAGCTCTAAACCCCACATTCTACCCACCAGCAAGGCTTTCACAATCTCCTTTACCCTACTCCTGCTGCAGAAATCTTCCTCTGTGCCTTTGGCATCTCTTGTGTTCAAATAATCCAGTTATCTCCATGCCAGCCTCCTGAATTTCATCCTACATAAAACACACCTGCCAAAATAATACCATCCACGTCTCATTCTGTAGTAAGTCTCGTTCCCCAGTAACCTTGTCCCTCCTAAGTTCCATTGTCTTCCCGTCCCTCAAACATTGAAACTGAAAACCTTTTGCTTGTCCATAAAATTTTTGAAATGGCACCACCTCTTTCTTCGCAATTTCTGCTGGCTTTATGCACCCATGTGCATTCTACTTCTCTGATTTTGGTCTCCTTTTTTAAAAATTATTCATTCATGGGATATGAACGTCATTGGGAAGAGCAGCAGTTTTGCCGATCTCAAATTGCCTTTGAGAAGGTGGTATTGTGCCTCTTTCTTGAATCGTGCGATGTAAGTGTAGGTAGATCCACAGTGAGCCTTTAATTTCCTGAGTTTGTGGTCTGTGCTTTCCCTGAAATCCTCTGCTTTGCCATCTCTCTTCAACTGATCTGGCAATTGGGTGTGCGTTTGGAGGAGAAATTGAGGAATATAGTAAGAAGGCAGCTTAGTGACTTTGATTTCTGAAAAAGTGGCAACCTTTTGCTGATTAGTTTCTTAAAAATTGATGTACGTTCTCATAACCTGCATTAATTTGGGATGGTCAGACAAGTGACTGTGCTGTCAATACGCTTTGATGAATAAACTTCTTTTTACTTTAATGCTACTTATATCAGTATGAAATTATCCTTTGCATTAAAAGCATCTACTGGTTTGGGCAGTTTCCTGATTCTGTTCCTAAACAGTGTCAGTTCTGATGCTGCTAACAGCAAGCGTTTTCGTTTTCTGCAATATGAAGTACCACAATCAGTTTTCACATAATTAGTTTTTGTCATATTTAACACACAATGACTCACTGGATAAATGCACCATCTGCTGTCGTACTAACTCTCTCGGATCAAGAAGACTAAAGACTTGATCCACGGCCTGTGCTGAGTTAGCCAGAGTCGCTGTAAGGGTGGTGCAATTAACTTCAATGCCCTGGGCTATGGGAGGAAAGAAAGGCTGGAATTATGGATTCTGGTCCTGTCTGGTTACTCCCTGCTAATAATTGTGCATATGTGAACATTGGATGGGTCAACAATTACTTTTCAGCCCTCCCCCATTTTGTGCCTCCCAAAATGGTCAAATATTCTGATGTTTTACTGCTGAGGCTTAGGTGTGATATATTTCTGCTTACATCAGGGTTACTGGAAGGTTGTTCATGCCCAGAGAACCTTTGCTCGAAAGTTAAGTTACTGTCTTCAGGCTATGAAGACAAAATATTCGAAGGAAAAATAAAATTGTTTGTTGATCTAATGGCACAGTTTTATGACACTATCTTATTAAAACCCTGGTTTAAAAAAAATGCCACTAAACCACTTCGAGTTTGATAGTATTCCTTTGTCAATAAATTATAAAACAGAAATTGCTGCAATTATGCAGATCTGTTCGTATCTAAAGAAAAAAGAAGTTTTAATGTAACATCAGTTTGTTTTCTCTTTGTCAGAGGTGTCAGATGTAGTTATTGTGTAATTCCAGCAGCTTCTGTTTGAATTCAGATCTCCAGAATTAGTGGTCTTTTTGTAGATATGGTCTAAATGATCTTGGGGAAGGTAGCAGGCAAAAGAAGTGAAAACTTGTGTTCTGACCTTGCAAAGGTGAAGCAAAATAAAATAGAAGCTTTTGCTTTAGCTTTTGATGCTGTCTCGTGCTTCATTCTCAAAAAATGTTAAAGAATAATGAACTTTAAGATGTTTGAATATTTTTGCCTTTCTTTCAAACCAACCTTGCGTGTCAATATTTGAATTGACTTGGATTGATGATTGCAGCTGTGCAATTGTATTGAATTATCACGAGCAGTAAAATACTTCTGTATTACCCTTGGATAATGTGCAGTGTCAGCTTAAGTGTCTGTAATGTCTTGGAATCTGCCTCCTGCAAACCAGTTGTCTCCATGATATCGTCAGTATTCCTTATTAAATAATTAGGTTTCTTTAAATAATTAGGTTTTAGGTGTTGGCAAAAGAAGAAAGGATGCTTGGGCGAATGTGAATGTGACAATACACAAGAAATACTGTGTTCTGATCAAGAGAAAATGTTTTTCTTTCTGGCATTTCAGATTTTCAGCATTTTGTATGTTTTGAATCTCTAAAAGGGATTCTTTCTCTCTGTCTCTTTCTTGATTATATGTGTTTCAGACAACTGGAAATGTTCCACCTAATTTTCATTAGCCCAAGGTGCAAACAGTTCTGTAATTTTTGATGCAATGTGTAAATGTTGTCATCCTGTTCAAAGTGGGGTTTAAGGCTTTACAGTGACATCGGTGCCAATTTAAGGATCACAGTCACAGAATTGTTGCAGCACAGGAGGAAGCCATTCGGCCCATCGTGCCTGCCACAACATTCCATAGGAGCAATTCACTTAGTACCACTCCCCTGTCTTCTCAATAGCCCTGCACATTCTTCCTTTTCAGATAATAACCCAATTCCCTCTTGAATGTATAGATTGAACCTGCTTCCACCACTCTCTCAGGCAGCATATTCCAGATCCTATACACTCGCTGCTTGAAAATAGTTTTCCTCACGTTGCCATTGCTTCTCTTGCCAATTACCTTAAATCACAGAAGAGTCATATCGACTCAAAACATTAACTCCGTTTCTCTATCCACAGATGCTGCCAGACTCACTGAGTCTTTCCAGGATTTTCTGTTTTTCTTTCAGATTTCCAGCATCCACAGTATTTTGATTTTACCTTAAATCTATGTCCCCTTGTTCTCGATGCTTCCACCAATGGGAATATTTTTTCTCTATCTACTCTGTCCAGACCCCTCATGATTTTGAGTACCTCTATCAGTTTTTTATTCTTTCACAGGATGTGGGCATTGCTGACTAGGCCAGCATTTGTTGCCATCCCTAGCTGCTCTTGAGAAGGGATGGGCAACTGGTGGAAGGATTGAGAACAAGAGGACACAGATTTAAAGTAATTAAGGTAAATATCCTCTCAACTTTCTCCAAGGAAAACAATCCCAGTTTCAACAATCTATCTTCATAACTGAAGTTCCTTAGCCTTTTGGATCAATCTGTGAATCTTTTCTGCATTTTGTCTAATGCCTTTGCATCCTTCCTTAAGTGTGGCACACACAACTGGATGCAATACGCCAGCTGAGGCTGAACCAGTGTTTTATACAAATTTAACGCAACTTCCTTGATTTTATACTCTTTACCCCTATGCATAAAATTCTGTATACTTTACTAACTGCTCTCTCAACCTGTCTTGCAACCTTCAATGATTCCTGCACATATATACTCGGGTCCCTCTGCTCCTGCACCCTCTTGAGAATTATCCCCTTTATTTTATATTGTCTCTCCATGTTCTTCCTTCAAAAATGCCACTTGTCTGTCCATTCCACCAACCTGTGTGTCCTTTTGAGAGGTGAGCTGGCAAGAGTGGACTATATCAGCTATTGAAAGGAAAAGGTGAGATGTCCTCCTGTGGCTATTCCCCTGCAAAACAGATATACCGATTTGGATACTGTTGAGGGGAATGGCCTCTCGGGGGAAAGCAGCAACAGCCACATTCGTTGCACCACTGTTGGCTCTGCTGCACAGGGGAGGAGTAAAAAGTGTGGGAATGCAATAGTTATAGGGGATTCAATTGTAAGGGGAATAGCTAGGCATTTATGTGGCCACAAACTTGACTCCAGGATGGTATTGCCTCACTGGTGCTAGGGTCAAGGATGTCCCAGAGCGGCTACAGGACATTCTGAAAGGGGAGGGCGAACAGCCAGTGGTTGTGGTACACATTGGTACAAATGACATAGGTTAAAAAGCAGAGATGAGGTCTTAAAAGCAGAACATAGGGAGTTAAGAAGTAAGTTGAAAAGTAGGACCTCAAAGGTAGTGATCTCAGGATTACTACCAGTGCCACATGCTAGTCAGAGTAGAAATAGCAGGATATATTGGATGAATACGTGGCTGAAGAGATGGTGTGAGGGGGAGGGTTTCAGATTCCTAGGACATTGGGACTGGTCCTGGGGGAGGTGGGACCAGTGCAAACTGGATGGGTTACACCTGAGCAGGACCGGGACGGATGTCCTAGGGGGAATATTTGCTAGAGTGGTTGGGGAGGGTTTAAACTAAAATGATGGGGATGGGAACCTATGCAAGGAGTCAGAGGAAGGGGAATCAAGGACAAGAACAAAAGACAGAAAGGGTAATAAGAAAAGTGATAGAGAAATCAAGGGCAAGAATCAAACAGGGCCTCAGTGAAAAATAGTGGGAACAAGACAAGTAATGTTAAAAAGACAAGCCTTAAGGCTTTGTGCCTTAACACGAGGAGCATTCGCAATAAAGTGGATGAATTAACCGTGCAAATAGATGTAAACAGGAAGATATAGTCGGGATTACGGCGATATGGCTGCAGGGTGACCAGGGATGGGAACTGAACATCCAGGGGCATTCAGTGTTTAGGAAGGACAGACAAAAAGGAAAAGACGGTGGAGTTGCATTGCTGGTTAAAGAGGAAATTAACGCAATAGTGAGGAAAGATATTAGCTCCGATGATGTGGAATCTGTATGGGTAGAGCTGAGAAACACTAAGGGGCAAAAACATGTTAGTGGGGGCTGTATATTGACCCCCAAACTGTAGTGGTGATGTTGGGAATGGCGTTAAACAGGAGATTAGAGACGCTTGCAATAAAGGAACATCTGTAATTATAGGTGACTTTAATCTGCATATAGATTGGCAAATCAAATTAGTAACAATACCGTAGAGGAGGAATTCCTGGAGTATATATGGGATGTTTTTCTGGATCAATATGTTGAGGAACCAACTAAAGAACAGGCCATCCTAGACTGGTTATTATGTTATGAGAAAAGAATAATTGGCAATCTAGTTGTGCGAGGCCCCTTGGGGATGAGTGACCATAATATGATAAAATTCTTCATCAAGATGGAGAGTGACGTAGTTGATTTTGAGACCAGAGTCCTGAATCTTAATAAAGGAAATCACGGTGGTTTGAGGCACGAGTTGGCAATGATGGATTGGGAAACGTTACTTAAAAGATGATGGTGGATAGGCAATGGCAAACATTCAATGAGTGCATGGGTGAACTGCAACAATTGTTTATTCCTGTCTGGCGCAAAAGTAAAACAGGAAAGGTGGCCAAACCATGGCTTACAAGGGAAATTCGAGATAGTATTAGATTGGAGGAAGAGGCATACAAATTGACCAGAAAAAACAACAGACCTGAGGATTGGGAGCAGTTTAGAATTGAGCAAAGGAGGACATTAAGAAGGGGAAAATAGAGTACGAGAGTAAGCTTGCAGGGAACATAAAAATTGACTCTAAAAGTTTCAATAGGGATGTGAAGAGAAAAAGATTGGTGAAGACAAATGTAGGTCCCTTACAGTCAGAAGCAGGGGAATTTATAATGGGGAACAAAGGAACGGCTGACCAACTAAATACATACTTTGGTTCTGTCTTCACAAAGGAGGACACAAGTAACATACCAGAAATGTTGGGGAACACAGGGTTTAGTGAGAGGGAGGAACTGAAAGAAATCAGTATTAGTAGGGAAATGGTGTTGGGGAAATTGATGGGATTGAAGGCCGATAAATCCCGGG